>NC_091952.1:61410085-61752585 GCF_031021105.1 Erythrolamprus reginae
ATGCAATCCAGAGAAATCAATTACAGGCTAATTACTTCCCTGTTTTAATTAGTATGCCTGCCGAAGGGCAGAAAGGACACCCCCATACTGATCAGTGAGTTTGACAACTGAAATTGGTTTATCAAGGCCAGTAAAAGTGCACACTGGTTGTGCATCAAAGATGCTACAAATTAATTTAATAGGAAAGCACATGCTGCTTTATTTGCTCCTCCTTAGTGTAATAAGTATAATGTGTTACATCTGGATGAGCAAAGTGAAAGAGTTCCTAATCATATGGATGTGGAATTTATAATGCAATGTTATTTGTGTCTATTCAGAAAGAAGTTATATTGAGTTTAATAGAATGTATTTCTAGTCAGTTGTGCTTAGAATTGAATTCAAAATTAATTGTTGTGAATTGAGCTTTCTTCTGTGCAGTGTGTTTAGCAATAGCATTCATCATAGAACTGATCTTAAATAGGAATTGAAAGCCATTCTAGCCAGGGAAGTTAGAATTTCCACCCAACCATGAAATTTGTTGTACGTATTAGTAACTTCCTCTTTTATATTTTTTCCTAACACTTGAGAGGATACAATGAAGTTATAAACACTACCTGGACCCTATTGGAAGTAAGTGAAATTGACAACAACTCTTTAAAATCTTCTTGATCCTAAAGAGATTTGAATTTATTGCATACCATTAAATACTATGTTTAGCATGACTGATATCCAAAAAAGGAAAAGCAGTGGAATTAGGGATTATGGAATGAAATTAGCTCAAAGATTTAACAACTACAGTAGTCAAGATTTTAGCCAATTTCAAAATTAGCACATTAAGTTTAAGGGACCTCCTATTTAAGGATACTTGAAAAAAAAGGCCTATGGATCAAAGTCTGTAGAGGTATAATGAAAGCAAGACCAACACATATTATAAAGTCAGGATTGCAGTCTTTGGCATTATTTATTTTGTGCGTTTATATCTCAATATAATTATCATATACAATAATTAAATAGGCAAATATAAATAGTCAATAAAAATATATTTGGAACTTTAAAAAGCAGTTAAAAACCCATAGAAAGGATAAAACTGTTTTAAATTGAACACAGAGTGATCATAGTCTTTAGGGGAAGATTAATCCAGTCTGAAGGCCCAAACACTCAAAGTATTTCTCCTTTTAAATTTCATTTGTTAGGAAGAATATGGAACAATGCAGTGAAGGGCTACCAAATTTTTTACTACTGCATTGTGGGCATGGCTTAAGCAGGATGCCCTGCATTTTCTTTCAACATCTTTCAACAAATTGTTGTGTGAGCCACTCCGAGTCTTCAGAGAGGGGCAGCATACAAATCTAATAAATAATAAAATAATAATAATAAAAATTGGGTGCTCTGGGGTGGAGCTCCATTTTTGCTACCTCACTACATTCCCTCCCCCTTCCGGGCAGTAGCCCTACCCTGGAACAATGGCTTGATTCAAGTATATCCAGATAACTTATCTCAAGGTATATATAGACCACTGGAGAATGCATATACATTTGGATTTTAATAAAGAAAAGTTAATGAAAGCAAACAACAGGACTGAATAGGAGAGAGATGCGTAATTACCTCAGTGATGCGTGGATTGGAGCATTTGACATTCCTGCTTGACCAGTCGAGCCACCGTCCCCATCCAGTGATAGGGGAGGGACAATGTTGACGTAAAGTGCACTTTCCTTCTCCGGTGCACCAGCCACACTCAAATTTCTGGTCCGCTTTCAGACACAGTCCACAGCTTTCCCTCTGGGCTGCACATTTGTATAGATGAACTGTGGAGACAGAGAAGAGGAGCTTGAGCTGAAGGTGAGATGCAAAATGAGATGCATCTGTTCAGAGTGTGACCTGAAGCTACTGCGTGAAGCTGCCATCAATAGAAATAATCATCTTCAGTGCTTTTGAGGAAGGAGATGAGCCTTCCTCTGTTGGTTGCAGACTGACTGCTGCATGACTTTCTAAGGAAGATCTGTCATTTGTAAATATTCTTTTATACTCTAGGCAATATCTGCCCTATTTCTCTAGGCTTGGGATATAGTTATTTAATTTATCTGCTCTGCGTAGAAGTGGTAGGATGATTTAGCCTCTTAGCTGTTATTTATTTATTCAACAGGTTTTAATTTTAATTGATACTGGCAGGCTCAATAAGTATACCTAACATTTTATATTTTCATGTGACATTTTGTTAAGTTAAGCTTACCCATCTGCTCCCTGTCTATGTCTTATTTTTTTTAAAAAGAATTTGGATTGAATTAGCATGATAATTCTAAGTCACATGATACTTGCCTAAGGAAAGCAAGAACTTATAAACAAATATGGACTCAAATTATTCTGTAGGCCAGCATGGGCTCTAGGTTACTAAAGTGTCACAAAACACTTTCCTGTTTTAAAACATAACTGTTTCCATAATCATTCAAGACAAAAACCAGATGACATTTGCTTCTTATGAACTGTTCTTTTATTGCTAGTTTCCCTGAGGTATTTCAATACTTCCAGACTAATTTAATGTTAAACTATTGCTGGTCGAGCATAAATCCAATCAATATGCTCAGTTGTAGTTAGAGGCAAGATGCCAAAGTCAACACATTTAGATACGTCTTTAGACTTCTGCCATTTTAAAGCCTGATCTGAAGCTTCAGTCTGAATGAACTACTGCCATCCAATTCTTTCTGGATTGCAGAATGGGATTAGATGTTTAGCAAGTTCTCAAAGACATTATAAGGGTTCATTTTCTCCCCTTGTTTCGCATAAACTCTTAATAGTTCCAATGTTAATCTTCACAAAATAATAATAATAATTTATTAGATTTGTATGCCGCCCCTCTCCGAAGACTTTGTGCAATGATTTTTTTTAATTGTCCATACTTCCAAGTTGTATGAAACTGAAATTTGTAGATATCGAAATAAATGGTTAAAAATTAGCAATCCAAAATGAGTCAGATCTAATAAAAAAATGCTTTTCCATTACAATGGGCAATCTAGTATATCTTTTTACCTTATGGTTAAAAAGCATTTGATTTGGGTGCATGATATATTTAAGGATGCATGATTCTTAGAAAGTCTTGAGCAATTTATCTTACAACTTGAAGTGGCAAGGTTAATGGGATTGAACAGTCATGAAGTGGGGATCAAGACAATTTTCCATAAGCTATTGTATAATTGTAAAGGAAATGTTTCCTGTCTTTGCTTAAATTGTTTCCTTCAAATAACAGTAAAATGGTTAATCTAGGATGCAACAAAATTCAAGATATATGAGTAAGGTCATATAAGGTCTTTTTATAGGGCTATACAGGTCTTCTGCTTCTTCCTAAACCTTTCCACATTTAAAAAACAACAACGCATAATTTCTTCCACGCCTCATTTAGGCCACACTTTTGAAAGCTTCTTTTGTTCAGTTTACTACAGTTCACTGAAAGTGACGATCCAGGATGTCTGGCAGGGCTTCCAATATATCAGGTTTCATAATAAACTTTTCATAAAGTTCAAAAGCTCTCAACAGCAGAATATGGCTCAGGTGGGATAAATAAAAACCAATTAAATGGATATCTTTGTTGCCAGTTTTCAATAGATATATATTTCATGGAGTAAAACAGATATTGGGCTGGACTGTCCCAAGTTTAGTTGTAATTTCAATTCTATTTCTTTAGATGTTTCACTTGTGCAATACTTTCCATCATACAGCTTTTCCTTCTATACTAAATGAAGAAAACAGAAACCCAGTTCTGTTTGCATACACTTAGGTAAACTTCTTACATTGAGAATATATTATACATACAACTGAAAACTACTGGTTTAACTTGACTGTTATCTTTATTATTATTTTTTTAGCCTTTAACCCGCAAACACACGTACCTGCTTTCTTTCTGGGCAGGTGGGTACATTATACAGTAGTCCCTCACCTATCGCTGGTGTTACGTTCCAGACCTGGCCGCGATAGGTGAAATCCACGATGGGGAATTTATCGACTGATAGTACTTATTTAAGTATTTATATTGTAATTGTTTGGTAAGTTTTCATTGTTTTAAGTGTTTATAAACCCTTCCCACACAGTATTTATTTTAGATACAGTATTTAAATACAGTATTTACAATTTTAGTTTTGTTTTTTTTTAAAAAAACCTGCCGATCGAGTTTGGCGGGCTGTTTAAATCTGCCAATTGGCTTCCTCAGAAACCCGCGATGAAGCCGCAGTAGGTGAAGCGCGGTATAGCGAGGGACTACTGTATATCGCCAGACTTCAATTGTTCATCATTTTTACTTTTTAAAGAAAATTGATAAAATGACGTGTAATATTACTTAAATCCTAAAACTTTATTTGGCATCATACAAATTTCCCATTTTTTTAAAAAAAGAATAGGCATTCTTTCCAATGTTAAGTATCTCATGAAAAAGGACCTCTAGGGTTTAAAATATTGGTGCTGGAACTTAAAATGTGCTGAACAAACACACACACAGAGACACATGAGAGCTAGAGTAGTCTTTGGGACCCATATACATATACACATATCACACATGTATAAGAGCCAGTGTTGTGCAGTGGTTAAAGTACTGGACTAGAAGCCAAGAAACTCAGGTGCTAGTTTTCCCTTATACTTAGAAACTGATTGAGTTACTTTGAGCCATTTGCAATCCCTCAGCCCTTGATTAGACATTAAAATAACATCTAATAATCTGCATTACACATGCATGATACATCTTTGCTCAAATATATATAAGCACAACAACAGAGGGAACATTATTTAGATTATGGGCTATATGCCAGACTTAGCCTTGTCCAAATTACCTTTCATGTCCATATTATACAACCATCAGAGCTATAATGCTATGCTATGTGTAAATACATTAGGCAAAGCAGATGTCTACTTAATACGGATTCTCCATCTGGAGCCCTCCAAATGTATTGGGAATGCTAGCTGAAAATTGTGAGGGCATTGTGATTATGTGGAAAAAACCCCTATGGCTTAGAATGGACCTAAATGAATGATAAAGCTATTCATGTGGATCTTTCTAACAATATCTTCTATTACCATATTGTTAGAAAAAAATCTATGAGAGCAAATGTTTGAATAAGACTGCAAACAAGGGCAGCTGTCTATGCAACTAAAATGTCCCAGTCATGGGTGAACCTTTTGCAGTAGAGGTTCATCTTTCACTTCTAGTCACCAGAGTACAGTACTTAGTATTTTAATCAAAATGATGGATATTCTAGGAGACTTGAAATGGGAAACATCACAATGTGTAAATAAATATGCATGGCAATACCAGTTTTGGAATTAGAAAGCCATCAGAAAAACTGATACAGCTACAAGCAGAGTCCAAATATCCCTAGATTGATTTGTCTCCTGATTTGTCTCTTTTACTTTGACCAGTCCTGTCCTTAATCACCACAATCTTAAGCAAAGATCTTTTTTTACTAAAAGGAAGGGAGATGTCAGAAGGATGATTTTGCTAATAACAAGAGAATTATTACACTAATTTTTATGAAAGCCACTCAAAGTCCTGCATGATTGCGTTAAAGTTGTAGCATCAAGATTTTCAGTCATTCCAGAGACATTATAAACTACAACTAGCAGAAATGTGGGTTCTTAATAATACAGTACTGTATATTGAAAATTTGTTTACCTTATTAACAACAGTGTAAAACAAGCGTGTCCTTGCCCTTTGCAAGCGCTAAAAGACCTTCAAAAAAACCTGAAAAATTGCACTAGGAGAGATGTTACTGTTCTTATCCAAGGAATATAGCAGTCTAGAGAACATTGAGAGACCAGAATCACACTGGCCAGTAATATTTGGCTGCAGAGATAAGATTGGACCTAGAGATGCAGTTATGTTCTACTTCCACAATGTAAAAAGGGGTGAGCCAAACCAGGAAGAGGCCAATTATGGTTTTCTGGTATCTTAAAGGGAAGCTGTAAAACACTAAGGCTTCCTTCAAGAAATGAAAAGAACCCTGTCCAATAAAAAGGGTACGCATTCTAACAGGAACTGTAAGGTGATAATGGAAAATTAAAAAGGTGAAAAATAGTTAGAAATGAGTTTGGACTGTTAGACCACAAAGAAGTGAAAGAAGGACTCAAAAATATGTGGAAACCAAGTAAAACTCAGTAAATTCTTTGCATCTAAGACAGATATCAGACTCAGTATTTCCTTTCTCAGAAAGAGAAAAGTTAGATTTGATTTTTTAAATGGGGAACCAAGGAAGCCAGAAAATTCTGGCTGACCAGTTTATGACCAAGACAATGTTGAGTTTTTGGGGTCTATATGCTGTTATATATGGCTGCCATAATCAGGATGAAAATAGGTGATCTGCTCTGCTTATATGCAGTCCCCATCAGAGCCCCAAAATGATTGTCATCCCTTCCTGGACTGTATTTATATCACCATCTAGTGAGAGAAATATTTTCTTAAGATTACTGTAGTTCTGCACTGCAAAATAAGTGCTTTAACCATTCAGTGACTTATAAGTTTATTATCTTTATACCCCTCCATGGCCAACTATAATGCCTGTTTACCTTCAGGCCTTTCTCTACCTTCAACACTTTCTAGGCTTGCAATTCAGCTAGAGTCCTATGCAAGCCATGGGGTCAATAATGATTGAGACAGCTACATATTTTATCCACTTAGATTTCCTCATCATTTTCCACCCAGATTCCTTCTTATTGTTGACACTTGAGATAGATAGATTGACCCTGATTTGTGCCTTATCTTTATTTCAGATAGAATTTGAAACTACCGTATATACTCGAGTATAAGCCGAGTTTTTCAGCCCCAAAAATGGGCTAAAAAACCCGACCTTGGTTTATACTCGGGTCACCACAAGAGGGCGCCGGGTGACCACAAGAGGGCGCACCGCGGGAGCCCGGCAGCTGCCCTACCCTTCCCACAGCCGCGTCACTCGGAGCCCCCTTTTACTTCTTGCTTGGAGCTCCTGTCGGCACCTTGCAGCTGCCTTCCCTTCTCCGGTCCAGCAAAGTTGCCAGCCAACTGCTCCGACGGCGTGCAAGAGAGGAACAGACGATGGGAAGTCAGGGGGGAGGGGATTCCTGCTTCATGAGTCCCCCCCCCACCTTCGCATCGTCTGTTCCTCTCTCGCACGCCGTCGGAGCAGTTGGCTGGCAACTTTGCTGGACCGGAGAAGGGAAGGTAGCTGCAAGGCGCCGACAGGAGCTCCAAGCAGGAAGTAAAAGGGGGCTCCGAGTGACACGGCTGTGGGAAGGGTAGGGCAGCTGCCTTCCCTTCTCCAGTCCAGCAAAGTTGCCAGCCAACTGCTCCGACAGCGTGCGAGAGAGGAACAGACGATGCGAAGGTGGGGGGGGGACTCATGAAGCAGGAATCCCCTCCCCCCTGACTTTGCATCGTCTGTTCCTCTCTCGCACGCCGTCGGAGCAGTTAGCTGGCAACTTTGCTGGACCGGAGAAGGGAAGGTAGCTGCAAGGCGCCGACAGGAGCTCCAAGCAGGAAATAAAAGGGGGCTCCGAGTGACGCAGCAAAGTTGCCAGCCAACTGCTCTGACGGCGTGCGAGAGAGGAACAGACGATGCGAAGGTGGGGGGGACACTCATGAAGCAGGAATCCCCTCCCCCCTGACTTCCCATCGTCTGTTCCTCTCTCGCACGCCGTCGGAGCAGTTGGCTGGCAACTTTGCCCTACCCTTCCCACAGCCGCGTCACTCGGAGCCCCCTTTTACTTCCCTCTTGGAGCTCCTGTCGGCGCCTTGCAGCTGCCTTCCCTTCCCCGGGTCCAGCAAAGTTTCCAGCTTGTACAATTACTGCACTAATTCCCTGATTAGATTTTGAGGTAAGTTCTCTCTCTGCTTTTTTTCAAAGTCTCCTTTCTATAGAACTTTGATAAAGTTCCCCCCTCCCTCCCCCCTCTCTCTCAAGAGACACAGAGAGCGAGACAGAGAGAGAGAGAGAGAGAAGGAAGAAGGGTAGAAGAAAAAGAAAAAGGAATTGAGTACTTTTTAAGGGCTTTGTTGGATTCATTCTGTAGATTTGTTATGGTACAAGCAATATACAATCGTACTAATTTTAGCCTGCCAGTAGATTGTAAAAATAAGATACATTATGCTGCTTTCTTCTACCCCATAGAGATTCATGAATACTTAAGATGTTTAGCATTTCTGTACTCACTTAGCATTAAGTTTTAGTGTTAAAATAATATTAATATTTACCTCTTGGATTTAAATCTATTGTTATTTCTGTGTGGATTTACCGCAGAATAAGTCTCAGTTTTTTGGGAACTTGCTGATAGATATGCTTAAAACTGCAGTCCATCTGTGCAGTTGCCTGTAAGTAAGTCCTATTGAAATCTGTAAGGCTTAACTCAGAATAAAGAGTTGATTTAATATGCAATCCTGTACATAAATTTACTCAGTAATTAACTTGGCTGCATGGCTTGGGGTAGTTTGGTAGAATGTTATGCAATTTTTATGTCTCTGAAAATCTTTTATTCTTAGATGGGAAAAAGAATTTTGTGAAATTATTGTGCAATTTGAATTTGAAAAAATATTGTTTTGTTCTTCTCTCTACTTTATCATTGGATTATAGAGAGAAAAATTACCGTATTTTTCGCTCTATAAGACGCACCTGCTGATAAGACGCACCTAGATTTTAGAGGAGGAAAATAGAACAAAAATATTTTGAGCCAAAAAGTAGCTATCACACATGAGCAAGTTCTTGCATCCATAATTCTATCCTTTCTAAGTCTTCCTCCCTCTTTCCTCCCTCCCACTTTCCTTTCTATCTCTCCCTCCCTCTTTTCTTTCTATCTTTCCCTCCCTCTTTCCTTTCTATCTCTCCCTCCCTCTTTCCTCCCTCCCTTTTTCCTTTCTATCTCTCCCTCCCTCTTTCCTTTCTATCTTTCTTTCCCCCTGCCTTTCTCCAAGCCCTTCCTTTTCCCTCTCCCTAACTACCCCCTTCTCCCTCCTTTCTATCTCTCCCTTCCTTCATCTTTCATTCCCTCTCTCTCCATCCCTCTTCCTTTCTCTCTTCCTTCCTCCCTCTTTTTTGTTCTTTCTCTCTCCCTCCTTCCCTCCCTCTATGTCTTTCCCTCCCCCTTCTTCCCCCCTCTCTTTCTCTTTCTCTTGCTTTCTTTCCCTGTCTTTCTCTCTTGCTTACTTTCTCGCTTTCTTTCTCATTCTTTCTCCCCTCCTTTCTTTCTCTCTCTCTTTCTCTCTCGTTCACCACGCCGGCAACAGAGAGAAAAAGAGAGAGAGAGAGAGGGAGAGAGAGTGGAGGGCGCCGTTGTCTTCGCCTCTTCCCGACAGCTCTGCAGCGAAGAGGAAACAGTCGCGCACCGCCTCCCGGGAGCCCGGCCGACTTTTGGAGCTGTTTTGTTTTCGGCCGGGCGGAGGCGGCGCGCGGAGGCGAAGACACGGTGCCCGGCCACGCTCCGCCTCCCGGGAGCCCAGCCGATTTTTGGAGCCGTTTTGTTTTCAGCTGGGCTCCCGGGAGGCGGAGCGTGGCCGGGTACCGTGTCTTCGCCTCCGCGCGCTGCCTCCGCCCGGCCGAAAACAAAACGGCTCCAAAAGTCGGCCGGGCTCCTGGGAGGTGGTGCGCGACTGTTTCCTCTTCGCTGCAGAGCCACACGGAGGCGAAGACACGGTGCCCGGCCACGCTCCGCCTCCCGGGAGCCCAGCTGAAAACAAAACGGCTCCAAAAATCGGCTGGGCTCCTGGGAGGCGGAGCGTGGCCGGGCACCGTGTCTTCGCCTCCGTGTGGCTTTGCAGCGAAGAGGAAACAGTTGCGCACCGCCTCCCGGGAGCCCGGCCGACTTTTGGAGCCGTTTTGTTTTCGGCCGGGCGGAGGCAGCGCGCGGAGGCGAAGACACGGTGAACGGTGCTTCGAGACCTCCCCGCCTCCTGAAGCGATTCCCGTAGCCTTCCCAAAGGCTCGGAACCGCCAACGCTCCTCCGGTGCCGCTCCGCCTGCTAAACCTGCGCGGTGGAGGCGTCCCCCGTCCGAGCACTCCCGGAGGCCGAAAGGCGCGGCTCTCTTCAGGGTTGGGAAGAGGAGAGGCGGCGACAGAGGCGGGACACTTTTGGTGAGTATATCGCCGCCCCCCCCTCTGCTCCAGCGCCTCCCCCCCCTCCCTGCCTGCAGCTTCGCTCCATAAGACGCCGCTGATTTTTCATCCTACTTTGGGAGGAAAAAAACTGCGTCTTATGGAGCGAAAAATACGGTAAGTCTCTAAAATACTGTTTTGAGGGATTTTGACTCATAGGTTTTAGCTTGGTTGCTGATTGAACTACTTTTTTTACTTTTTAATTTATTTAATTTTATTTAATTTATTGTAAATATCAGATTGCTTTTATTTACCCACTTTGAAATAAATATTGTTTACCCTCTTTAAAATAAATATTCTAAAACATTTAATCTACTGATGTCTCATTTAATGTAATTTTATTGGTTTCCATTTTTATAAGTAACCACTGCATTTTCTAACCTCGGCTTATACTCGGGTCAATAAGTTTTCCCAGTTTTTGTGCCAAAAAAATGGTGCCTCGGCTTATACTCGGGTCGGCTTATACTCGAGTATATACGGTATATGGAATTTTTTCTATTTCCTGTACTTTATGAAGAAAGATTCCATGTGATAATAACTTAGGCATTGTCTGTTATCATTTAGACATTTTCTTTAAAACATTTTGGTAAATGGTATGATATAACATATTAAAAGTAATAAGTGATTGGAATATAATGTCTAATTTGATTGGTTTATACTTGTTTTTATTTTAAATAAATGAAAATATAACAATATATTTTGAAATAGTTACCTTTCATATCCTCTGGGTTGTCAATAATGAAATTGCCATTCCAAACAACAGCAAAATCCACCGCTAAATTACTTATGTCCATTCCATCATAGAAGTACTAGGAAATAAAAGAGAAATAAACATTCAGGCAAAATGTGTAAAAAGGTTGGGAAGCCAGAGAATGAACCATGTAGAATTTTATAACATATACAATAGCTTTAGGGATATATGGCAACACTGGAAAGCTAAAAGTCTTAACACAGATTTAGAGGGGGGAGAGGGGGAGGGAGGGGGAGAGAGAGGGAAAAGGCTTACCGCATAATTAAATCAATTGACAGACCTAGAGAGCGGTAATAGATTAATTATCCATTTCATGCAGACTGTTCTTATCATTCAGTCTTGGGTTTGCTGATAAAGCCATATTATCAATGAAAGAATTAATGAGATGAAAAAGAAAATCCTACACATCCTTGTAACAAAGCTACACAATGCATAGCTCTTCTCCATGCAAATATTCTGTCTAAAGTACTTGGAAAATACCAGACTACTGGTATTTTAGACAGCACATAGAGAAATAAATGAGATCACAGTTCAGGGGGTGGGGGAAAGGCTTTTCAGTCAGGGTTTGCTCACTGGGTTGATATAGACTGTGGCGTCTTGCCTCCTTCAGCCAAGTAGACAGTGATTCATGGAAACATATGTGTTAATAGACTTTAAAATGACATGAAACCTACAAATGACTATCACCGCTGCTTCCCTGACACCTGCAACACTTAAACTGTTTCCTTAAAGCAAAAGTGAGAAACTCCATCATCTAACATTAGCCACCCTGATCAATAATGAAGGATGATGCACAGTGCAAATTAGCAGCATGTGGATGGTCACATACTGTTTTACCCATTTGTAATTTAATGTTATAACCAGCCTTAATCAGGATACTTGAAATCTGTAGTTTCCTTGGCAATGACATTACCTTTTCTCAGGCAACTATCTGAGGTGTTAACTCTACTTGCGGCAGGCAAAAAATGTCCACATAAATCAATACTTTTTCAGCCTATTTTCTAATTATAAGAAGGATACAATCCATGTCTACATCTAGTTTGTGGACCACCTAACCAGATTTTACATGACATTGTTTGCTTTCTGCTAAGTGTAATAAAATTGCTGTCAGCATTCCAATTAACACAGCCAATGCAAATAGAACTCCAAGGCAGGTAGATTTGTCAAAGAACAGTTTTATTGGAGATATCATATAGGCACAATGGTGAAAACCAGCTCTGAAAGTTTTCATGGTTTTCACCAAATTTTTAAAAAATGAAAGTTTATCCTTTCCCCAAACAATAAGTCATATTGTCAAATCAAGTTGCTGGCTAGTTGCCTGGTTACTTCTCTCCATCCCTCTCAGCCACCTTTGGAATGTCCTTGGTTCCCAGAGGAAACTGTTTTGTTTTGGCTACAAAACCCCAGCTACCTATACTCCCTCCTCCCTGCCCTTTCTTCTGCCGTGTGGCAACTCCGAAGTCTCCAAGGCGGCCTCAACCCAGTTCACTTCAGAGTTGACAATTGCAGGTTAGCTTTCTACAATTAGCAGCCATACACCTCCAACATTGTGGAGAGTTGGCCAACTCACGAATGCCTGCTAGGAAAGTGTCAACATAGAAGCAGAGGCACCACATTGAAGGATCTCAGCTATATTCATTGTCATCTAATTATTTTATTATTTCAAAGGTGGGGTGTTCCTGTTTTGGAATTTTAAATATCTATCCAACTACGCTATTCAATTTTTTATTCTTATTATATTTCTTTAATAAATGTTTTTCTTCAATTTGAATGTGAATTTGGTGTGGGTTTCTGATAAATCCAAGATATTCTATTTATTCCTAAGAAAGGATAAGAAGGAAGCAAGTAATTTGACAGAAGTGATAAAGCAGATAGAACTGAGGTCCTATCAATCTACTATCTAGCCTGGGCAGATAATTATCTGGTAATTAATGGCAATTAAGATGGGTGACTTTTAATAACCACAAACAAAACAAACAGATCACACAGATTCAACAAATCCACCTTCAGGAATGCAGTTGCTCTGAAAAATATAAAGCCACCTGAATAGAATCAGGGCAGATCATACCAGAATGAAGCAAGGCTCTTTAAATGGGGAATGGCTGAAAGTCTGCAATGGAACAACCAATAACAAAATAGTTCAAGAATATCTCCTCAGAAAATTTCAAAACACCTGCGATGATCTCTTTGCAGCCATGCCAGAAGCCCTTAGATGGTTAGTTTCCTTAAATATAAAACTATACCATCTCATTGCAATTCTATGGCTCCATACTATAGTGATTTTATTAATATTTTGTCTTAATATTTTATCTCCTATATTGTATTGTAGAGATATCATATATATGGACAATATATGACAATATATTGATATGTTACAATACAATATAGAATATGTATATATGTATGTATGTATGTATGTATGTAACATATTTTTACTGATAATGAAATGTGACAGAAATGTGTGTGTGTGTATATATATATATATATATATATATATATATATATATATATATATATAAATAAAAATATATATCCTTCATGTTCATATATATAATGGTGTGTGGGTATGGGTGGGTATGGGTGGCTATGTTTGCTGATACTTTATTTAAACTTAATTTGTATATCAGTAATTGCATGACCACTGCAGATTCCATACAAATTATCTGGAAAGTCTGAAAGTTTGTTTTGTTTTGTTTTATTATTTTATTTTAATTCTTAGATTTCTTTGCCACCCTTCTCCACAGACTCAGGGCAACTTACAGCAGAAATAATACAAAAAACATATAAGGAATCCATTAATTAAAACAATCTAAATTTTATCTAAAACCCTAATTATAAAAAACAATCATTCATTCTTTTTAGCTCATGGCTGGAGCAGAGTATCCATGCTCAACAGGCCCAAGCCTGCCGGAAGAGATGAGTTTTCAAATACTAACAAAAGGCCAGGACAGTGGGGGCGGTATGAATCCCTGGGGTGAGCTGATTCCAGAGGGCTGGAGCCCCCCTCTAGGTCCCACCAAGCAACACTGTCTAGTTGATGAGACCTGGAGAAGGCTGACTCTGTGGGAGTTAACTGGTTGTTGGCACTCATGTGGCAGGAGGCGGTCCCGTAAGTAATCTGGTCCGAAGCGATGTAGGGCTTTATAGGTCATAACCAACACTTTGAATTGTATCTAGAAACCAATCAGCAACTGCTGCCAAAGTTTATTTATTTATTAGACTTCTATGCCACCCTCTTGAAGTGACATACAACATAATAAATACAAACAATATATGTGTAGATATCTAATTATTTTAAAATAAATATACAAAATTAGCAAAAAATAAAAAACCATGCAGTCATCCACATTCATCCAATTCAATCATTCACAACGTAGGCCGAGACAATCTTGTTGCTCACGGCTCCCCATGCCCGCTGGCAGAGGTAGGTCTTCAGAGCTTTACGAAAGACCAGGAGGGAGGAGGCAGTACACATCTCCGGAGGGAGTTCATTCCAGAGGGCCGGATCTGCCACAGAGAAGGCTTTCCCTAGGCCCCTCCAGATGACATTGCCTTGCCAATGGGACCTGGAGAAGGCCAACTCTGTGGGACCTAACCAGCCGCTTGCCAATGGGATCCATGAGGCAGAAGATGGGCCCATAGGTAATCTGGTCAGTTAGTAGCTATACCTGTCAGTTAGTATCTATACTTGTCTCTTTCCCATATTTTTGCCTCTGAAAGGCTAAGGCACCTGTGGAACTAATAAGAATAGAGAAGCACTTAATACCCTGAATTTCTTCACAGTATTCAATTGAAACATATTTTAGAGCCAGTATGTAACAGAGGGAAAAAATACATAAAAATAAACCAAGAAAAACGGCAACCTAACAGCCCTAGATAGCTGAACAGTTTTTAACAAAACTTTTCTCTCCTAACTAATTATCAGAGAATAACAGTCAATAGCAAAGCGAAGGAAGGAGAGAAAGACTGGTAAAAGAGGAAGCATTAGTTAAATATCTTAAATTGTATCAAATTAGAAAAAAATCATAATTGAAGTATCTTCTCTTTATATTACTGAATACCTTGGCATATATAGCATATATTTAAAGAACATACTTGATTACAAAGGCCTTAATAAGCAGAATATTGAACAAATATATTACAATATGTTATCTGAATATGCAAACAATAGATTCCATGTATCAATATTTCTTCAATTGATCTCAATGAAAAAACACTGTTACTTTGTCTGACGTTCTCTAAGAAATATTAGAAGAATGTTCTTTATTTAAAAAACTTTTTAAAATTCTTGACACATTGTTAATTGTATAGTGACTGTACAAATTGTATCATATTCAACAAGTCAGGCAGCAATAACTATTGGGGAAAAAAACCCTCTATTTGGTCACGGATCAAAGTCAAAGCATAATATGACAAGATATTCAAATCAAATATTAACACAGTAATGTTTAGCTTTGGGAAATGAAACTATAACTACCAACAGAAAAATATTAAATGTTATAATTATTATGCCTGACAGGTGTTCCACAACTGATATAATAACTTCAGTTTATGCTACAGTGGTCAGAACCAACCAGAACACAATGGTAAAAAATTGGTGAGCAAGTTAAGTACCTAATAATATTTCTCAATTAATTAGGGAACAGATATCTTTTTTCTTCCTAATTTAATAACAAATGACATTTCAGATCTGATATGCATCTTGGGGTTTTATTTGTATATACAAATAATGAGCTTGTTGTTTGGATGCAAAGACAATCAGGGGAGTGCGGAAGTATTCTCAATGGCCACAATGCCTGGATTATTGGAAGTTTTGCCTGAAGGAAAATTGGAAGTTTTCAGAAATAGGGGGCTCTAGAAAAGAGCATGTTTGGCTAGCCAACTAAAGCTCTGAAAGGCAAAATTTGCTTCACAACATTTTAATACCTTTATTTTATTTGTTGTGATGCTTATTACTACTATTCATGGATGAGTGTTGAGGTACATACCCCAGACAGTGCATCCATAGTTGGGTCATCAGGTCTGAGAAACCTCAAAGTTTTCAACTGTACAAAAATTGAGAAAAGCCATAAGCCAAAACGTTGTAAAGATTGTGTATTTGCATTAATTACATCAATACATATGTTGTATACATTATAATGTATATTTTATTTTATGTACGCTGAGAGCATATGCACCAAGACAAATTCCTTGTGTGTCCACTCACACTTGGCCAATAAAAATTCTATTCTATTCTATTCTATTCTATTCTATTCTATTCTAATGCACAAACATACTCTATAATTCTGTGTGCCAATTTGACATTACTTCAATGTCATATTGACACACAGCCTTAAGCTATCCTTCCTTCTAGCAATGTTAAAGAAGCAGTATTTCTCTTTAAAGCTAAATGTATCCATCGGCCATTGTTTGTTTTATGAAAATTGTTACTCTTCAGTGTGTATTTGGTTGGAGATGGTGATCAATAGTAAGTGAATATCCCCCTCCCTCTGAACCCTGGTCAGATTCAAATGCTATTATTCTACAGATTCCAAAGTAAATCGAACAGAACTGCAAAGTAGCACAAAATTGTTCAGCTCTGAATAAATGCTTTCATTTTATAATCCTTTCTAGTTTTTGTAAAAACAGAGATTCTAATGCACATGCTAAGGTTAAATAATATCCATGATTTCCCCAAAGTAGCGAACAGTATTTAATAATCCGTCAATAATTATGGTAGTTATGAGTTTCTTTGGGATTTCAAGAGCACTGTGCTTCTGATTATATGGAGCACAGCCTTGGAGCCTATAGCTAAACCAGGTTCTCAGATAGAAAGAACTGCAAAAAAATTGCTGCTGAAACTAAGAATTGAGCCACCTGACAATGGGAAATAATTTTATAAATTGGGCTGACTCAAATTGGTGCCAAAGGCTTGAGATTTTCAAAGGGGCTTTTCAATGTAAATTCTGTGTGTGTGTTTGGATGGGAACCAGAAGACACAAACGTGATTGGGAGTCATTAAACCAAGGGATAGGAAACAAGAAATGCTGAGTAACTGGCCATCAGTTGCTTATACAGAACTAATAGATGGATAGCAGTGCTTTGTTATGAAACTATTGATCGGGCTTGATGCATTGACATTTAAAGCTTGAAAATGTATGTAGAATATGTAACTCCTTAGCATCAGAGCATGGTAATATAAGGCAAATGGCAGTTGAAACAGACTTCTTTTCAGGTGGGGAGGGGGAGTAGAATGTCTAAACTCCCAGCCTGCAGGCCAGAAGAGTCACGTGCTGGACACTCTCAAACTTGATTTATTATTATTATTATTATTATTATTATTATTATTATTATTATTATTTATTCAATTTGTATGCCGCCCCTCTCCGAAGACTTTAGCAAAGGGGTAGCACCAGAGTGTGTTAATATAAGGCAACTGTCAGTTGGAGCATAGATCTTTTCAAGGGGGACAGGAAGTGGAATGTCTAACTCCTTAGCATAAAAACCAGGGGTGGGTTCCTATTGTGCACTAGGGTGAACAGTTCTGGTAGCGGCCCACCGATTGTGCAATTTGTGCACAACTGCTCCGGTGCTGTCTTCGCCAGTCCATTGGGCAGCACCATCTCTTTAAAAAAAAATTTAGCCCTTTTTTGCTTCCGAGTGCGCAGAAGTAAAATCTCATGAGGAGATTTTGGCAATTTTTTGGTTTTATGCATGCGCAAAAGCAAAAAACTGCCAAAATTGTGCATGCATGTGTTTCCCCTTGTGAGATTTCAGTGCCACACACACGGGAATACATGCGTGGGCCCCGAAATCGCCAAGATGCATGCACAGAGCACCGGTATACTGGTAAGAGGTAACCCTCCTTCCGATCAGAGTGTGTTCATATAATACTGTATAACAAATACTAATGAACTGATGGCCATTTTGAAAATCCTTTCTTAGTGAGCACCTCAAAGCCAAGAGGAACATACTTGCCAAGTTTGGAGACTTTACAGTTCTGGAGATTTTGTGATTGAGTGGTATTTAGCAGATAGATAGGTAGGTAGGTAGGTAGGTAGGTATAGGTATAGGTACAGGCAGGGGTGGGCTACTGTCTGGACAGGGGGAATGCAGTGGAGTAGCGAAAATGGAGCTCCACCCCAGAGCACCCAATTTGCACTGAAAGATGTTGAAAGAAAATTCAGGGTGTCCTGCATAAGCTACGCCCACAGTGTGGTAGTAAAAAATTTGGTAGCCCTGCACTGGTATAGGTATAGGTATAGATATAGGTATAGGCATAGGCATAGGTAGATAGATAGGTAGGTAGATAGATAGATAGATAGATAGATAGATAGATAGATAGATAGATAGATAGATAGATAGAGTGATATATATATATATATATAGAGAGAGACAGACAGACAGACATATAGATATAGATGTTCAGAAGGAGATTGCTACTCAGAACCTATTGTTTTAACAGTGAGAAGATGCTGACAGTGAAAACTGTGATCAATCACCCTTGAAAGAGGGAACGGACCTATGGAAGAAGGAGGAAAGAGAAAGCTCTATGAATAGTGCCACTATCATCGCAGCTATCAGGAGCCAAGGTAACTGTCAGTTCTGTTGGGTATGCTTAAATCTGGCAGCCATGGGCGAGAACAAGAAAGATCCATGGTTGTTTGTAGGTAAATTAAAAACAAAATCACTTTATTCAGTTCAGAATGGGAGGCAGAAAGAATGGCATAGGAGGAAGACTAGATTTGATGATCAGTTCTGCAGCCAAACCTGTTCCATTTATGTACAGACTACAACTGGCAAATATTTTTCTTGCTAACTAGTAATCTGTGGAAGAGAGTGTATAGTAAAGCCAAAGAAATCAACCAATTGCCTTGATTATGCTGAGCTGCACATGCAAAATCGGATAGCACTATTTGTGTATGTGTCATAATAGAGGCCCTAAAGTAGGATTGGAATTGGCAATGGATACAGTGCATCTCCTAGCAGTATATACTGTATTTTGCCAATCTAAAAATGGGTGAATAGAACTTTAATTCACCAGTGGGAAAAGGGGTATAAGGACAAATAAAGCATAAGGAAAAGCAGATGGGGTAAGAAAGAAATAGGTTTACAAGGCTGAGAGCCATAACTATATTACATCTTAAGAATTTATAAGTATGTAGAATAACAGAGTTGGAAGGGACCTTGCAGGTGTTTTAGTCCAACCCTCTGCTTAGGCAGGAAACCCTACATCACTTCAGACAAATGGTTATCCAATATTTATTTATTTATTAGATTTGTATGCCGCCCCTCTCCGTAGACTCGTATCCTCTTAAAAACTTCCAGTGTTGGAGCATTTATAACTTCTGGAGGCAAGTTGTTCCACTATTAATTGTTCTAATTGTCAGAAAACATATCCTTAGTTCTAAGTTGCTTCTCTCCTTGATAACTTTTCATCCACAGTTTCGTGTTCTACTGTCAGGTGCTTTGGAGAATAGGTTGACTTGACTCCCTCTGTTTTATGGCAACCTCTGAGATATTGGAACACTGTTATCAATGTCATCCCTAGTCCTTTATGTCTTTTAACCTTCAGCCAGATCTTTGTGAACATTGCATTAATGACTAAGTAATACTTTCCAAATATTCAGCCCTAAAATACAGTTTGGAATAAAAAGTAAGGTTTTCCCTTGTCCAGTAGTATCTGACTCTAGGGATTGGTGCTTTTTTCTGTTTCTTAGCCGAGAGAACCAATGTTGTCTGAAGACACTTCTGTATTCATGTGACTAGCATGATTATCTGCCAAGATCAATGATTGGTTGTAAATGGGGATTTTGTAGTAACCTTCCCCTGGAGTGGGGTGAGAATGGAGAGTTTACAGTATCCTCCTGCCACACCAACCAAACCATGCCCATAGAACCAAGATATGCCCATCAAGACATGCCCACAGTACCAGTAGTATTTTTTTTAATCCCACCTCTGATTTCATCTCATTTACCAGCTTACATTTTGCTTTAATAGGAAAAAAATTCTGAGCTGTTATAAGGAGCACAATAGTTCAATGGTTAGGGGCACTGACCTTGTAAGCTAGAAAGCTGATAGCTTGGGTTTGAGATCTGAGTGCCATGTGATGAAGTGAGTTCCAGTACTGTGTTCTAAAACCTATTGCTACCAATTTCTACCTGTACTTGCGCAGAAGTGTCCTGGGTGGGTGGGTAGAGGTCCCACTTCTGGCACTGCAAGCTTGGAGAACCAAGCTGAACCGGGAACAACTCACTACTGGTGAGTTCCCATTATCTGCGTTAGGTTCTGCCCATTTAGCAATTCAAAAGCAAGCAAGTGCAAGTTGTAAATACCACTTTGATGGGAAGGTAACATCTTTCCATGCATCTTGGCCAGAAGTGGGTTGTTCCCGTTTTGGACTGGTTCTTACAACCAGTAGCGGTGGGAGGCTCCACCCACCTGTCTGGGACAGTTCTGTGCATGTGCAGAAGCATCAGGCATGTGAGTGAACTGGTGGCAAAATTGTTTCCTCCTGATCAGCTGGGACTCGGCAGGCAGAGAATAGATGGTACCAGGACCAGTCAGAGGTGGTATTTACCAGTTCTCTGAACTACTCAAAATTTCCACTACCGGTTCTCCAGAACTGGTCAGAACCTACTGAATCCTACCTCTGGATAAAATTATCAAGAAAACTTCATGAAACAGGTCTTACTAAAAAAATAAATAAATAGTGATCTCCAGCACTGCATAATATAGAACTGTCTACATGGTCAACACAAGACTGAATAATAAATTTTTGCTAATTACTTTTGTTGAGTGATTTAACATTTAAAGTTAGGAGTCTAAAATTCTGATTTCATGTCATCAAAGGACTTAAGACTCTGGAGGAAAAAATGATCTTCACTTTAAGTTGACAGTATTAAGAAATGTTCTGGTCTTTATTTTTTAATAAGCCTGCTTTTATACAAGGTCTAAATTAAGCATATAGCAGTCCACTTCAAATAATTTTCTTTAAAAAATTGACTCTGCTGTCTTCTAAGTAGTTGTTATGGACTCTGTTCCAAATTCACCATCATACAAAATGTGAGCTAGGTATTTAGCGACAAAAGGCTTATTTGCAGCTGGGGTGTAATAGGCACTTCTATTGTACAGAGAAATGACATCTAACTGCAATGCTTTGGGGAGCATTATATGCAACAAAAGTAACTGCCTGTGGAGTGAAAAATCACCCCAGATGTTTAAAGCATGCCACCTGTTCTATTTACTACTGTTAACTATACTGGTTAGCTTTTTTTAATATTTGGAAAAAAGTAATCTTTGTTTTGCCCAAATATATTTGCAAAACTTGTTTTCTTTAATAAGAGAATAAGAATGCCCTCCTTAGATCTATTGCTGAATTTGAGAGAATTACTATGTCTCACTATAGAATAATTACATTATGAATATTTTTGGTGGATGAAATTCCATTTTAATTAAATACTCAATATTAAATATAAAATTTAATTCAGATGTGGCAAGTAGATCACTAAATGCTTCTCTAAAGGGTCTAAAGAGAAAATAACTGGCTAAGTTACATTTTACCCTCAGATAAATATTGTCATAGGATTTATAAGTAAGACTAAGTAAATAATAGTGAATTGTAGTGGCTTTATGTTTATCCATAGTTTGTATTGAGGCATTTTTTTCAACCATATGTTTTTTGACTCCCACCAATATATGAACAGATATCTGGCAGATATCTGTTTTTAAGTAACATCTTACAAAATTCCCATGGAACAATTATAAAATTGTTGATTTCTAGGAAGAAAAAGTGAACTGAAGATTGTGAAACTAAAAACAGAACTGATGATAGCGTTAAAATGAAGATCCACTGAATAGATTGGGTTTTCACAATTCTTTTCTGGACAAGGACAAGACATGAAATTGTCCACAATTGCTTCAAACAGAGTGAGTGAGTACTACAAGCTACTTCTGCTGATCACCAGCTGCCAGCATTTAGGCAGATCAAATCTCAGTAGGTTCAAGGTTGACTCAGTCTTCCATCCTTCCAAGGTTGGTAAAATGAGGACCCAGATTGGGCGGCAATATGTTTACTCTCTATAAACCGTTTAGACAGAGCTGTAAAATACTGTGAAGCAATATATAAATTTAAATGCTATTGCTATAAGGAGATTGCTAGACATTGTCTCCAGCAGGTTTAGAGCTCTGGAACTTGCGGGAATACCATCTTTGGTCGAATAGTGGTTGGTGCCTTTGTGGATACAGTGCTCGGATTGATAAACTTGAAAACACTGGGTTTCCTTCATCCTTAGCGAAAATAATTTTAAATTCAAATTTAAGAACCCCTAAATAAATAAGGGTTTATTTAATAAATAGGAAAAGGGTAACTAGAATGTTGAATTTGGAATGTTAAAACAGACTTAGAGTTCAAATGTATTTGAAGTAAGGTTTTTAAATTAATCATAAAAATCCTTTCTGTGAGAAAAAAAGTTTTGTTTTGAATTCTTCTTAAAAAAAATGAAAGGATGGGACTTTGAAGATTAAACATTAGAGGAATATTTGTGAGCAATTTGTGAACAGTGTCCAGAAGTTAATGGTAAGAATTTCTGATATAATTGATAGAGTGCCTTTAAATGATTTTATCGTAGAGAAACAAGTTTTATCAGATAAGAGTGATCTAAGAGTGGATTTAAAAATAAAAGGCTACAAGAAAGATAAAGAAAAAAATGCTACACTGATTAATTAAACTGGCTGATGTCTCAATAATTAAATAGAACATACACATAAGAAACAAAACTCTGGATAATACTGCATTTACAAAAGAGACATTAAAATTTTGAAGTCGGTTGTAAGGAGGAAAATGGAAAAATGAAAAGAAATATATTTCCCAGACATTATTTGAAGGGATTAGTGATCAAGATTATTAAAAGTAAAATAAATAAAGTTGATTTATCTGATCAAGATTAAAATAGATATGCTGTTATCTCTGATAATCCTTAATAGACGTTTTGCAAAATGATGATATTTTAAGAATTAGTTTATAAATAAGCTAATGGGTGAAAAATGGGGACAAGAGATCATTTGTTGCATTTTAAGAGAAGATAATAAGTTACTAATTTTTTAAAATACTTGTGATGAAGGGGAAACTCATTTTTATGTATTTTTCTTTTGTTATTTTAAAAGTTTTCTTTTAAAATATTATAGTAATGTTTAATAAAATTACTATTTCAAAATAATGGATATGTTGATTCTAGTATGACAGCAATGACAGGTGTTACTGCTCTTGGGAATGCAATAGCGATTGATACCTTTGATTCCATTATTATTCCTGTTAAGTTTAACATTCCTAAGGGATCGTTCTTGCTTCATTGCAAGCAAGGGAGCAGTGGCCTCTTTTATGGTGCTTGTTCAAGGGAGATTATGTTTCTTTTAATTCTTTTTCCTCCTGTCTCATTCCTGTTCCTTCCCTGTCTTCTCCAAGCAACAGACAGCTTTCCAGTGTTACACATTCTATGAAGCTACTGGGGCCTGGAATTTGACAGTTTCCTGATAAGAGGCCTGCAATTCTCTTTATCTCTCCTGTGTGAATTAGCTTTGCTTTAACACCTTTGTCATATGCTCCCCCACCAATGCCCCCCTTTCCTGACACCCCCAGTCAAAGGGGAAGCTGACAGATTTAAAAAAAATCTTCTCTGGGGCTAGGATTCTAATTAAACACCTCACCTGCCTATAGCGCATTCCCGCCTGGAATTCAGGATTAGTTTAACCCTGGCATAAATGCTTCTAAGTCCTTTTCTTTCTTTTTTAACCTTCTATATTTGCCTCATCTACAACCTTGTCATCTGGGTAAGCAAGCATTTTAATACTGGGAAACGGAACAAATGTAAATAAGACAGATTTACAGTCACTTAAATTTATTTAAAAACTGTTCATTTTCAAAAAGGGAGGAAAAGAGAAGCTAACCAACAGACCCAAATTATACTTCGTTGAAAAGTACTGGAAAGAAAAGATGGCATGGTGATATGTAACAGCCTGCTGTGGCGGCAAGAAATGGGCAACTATGATCAATGGACAGAAGAAATAAATGGCCCATACTTGATGGTTTACATTCCCTTTCCTAGATAATCTCTCAATTGTTAAATGGTGGTTCAGTTTCTTAGGCAACCCTGTACTAAACTGAGTTGATTTTTCTTTTTGCTTTGGGCAAACTGTGACAATATCAATCCCTCCTCCAATTTTTAACAGAATAGTGAAAAGGACACACAAGTCTTATACAGTAACATAACTACTTCTACTGCATCATTCATGAATGAATGACTTATTATTTGTTTTGGTATCTGATATAGACACATAATTCATCAGTGACTTTACAAGGAATGTATAAGTTTGTTATAAATGGGGAAAAGGAGTCATGTATAAAGAAGAGTTATCAATCCATTTTATTGAGACAAATGAATATAAATGAACATTACCAGATTATCACTATAGCTATGCCAACCTATGATTTCCTCATATAATTCAAGTGTATTGTAGAGCCGAGAAATGGAGAAAAAAAGAAATACATTCACTTATTCTAACAGCAATTAATTATCTCATTATTTTGCTCTACCTGTATATATTGCATTTGACTCTTCATTCCTTCTATGTTTTTACTGGTAATTTTTCAAACGAAGAAAAGTTCACACACTATCAATCAAGTCATGATAAAGTTATGGGTAACCCTATTTATAACACTGTGTTTCCTTTTACTTCTATTCTGACATTTGTAATGAGCATGCAGGCCTAAGATATTTTTAATTAGCCGGATTGGGGGGGGGGGGGATGCAGTGGGCTAACGAAAATGGAGCTCCACCCCAGAGCACCCAATTTGCACTGAAAGATGTTGAAAGAAAATGCATAAGCCACGCTCACAGTGTGGTAGTAAAAATTTTCGTAAGCTGATACTGTTCAAAGCTTACATGATTTTGACAATGAGATAGCTAGGCTTATTTTCCCCTCATGGAAAATAGATTTACAATTTGCTTATATCAGTTGTACTACGGTGCTTCTCCTAGGTGCATTCTATTTTCAGTGAAATCAGCCACTTAGAGCTGTCCTTCCAAAAGAAAACATTTATCATAATCATGACCTTATTTCTGGTTGCCCCAAAGTTATAAAATATGTGCCCTTAGGGTATCTTTTTCCTGCTTCATTTGTGGAGGCAGAAGAAAATTTAATTCTATCAAAAATTGTATCCTCTGTATGCCTTCTGAGTGCATTTTCTTTTCATTCTTTCTTTTTTTTTGAAATTGCTGTAAAGTAGGTTTAAATTATTGCTTTTATTTTAAATTGATTTATTTTGTACTTTACAGTTTCTTGTGGGGTAAGTAGGGATAAACTAGTTTATCACAAAGATTGTTTTTTTTCTCTCTTTTAAATGAAGTCTGGAAATGTAGCAAATAAATAAATCCCTAACTTTTTTACATCAGCAAAAACAATTTTCATTATTCTTCTGCTATCATCTTACCGAACTATTCTGGCACTGTACACTTGAGCTATTGAAGCGAAGAGCAGGCACACGATGAATCACTCCTTGGATATTGAGAACACATTCATATCCCCGCTGGCCAGATTGTGGTTGGGGTAAATTCCTAGCTTTCAGTGTGATGGGCTTCACTTCACCAACAGGGATCAAAATTTCTTCTGTAGGAAATAACTGTGGGCAGTCCTGGAAAATACAAACAGAAAAAAAGCTATTTAGATACAGATGTGGGCTTTTGTATTCAATATATTGAAAGTTTGATAAAATTAAGAATTGTAGAAATGATAACTCAGTAATGAAAACAATTACCCAGTCTTGTGTCTAGTTTCCACCCCAAAAAAAGTTGCATGAAAATTCCGTTAAGAATTATTTTTACTTCACAGAATTGTGAAAGGTAAGGAGAGAGAAAAAATGGCTTCCTGGTTAATCTTAATTGACTGTATGCTGTATTATTAATGCTCTTAATAGTATCTCTCCAGGCCGTACTGCTACTGACATTTCCCTGCAATAGTAGAAAACACTATCAAGAAAAAAAAGCAATATTCATTTGGAAGGAAAACACCAGTTAAATGTATTTATAACTGTATCTGAAGAATTTTTCCAACATGGCTTACAAACAATAGCAATGTTTTTGAATGATGTTTTTGATGATGAAATTATGTAGTTAAAAATTAAAGAAGTCAAATAACTGCAGCAGAGTGCCTTTGGTCCCCTGTCCTAAAGTTTCTCTTTTACTAGTATCATGTACATCAGGGGTCTTCAAACTTGGCAACTTTAAGACTTGCGGACTTCAACTCCCAGAATTCTCCAGCCAGCACAGCTGGCTGGAGAATTCTGGGAGTTGAAATCCGCAAGTCTTAAAGTTGCCAAGTTTGAGGACCCCTGATGTACATAAACATTATATCTTTGTATACCACCAATACCTATGTGACAAAAAAACCCAAATAAAATAAATAAATAAATAAATAAAAGCAGCATACCAAGTTGTCACAAATGTTTCAGTAAAAAAATGTTTTTTTCTTCTATTTTTAAAAACTTCAACACAAATGTTTCAGTAAAAAAATGTTTTTTTCTTCTATTTTTAAAAACTTCAACAAACACTGCTTGTTTAGGAGTAAGTAATCAAAAGCTGGGAAAAGGAAAATTTCTGAATAGCTGTGAAAGAAGATCTTGTAACCAGGCACATTTTCATTTCTTGTCTTTTTGAATTCTAAGGCATACAGTATATGCTTACACGGTTCAGTGCTTCTAATTCAGGTTTAGACTGAATTGTCATTGATTTGTTGTCCTGGTAGAGGCAGGCCCATGCATACTTTTCCAAATAAATTATGTTTAATATATTTCAAAGTCTTTCCCTCTCCTTTGAATGTAGATTTAGCCAGGGTTTCATTAAAATGGATCATGCTGGTTGCAGTTAAACATCCTAGTTTCTCATAGGATACTAAAATACCTACAATAAGGATGCACAACAATGGTAATAGTGACTGGAGTTATTGCGATCCAACTTAGTCCTATTTACATGTAATTTATAATTAAAACTGGATTTTTTATTTAAAAAATACAATTGTACTAAAATGAGTCTTCAGCTATGTTTCACAGTCAGATAAGTGGGCATGTACTTCACATTTCTGTGGAATGAGTGGAACAAATGAGTGTCAGGAGTTTCCAGTTGTTCTCAATATAATTTAGGTGTCTGTAAAAATAAAAACCTTTCACTTAAAAATCAGGAGAAAGAGGTTTATAATTTTCCCCAATTAACTGACACTGAACTCAATTCCACTTAATGACACTCTTTTCAAATTGACAAGTATTTTCTTTTTAAAGGATATGTTCTATTTAGAGTTGAAATAGGAAGCATTTTTCAAAATGACAGATATGAATTTTTCACAAATACACCAGTTAATATATTAATGTACTTTGAGAAGTTCTTCAGTAATACTTTACATCATTTAACTGGTTTCAAAAACAAGAAAGTTAAAATATATAATTCAAAGCACTCAACTTTCAAAATAAATGACTCATGCAATTACAAAGCTGCGCCCTGCAGCATAATTTGTTAACAGGAAATAACAACTCTACTATTTGCTAATTAGCACATGGAAATTTTCAGCTTATGACATCACAATCTGTACAATATTTTATTTCCCTGAAATTACCTTTTCAAATTAAGAATTTATAGCAGAGTTGTATCCAGTATACTAAATATTCTGTTCAAATTTATTTTTATTTTAGGTCCTCTGTTTTTAAAATGCTTTGAACCCATCTGTAGGAATTTCTCAAAGAAACTTTTAGTATTTGAAATGTGGGTTATTCCAATTTAGGCTTAAAACAGCTAAGTTTCATGATTTATGAAAAGTCATGGCTTGAAAAACTTCAGGATTATCACAAGGATTCATCAGACCATTTATCCAACCAATGAAGAAAAAACAATTGAAATTAGAAATTCATAATCTTACAATTGGAAAAAAACAAACTTTGCACAAAAATTTGTAAGAATAGTTGAAAAAATGTACACAACTCAAACGGCAAGGATTATAATAAATGGAGATACTACCGAAAACTTTAATATTATGAAGGGAGTGAGACAAGGATGTCCTCTAGCTTCCCTGTTACATATCCTGATGCTAGAAACATTATTAATTAGGATTAGAGCTGAACAGGAAATAAAAGGTTTACAGATTTAAAAAGAAGTGTATAAACTCCAAGCATTCGCAGATGATTTAGCATTCATAATAGAACAGCCATAAGAGACAGGAACCAAATTCTTCCAGTAGATAAAAGATTGTGGAAGAGCAGCAGGACTCAAAATTAATAAATACAAAATGAAAGCAATAATGAAAAATCTTACAAAAAATGAGAAAGAATTGAAAGAGAAAACAGTATATAATGTGAATTTGGATAACATCTAAATGTTTGATCTTGAAAGAGGACAACTATGGCAGATTAGTGCAACAGGTAAAAAAGGACCTAAAAATCTGGAAGAAGCTCCAATTATCTTTTATAAGTAGTACTGCTTCTACTAAAATGAATATACTGCACAGAATTTTATTTTTATTTCAGGTTATACCAGTAAAATTAGGGAAAGGATTTTTAATTAGTTAAATAAAACAATAATGAACTATATTTGACAAAGGGAAGAAAACCATGAATTAAATTAAAATCATTACAAGATAAGAGGGGGATTTGGTTTTCCCAGTTGGGAGATTTGTTATCACGCAGCAGTCCTCACTGGGATAAAAGATTGGATATTACTCAAAAATAAAAGAATTCTGACGTTGAAAGGACATGATCGCCAGAGAGGCTGGCATGCCATCTTGTGGGAAGCTAGAAGTAAGATTCATAGTTATTTCCAAAGATATCTAATTAGAGACACAAATATACA
This sequence comes from Erythrolamprus reginae, assembly GCF_031021105.1. Classification (NCBI taxonomy): domain Eukaryota; kingdom Metazoa; phylum Chordata; class Lepidosauria; order Squamata; family Dipsadidae; genus Erythrolamprus; species Erythrolamprus reginae. The sequence continues at coordinate 61,438,772 of NC_091952.1, forward strand.
ATTTTGGCAAAAAATCAAAAGAAAACACTATAATGAAATACCTACCTGACTTTCAATAATGGAAGCATTAATATACCTAAACCTACTAGATATGGATAAAATCAAGACATATAAAGAAATACGGTATTAAAGGAACAAGGAGAACTGAAAATAAGAGAAGAATTAAGGAAGCAAGTTATAGAAATTGACTGGTGGCCGTATTTACAGAAAAAAATCTAGACATAAAAAAGATGCAGGAAAATATGGATTTCAAGAAAAAGAAAATAAACTAGACAAAATTATATTAGGACAGGAAAAAAACTATCACAAAAATTTATAGTTATCTGTTGAATTATAGATGGAAGAAGAGATTGTAAAAATGGTGATGATAACATGGGCGCAAAACTTGGGTTATAGACCCAACATGGAATTAGAGAAGTGGAAGAAATTTGTCTGAAATATTGTTGGGTTTCCTGCCTAATCAGTGGGTTGGACTAGAAGACCTCCAAGGTCCCTTCCAACCATGTTGTTGTTGTTGTTACCATCATCATCATAATCATCATTAAAATGTACTCCAACACATCACCAGAATGTTGGAAATGTAAATGTAATAGAGGAACATACTACCACATGTGGTGGTCCTGTCCCAAAGTAAAGCAATACTGGCAAAGGATAAAGAAATGGATTGAAGAAATAACAAACCAAAATATAGAAATGAAACCAAAACTATTTTTACTAGGGATATTTACAGGGAACCACAATAAAAAGATGCAATATTTAATTCTACATATTATCATAGCAGCAAGAATAACACTTGCACATAACTAAAAGAACAATAATATACTGTCAGAGGACTGTGTTTACTGAAGAAGTGAATGATAAAGAAGAATCAGAATATTATAAGATATGGGACGATTGGTATAAATAGTTAAATAACAGATCGGTAAGTTATGAATGATGAACTTTAAGAAGGTGTAGAAGTAATAAAATTGCTAAGGAATTGTAAGATTGAAATATCTTTGTATCAAATAGTAATATTGTAAAATTGATATATATAAGAAAATAAGATATAATTGTTTAATATAAAGATAATATAAATATAATATAATATAAATGTTAGGATGGATTTACATGTATTTTTAATTGTAAACTTGAAAAGAGGGATAAACAGATATGAAACGGATGAAAGGATATGGGATAACTGTCAAATAAACAGATTGTAAAAATCTTTTAAAAACAAAAACATTTAATAAAAATATTTTTGAAGAAAAAAACCTAGACAGCTAAATGTCTAAGACTAATTAATTAGCCAAAAATCTTTTCAGAAACACTAGGTTCCTGAAAAAAGTATTTACAGAAACATGAGCCAGAGATAGGTTGTCCTTGACATGAGCAGTTTCTTATAAATTTCTTTGCAGTGTTTCTTTAGATATAATTTCTGCTCTTCTCTGATATGCCATGTTTATTTGCATTGTTTTTCCACTAGCTTTGAATTGATGAATGAATTTGAAAATAGGTTGTTGTATGCCTTCCAAACCAACATAAAAGAGAAGGATGTGATAGATTTTAATAAAGGTGGCCTGATTTTAAGTAATGGGATTGATGATCACCTAAATGAATGAAAGGTAGCCCTTTCATTCAGAGGTGCATTAGCACACTACTATGATTCCTAATGTACAATCACCTGCATGGTTTACATAACAAACATTACAAAACCTCTGGTGGATATCAGATTGGTAAAAACGTGCTTGCATAAATTCATAATAAAACTTTAGTTATTTGTGGACTATTGGTACAGTAAGATTTTAGGAAAAACTTTTCCAAGGACTCCTGAAGCAAGTGGGTATGAAAAAAAGAAATTGCAAAGTAATTTTCTATTCTTGCCCTTTGATTGCCCATAGTTTCTCTATACTTGACATTGATTTTATTTATTTCATTTTAGTTCTAAGACCAAGCTACTCAAAACAGTATTCTAAGAAAATACCAATATAATTAACCTAAGATCTTTTAAAGCTTTACAGGATAAAATATATGAAGGTATGCTATTGTGTAGAAATTCACTGATTAAGCTTATTGTGAAAGACCGATAAGAAAAAAAGTAAAACCTAATACTTCTCTGCACCTTGTAAAGGAACTATGTTATGTGTCTCTCTATCCCCAAGATCAGTGATGTGATGTGGAATCATTCTTTTTATATCAATTGCCCTTTGGAATAACATCTCACACAGATCCAGATGGTACTGCCCTGGCTTGCCATCTATCTATCTATCTATCTATCTATCTATCTATCTATCTATCTATCTATCTATCTATCTATCTATCTATCTATCTATCTAACTATCTATTTATTAGATTGTAAGGCAGAAAGGATTTGGTTATTGCCCAGGCTTTGTGACAGGTGGTTACACAAGTCTTTGCTTGCTGAACTGAAATTAGACATGGAATTAAACCTTGAACCAGTGGTAGGTTGCTCCCAGTTCTGATCAGTTCTTAGAATCAGTAGCGCCAGTGGTGGGAAGCTCTGCCACTCACTGTGCATGTCTATTTTCTTTTAGCGTGTATCTGATCTCCAGAGTATGAAATGTTACTTGCAGAAGGGCTGGCATTATTAGGTCCATGGAGAAAATAAGGGAGAGGGGGGATTTTTCATTGCAAAGTTTTCATTAGGAGAAATATATCAAACACTACAATTTCATAATTACAATCCATTCTGGAAAATGGGAGAAATTGTTGGGCATTTGTACTGTTGGATAGCTCCAATGATTGAAGTAATAAAGATCTAAAAGTGTGGAAGGAAAGGCTACATCACCACTGTAACAGAATACAGTGATCCCTCTATTATCGCGAGGGTTCCGTTCCAAGACCCCTCGCGATAATCGATTTTTCGGGATGTAGTGGTGTGGAAGTAAAAACACCATCTGCGCATGCACGCCCCTTTTTCCATGGCCGCGCATGCGCAGATGGTGTTTTTACTTTCACACCTGGGAAGACCCAGCAGCTGAGGAGCCGCCTGCCTGCCCGCTTGTCCGCTTGTCCGGCCGCCGCTTTTCCGCCGCCTGTCCGGCCGCCGCTTTTCCGCCGCTTTTCCGGCCGCCGCTTTTCCGCCGCTTGTCCGGCCGCCGCTTTTCCGCCGCTTTTCCGCTTGTCCGGCCGCCGCTTGTCCGCCGCCGCTTGTCCGGCCGCCGCTTGTCCGCCGCTTGTCCACTTGTCCGCCCGCCGCAGCTGATCTGCTCGGCAGCGCAGTAGCAGCGAGGAGCCGAAGATGGGGTTTCCCCGTTGCCCACGCAAAGGGGAAACCCCATCTTCGGCTCCTCGCTGCTACTGCGCTGCCGAGCAGATCAGCTGGTGGGCGGCCGAAGGAACCTTCCCTGGGTGCTGCCAGCCGCTCGAGAGCAAGAGGGGGAGAGATAGAGAAAGAGAGAGAAGGAAAGAAAGAGATGAGAGAGGGAGGAAGAGAGTGTGAGAGAGGAAGAAGCAAGATAGAGAAAGAGAGAGAGAAAGAAAGATGAGAAAGGAAGGGAGTGACGTCATCGGGTGAAAAAATCGCGATATAGTGTTTCGCAAAGATCGAGATTGCGAAACTCGGGGGATCACTGTATAGTCACACTAGTAGCCATTTTGACACAGCAAATAAAGTAACCTTGTAACCTTAGTTAATTTTGGAAAAGCAAAGGAGGTTTTGACTTGATGAATAAGGGACCATCAGGGAATCCCAAATTTATAGGAGTTTTTTTTAAAAAAAGCCCTGAAAGAAGGCAATGGCAAATCAGTTGGATACGGTTGTAAAAAGAAATGCATTGAGATGCCCAAATAACCACAAGAATTTGAGCAAAACTGGGGGAAATCTTGAGTTTACTTGCAGTATAAGTTTTTTTGTTGTGAAATGGGCAGTTATATAAATTTTATAAAATAAATAATTTATCTTGGTTACCTGTATTAAATTTATAAAATGAATAATTGCATAAAATATATAATAATAATAATAATAATAATAATAATAATAATAATAATAATAATAATTTATTACATTGTATGCCACCCTTATCCGAAGCCTCGGGGCGGCTCGCAACCGGGTTTATAAAATATAGGGTTTATAAAAAAGATTATGAGTTACTGATTCAATTATGACGTCTGAGCAGATTTATAAACTCTCTTGATAAAAGAGACCATTGAATCTATCCACCTTCCATTGATAGGAAAACATTGAGATTTGCCAGTGTAAAAGCCCTTCTGTGAAACAGATCTAAAATTATAGATAATTGAGAAATAATGAAAGGAGGATCCATTAGCTCATAGTACTGGAAATGATGTCGGTTCTCTCTTTTGTAACTCAAGATCTAAAATTATTTTTTCCAAGACAAGCATAGATACAAACTGTGGGGTAGGGGGAATAAAAATGTATGAAAAAAACTTTTTGTTGAAGGGAAGAGAAAAAAGATGTGTTAGGTCAAATCAAGAATCTGACATTCACAGGATTTTTCTTTTTCCTTTTTCCAAATGTTCAACACTGCCTAATTCTGGCATGGATTTGATATATACATACCACTGGATCATGGTCAACTACACATTAAATTTTCATTATTCGTGACATTTTCAATTAGACACATTTTAGAAATCTAGGCTATAGATAGATAGCATCAATCTAATAAATCAAATAAATAGAAAATTATTTCCTTGATAAGCTAAGAATAACTAAAGTGGATCATTCTTATTATTCTAAAAGGTATGGAAATTTATTAAGCAATGTCTTCTATTTACATTTATTTATTTATTTTTATTTATTTTATTTTATTGGATTTGTATCCTACCCCTCTCCAAGGACTCGCTTGGGTTGCCAGTACAGTGGAACCTCAACATACGAGCAGCTCTACGTACGAGCTACTCGAGATAAGAGCTTGGAAGGGAGCGACATTTTTGTTCGCCTCCCGAGCTCACATCCGGAATACGAGCCGAGAGGAGCCGCGCCCCCCTGACACTTTCGGCAGCTTCCGAAGACGCTGGAAGGAAGGAAGGCAAGCCAGCGCCCGGCTCCTCTCGGCTCGTATCCCGGCACTTGGTAAGCGGAGAGGCGTTCGCCTCCCCTGCCGCCACACTCTGGGGGTCCTTGGCTTCTGCTTGGAGGTGGGGGGATCCGAACGGTGGCAGGGGGACTGTCGCCGGCAAAGCCTTTTGTTTTTTTTAATTCCGAGGGGCCTAGCAGGGAGATCGGGAGCGCGTGCAACCGCCCGTGAACCCCCGACATTTCCAGCACCCCCCCGAACCCCCAACCCGGGCTCGGGGGTTGCTAGAAAGCTCCCCCAGACCGGCTGCAATCTTTTCAAACATGCGCACCGCCTCTCCGCTGACTCCTAAAGCCAGGAAGTTCGCCAGGAGTCAGCGGAGAGGCGGTGCGCCTGTTTGAAAAGATCGCAGCCCGCCTGGGGGAGCTTTCTAGCAACCCCCGAGCCCCCAACCCGGCTGCGATCTTTTAAAACCTCCGGAGGATCCCCATCCCGGGTGGAGCAGCCTGAGAGAGCCGCAACACACCGACACACACGCGGCTCTCTTTCCATTCTTCTCTTTCCCCGGATCGCTTGCTTCCCCGGCCAGCAAGCCGGCTGCCTGGGAAAGCAAGCGATCCGGGGAAAGAGAAGAATGGAGAGAGAGAGCCGCGCGTGTGTCGCGGCTCTCTCAGGCTGCTCCGCCCGGGATGGGGATCCTCCGGAGGGGCGCACGGGAAGGGCTTAAGCCGCCGCCTTTTCCCTTCCCCTTCGGAGCCCGAGAGGGGGAAAGAGAAGAATGGAGAGAGAGCCGCGACACACCGACACACGCGCGGCTCTCTCTCCATTCTTATCTTTCCCCCTCTCGGGCTCTGAAGGGGAAGGGAAAAGGCGGCGGCTTCTCTTTTCACCTCTCGGGCTCCGAAGGGGAAGGGAAAATGCGGCGGCTTAAGCCCTTCCCGTGCGCCCCTCCGGAGGATCCCCATCCCGGGCGGAGCAGCCTGAGAGAGCCGCGACACACGCGCGGCTCTCTCGCCATTCTTCTCTTTCCCGCTAAATCCTGTGGCAGCAAACATGCTTTGGGGGGTTGGCTGGGGGGGAGAGAGTTAGGAAGGTCCTACTTCTTCTCCCCCCCAGCCAAACCCCAAAAGCATGTTTGCTGCCACAGGATCTAGCGGCGAAGGGACGTGAAGGAATGGAAAGCTGAAACAGCCCCGTTTCAGCTTTCCATCCATCCACGTCACTTCGCCGCTAAATCCTGTGGCAGCAAACATGCTTTGGGGGGTTGGCTGGGGGGGAGAGAGTTAGGAAGGTCCTACTTCTTCTCCCCCCCCCAGCCAAACCCCAAAAGCATGTTTGCTGCCACAGGATCTAGCGGCGAAGGGACGTGAAGGAATGGAAAGCTGAAACAGCCCCGTTTCAGCTTTCCATCCATCCACGTCACTTCATCGCTAAATCCTGTGGCAGCAAACATGCTTTGGGGGTTGGCTGGGGGGGAGAGAGTTAGGAAGGTCCTACTTCTTCTCCCCCCCAGCCAAACCCCCAAAGCATGTTTGCTGCCACAGGATCTAGCGGCGAAGGGACGTGAAGGAATGGAAAGCTGAAACAGCCCCGTTTCAGCTTTCCATCCATCCACGTCACTTCGCCGCTAAATCCTGTGGCAGCAAACATGCTTTGGGGGGTTGGCTGGGGGGGGGAGAGTTAGGAAGGTCCTACTTCTTCTCCCCCCCAGCCAAACCCCAAAAGCATGTTTGCTGCCACAGGATCTAGCGGCGAAGGGACGTGAAGGAATGGAAAGCTGAAACAGCCCCGTTTCAGCTTTCCATCCATCCACGTCACTTCGCCGCTAAATCCTGTGGCAGCAAACATGCTTTGGGGGGTTGGCTGGGGGGGAGAGAGTTAGGAAGGTCCTACATCTTCTCCCCCCCAGCCAAACCCCAAAAGCATGTTTGCTGCCACAGGATCTAGCGGCGAAGGGACGTGAAGGAATGGAAAGCTGAAACAGCCCCCGTTTCAGCTTTCCATCCATCCACGTCACTTCGCCGCTAAATCCTGTGGCAGCAAACATGCTTTGGGGGGTTGGCTGGGGGGGAGAGAGTTAGGAAGGTCCTACTTCTTCTCCCCCCCAGCCAAACCCCAAAAGCATGTTTGCTGCCACAGGATCTAGCGGCGAAGGGACGTGAAGGAATGGAAAGCTGAAACAGCCCCGTTTCAGCTTTCCATCCATCCACGTCACTTCGCCGCTAAATCCTGTGGCAGCAAACATGCTTTGGGGGGTTGGCTGGGGGGGAGAAGTGACGTGGATGGATGGAAAGCTGAAACGGGGCTGTTTCAGCTTTCCATTCCTTCACGTCCCTTCGCCGCTAGATCCTGTGGCAGCAAACATGCTTTTGGGGTTTGGCTGGGGGGGAGAAGAAGTAGGACCTTCCTAACTCTCTCCCCCCCAGCCAACCCCCCAAAGCATGTTTGCTGCCACAGGATTTAGCGGCGAAGTGACGTGGATGGATGGAAAGCTGAAACGGGGCTGTTTCAGCTTTCCATTCCTTCACGTCCCTTCGCCGCTAGATCCTGTGGCAGCAAACATGCTTTGGGGGGTTGGCTGGGGGAGAGAGAGTTAGGAAGGTCCTACTTCTTCTCCCCCCCAGCCAAACCCCAAAAGCATGTTTGCTCCCACGGGGAAGGGAAAAGGCGGCGGCTTAAGCCTTTCCCTGTGCTTCGGAAGCCGCTGACGCGCCCCTCTGACGGTGTTCGGCGGCTTCCGAAGCACAGGGAAGGGCATTGAAAAGGCGCGAAAAGGTCCAGGAGGGGGAGAGAAAGAGAAAGAGAGAGAGGGGAGAGAGAGAAAGAGAGGGATAGAAAGAGAGAGAGAGTGAGAGATGCTCAGTGAGCCTTTCTTTGAAGTTGCCTTTCTTTCTTTCTTTCTTTCTTGCTCTTTTTCTTTCTCTCTTTTACCTTCCCTTCCTCTTTCTTCTTTTCTTTCTCCTTCCCACCTTCTACCCTCCCTCCCTCCCTTCACTCATTCCTCTCTAACTCTCCCCTTTCATAAGTTTCCTTGCTTCCTTCCTCTGTTCCTGTCCCTTCCCCCTTTCTTTCTTTCTTTCTTTCTTTCTTTCTTTCTTTCTTTCTTTCTTTCTTTCTTTCTTTCTTGCTTTCTTGCTTGCTTGCTTTCTTGCTTTCTTGCTTTCTTTCTTGCTCTTTTTCTTTCTCTCTTTTACCTTCCCTTCCTCTATTTCTTCTTTTCTTTCTCCTTCCCACCTTCTTCCCTCCCTCCCTCCCTTCACTCATTCCTCTCTTACTCTCCCCTTTCATAAGTTTCCTTCCTTCCTTCCTCTGTTCCTGTCCCTTCCCCCTTTCTTTCTTTCTTTCTTTCTTGCTTTCTTTCTTGCTCTTTTTCTTTCTCTCTTTTACCTTCCCTTCCTCTATTTCTTCTTTTCTTTCTCCTTCCCACCTTCTTCCCTCCCTCCCTCCCTTCACTCATTCCTCTCTTACTCTCCCCTTTCATAAGTTTCCTTCCTTCCTTCCTCTGTTCCTGTCCCTTCCCTCTTTCCTTCCTTCCTTCCCACCCTCCGTCCATTCATTCACACATTCCTCTCTTGATCGCTTAAAGCCAGTCCCTGCTGCAAAAAGGGTTGGGGACCTCTGTCCTACAGGATTGGGTGGCAGAGAAGTTGAACATATGTAAATTTAAAAGTTTAAGAAAGTTTACAAGTTAAGTGAAAGAAACTTCATTATTCATTTATATGTACATGTACATTTCTTCATTAAAAACATGTATTTTTGCATAATTTAGACTAACTTTGTGAGTTTTTTGAGGGCTGGAACCAATTAAAATTATTTACATTAATTCCTATGGGGAAAAGTTGTTCGAGATAAGAGCTGCTCGACTTAAGAGCCCAGGTCCGGAACGAATTAAACTCTTATCTCGAGGTACCACTGTATGTATCTATAACATTCTGCATTGGCTTATGGAAACAAACACTGTTAGGACAAAGTAAGTTTGTAGAATATAATTCTTATTTTAATTCCTACCCACAAATATGTGTTCATCAAACAAAATTAATAGTTTGCATCTTTTATTCTTAAATAAAATGTTCAGAAAAATACCACCCACAAAATTATTCTGTACCTCATAGTATGAATTCCAGAAGATTCTACAGAAATAATTGTTTCAATTTGTTTCACCTGACTAGCCAGTTCCATTATCATCTGTTTATGTGAACATATGAAGGGTCTTCACTCAGGCCTTCGATGAGGAAGAGTGAGACCACTCATTTAATTGGGTTTTCCATCTTTATCTCTTTTTTTTACATTTTAATATTTTTTTTTGAGAGTTGGGTGGCATACACGTTTAACTGCTGCTGCTACTGTTACTAATACTAATTATAATAGTTAAGAAAAAGGTTAGATGTTCGATGCCCACAAATCACCATAATTAGTTGTAAGCAGATTACACACCTAGTCTTTATTTATATAAAACATTTATATAACCAACTGTGGGCAGCTCCCAATTAGATGATAAAGCCTTTCAAGATTTTTACCACCTTATAATGTAATTTTTTATTCTCAGAAAAGTTTAAAATATAATTAATGATTTCGAGGATACAATCAAATGCATACAGTTCAAATATACATAAATGTATGTATGGTTATGAAATAGTCAGTGCTTGATTGTAATGAGCTATTGGAGTATGAGTAGACTTGGATGTTCTATCACATACTTTATATGCAGCTAATTTATATTATTGTTTCAGATGCTTTCAAAAGCTATCAAGAAAAAAATGAATAAGATAATCTGGATCTTTATTGATCTATGGATTTCAATTCCTTGCTAAAAGGTCTAGGTAGTTAAAGGTTAGGCAGATTATTCTAAAAATTATGATTATAATTGCAAGGAGCTTCAGACCAGGCTGGAAACACAATCAGGTATTATCTAAATATTTCCAAGGAAAAGAAATGGAATGTGCATTAAGTTTAATCTTTCAAAATCTGTGAATATTTTTATCTTCCTCAATCAGTGCCATACATGTAAAAACACAATTTGTACAGAATGGATACCAATGGAGGATTATCCCCAAATTTATGAGAATAATTATCAATTATCCCAAGACATTTCACTTTAGATTAGATAAAAATACACTAAATGTTAATAAAAAATATAATCTTCTTAAATGAGATTATATTGAGATATTTTATAATAATAAAATAATTATATGACTATGACTTTCTGTTCACCTTTTAATTTTTTACCACTTTAGCCAGGGCTCTTTTTGTTATGATTTCCACACTACCATAAAATGACAAGCAGGGTTTTTTCTATATATTTTGCCCGCATAAATGTTTTATAATACAGAACTCATTTAATGCTAGATATTACCAGTGAATGCTGTTAACAATGTTTCAATCAAAGGCTTTTAGTCTGACAGCTTAACTGAACAATCCATTGCAGGATTTTGTAGGAAAGACAAATTCCCTAGTTCCTTTATTTCAATGGCATAATCTTCTTAATTGCTGAAAACCTGAGTGAAGATCACTCATTATGGCAATAATGGATGAAAAGAATATAATTATTTTCTTTCATTATCTCCACAAACATGTCCAATCAGTTTTGGAGGCTGGTCGAAAGCTTATTACATTTTGGATCATGAAAAGATTAAAAAATAAATAATTCCAAAGTCAAGTGTAATAATATATTATTATTATTATTAATAACAATATATTAATTGATTTAATACAATTATCAAATTAGTATAGTTATCAATCATCCCAGTAAATTAAGATTTTAATACAATTGTTGCAACTTTCAGACAAAATCAAAGGCACATTAATAGGATGGGATCACAGGTAATTTTTATGGAGATGATATACAACATAAAGGGATCCTCTTCCAAAATATAGCTCATATTCTATTTACCGTTGGAGAAAGTAAGAAAGTAGAATTTTCAACAGCTCCTTACTAGAAATTTGCATCAGAGAAGCAGATTCAATATTGACCTGTTCTATGCTGTGTAGAGATTTTAAAGATGAATAGCGCTTTGAATTGGGCTTGGAAGATTGGCAACAATCTTATTAAAATTGATTTTATCCTGAAGAATTGGGTCTGACCCTAAGTAATGACCTTCTATAGAAGTTGTAGCGTTTAAATTGTTTCAAAGATAGCTCTATATAAAATGTAATTGTCATAGTTCATCTATATGTCTATTTTAGAAACATAGAAACATAGAAGACTGATGGCAGAAAAAGACCTCATGGTCCATCTAGTCTGCCCTTATACTATTTCTTGTATTTCATCTTACAATGGATATATGTTTATTCCAGGCATGTTTAAATTCAGTTACCAACCACGTCTGCTGGAAGTTTGTTCCAAGGATCTACTACTCTTTCAGTGAAATCATATTTTCTCACGTTGCTTTTGATCTTTCCCGCAACTAACTTCAGATTGTGTCCCCTTGTTCTTGTGTTCACTTTCCTATTAAAAACACTTCCCTCCTGAACCTTATTTAACCCTTTAACATATTTAAATGTTTCGATCATGTCCCCCCTTTTCCTTCCGTCCTCCAGACTATACAGATTGAGTTCATTAAGTCTTTCCTGATACGTTTTATGCTTAAGACCTTCCACCATTCTTGTAGCCCATCTTTGGACCCGTTCAATTTTGTCAATATCTTTTTGTAGGTGAGGTCTCCAGAACTGAACACAGTATTCCAAATGTGGTCTCACCAGCGCTCTATATAAGGGGATCACAATCTCCCTCTTCCTGCTTGTTATACCTCTAGCTATGCAGCCAAGCTATGCAGCCAAGCATCCTACTTGCTTTTCCTACTGCCCGACCACACTGCTCACCCATTTTGAGACTGTCAGAAATCACTACCCCTAAATCCTTCTCTTCTGAAGTTTTTGCTAACACAGAACTGCCAATGCAATACTCAGATTTCCCCAAGTGCATTATTTTACATTTGGAAACATTAAACTGCAGTTTCCATTGCTTTGACCATTTATCTAGTAAAGCTAAATCATTTACCATATTACAGACCCCTCCAGGAATATCAACCCTATTGCACACTTTAGAGTCATCGGCAAATAGGCAAACCTTCCCTACCAAACCTTCCCCTATGTCACTCACAAACATATTAAAAAGAATAGGACCCAGAACAGACCCTTGTGGCACACCGCTTGTAACCTGTCTCTGCTCAGAATACTCTCCATTAACAATAACTCTCTGATGTCTATGCTTCAGCCAGCTTGAAATCCACTGAACTATCCAGGGATTAAGTCCAATCTTCACTAATTTATCTATCAGCTCTTTTCATCCTATATCAGAGTCTGAATCCTCACTGAAAAAGATCCAGATAAACCATTACCCTTAGAATTCTCTTTAATGAATCCCTTCTCCTTTCTCAACAGCAAAAAGTGGAAGTGACAGAGATTGCATATTTGATGGAGAACTTTATCAAAGGTTCTCAAATCAAGAGATTTCATCAAAAGAAGTTACATCACTCTTCTTTTCAAGCCAGGTGGCATCACTTGTTAATTCAACGAACTTCTCAAATTCAGTTAATTTATTTCCTAGTTTCCCAAAAGGATCAGGAAAACATGGATTTAGTTCATGCTTCGTTGTCTACATGGCAACCCATAGATTCTCATCTGAGAATCTTACAGATATCTTATAGCCACTGCCTCTTCCCCTTTCAAATTTTCATGCTTGCTGTACAACATGAAACCTGGCAGGGCAGATTTACAATAAGACTATTTCCCTGCCATTAACTAGTGAGATCTTAGTAATAAATGCCAGATCTATGTGTTCTTATGTTCTCATATTTTAGATGGATAAAGTCTTATTCAGCACAGAAATAGTTCATCAGAAACAAAGCCAAAGGGCTCATTATAGTTAATTTTATAAAGTTTTATACAAACCAAAAGTAAGAACTGTGAATGACTGAATCCTTTGCTAAAATATTGAATAAACTTTAAAATATTAAAAGAAAACACTTTTCCTAATTTTCCAGAAAGTAAATTTGGTGGGAATATGAGAGTAAGTATCTTCCTGGCTACTGATCTCTCTTTGTTAATCTTATTTAAAAAGGCTTTTGTTATATAAGCTGATTTTCTTGTTTTGTGGTTTTTTTACTCTCTCTCTCTCTCTCAGTGCGTGCACATACACATGCATATATACATTCATACACGCATATCCCAGGTTGGTAAAGCAGTGAGACAAGGCTACATGTTTTCCTTTTATTTATTCAACTTACAATATTTGTTTGTTTGTTTGTTTGTTTGTTTGTTTGTTTATTTATTTATTTATTTATTGATTGATTGATTGATTGATTGATTGGATTTGTATGCTGCCCCTCTCCGGAGACTCGGGGCGGCTAAGAGCAATAATAAGACAGCGTACAATAATAATCCAATAATAAAAACGATTAAAAACCCATTAATATAAAAACCAAACATACATACAGACATACCATGCATAAAATTTTAAAGGCCTAGTGGGAAAGAGTATCTCAATTCCCCCATGCCTGGCAGCAGAGGTGGGTTTTAAGTAGCTTACGAAAGCCAAGTAGGGTGGGGGCAATTCTAATCTCTGGGGGGAGTTGGTTCCAGAGGGCTGGGGCTGCCACAGAGAAGGCTATTCCCCTGGGTCCTGCCAAGCGGCATTGTTTAGTTGACGGGACCCGGAGAAGACTCACTCTGTGGGACCTAACTGGTTGCTGGGATTCGTGCAGCAGAGATAATCTGGTCCGGTGCCATGAAGGGTTTTATAGGTCATAACCAACACTTTGAATTGTGACCGGAAACTGATCAGCAACCAATGCAGACTGCAGAGTGTTGGTGCAACATGGGCATATTTGGGAAAGCCCATGATTGCTCTCGCAGCTGCATTCTGCACGATCTGAAGTTTCCGAACACTTTTCAAAGGTAGCCCCATGTAGAGAGCATTACAGTAGTCGAGCCTCGAGGTGATGATGGCATGAGTGACTGTGAGCAGTGACTCCCGGTCCAAATAGGGTCGCAACTTAATGTATATGCTGAATATACATTAAGGCAGAGTTTTTCAATTATTTTCTGTTACCCTCCCCCTAGGAAGAAGTAAACATTTCATGCCCCCTCCACCGGTATGATTGTAATATTCAGCACGTTTTCGCTGAAAAAAATCAAGTGGTTTATCAGTGTGATTGGGGTGTAATGTGTTTAAGTGACAATTTATTTGGCTTCATGCTGTCCGCTGCCATCCATTTTTAGACACAGTAAACATACAGGTCTTTCCTCATCTCCCACCATAGTCACAGTGAAGCCTAGCGCTACATATGCTTTGTCATAATTTCCTCAGCTTTCAGGAGACTTACATTTGTCTCATTATCTCCATCTCTCTCCTCCTTTCTTTTAATCCCTGTTAAATATTTTTCCATGGTGTCTCTTAAAGGTTTGTTATCTGCACTTCATATCTTCTATTCTGTGCTGCGTGCTATTGTTCAGTGCAAAAAAACCCCTACTCCCTGCAGCAAAAAAAGTACGTTCCCCGGGGTCACATGCCCCCCTTGGCATTGCTCCGTGCCCCCCCCCAATTATTTTAGAAACACTGCATTAAGAGAACTAAATTGAAAGAAGATAAGCGTGATTTTAAAATTGGAAGAAGAAATATCAATATCTTACGCTATGCTGACAACATTACTTTGTTAGCTTAAAATGCAAAGAATCTGCAAGTTGTAATAAGAGTCAGAGTGCAGTAAAAGAATGGGACTAAGATTTAAATATTAAGGAAAGTAAACTAACAACTACAGATTCAACCACCGGCCTTATAATTGGCAATGAAGATACTGAAATGGAAAATCAATTTAGTATCAACCAAGCAATTGAAGTCCAAGCTTCAATTAGAGTGCCAAGATTGAGAAATACAGGTCTATTGGGATAGGAATGTGATTTTCCCCACATAGCCCATCATGAAAAATCTGAACAGAATGAAAAGTTCTGGAAATTTTAAAAAATAAAGCTAATGAATTAATTGCTCTACACTATGAGAGTCTACTCAAGTCTGCCATTCTACAGTTTAGCTTGTAGATTATATCTATTCTCCCTAGGATCAAATCTGAAATTCAGTAGATAGAAAAATAGGGTAGGAAGGGAATGCTTTTCCAAGACATTTTATAGCTACTTCATTGTTCATGCTTCAACAAATAACTAAAACTTATTTTTTAATAAACTATCTTCTACAAAAGTTTATTTATTGTTATTTTCAGTTTTGTGTAGTTGTGGAATAATTTTAAAAATTCTCTCTAATGGCTTTTTTATACTTTTTTAAATAGTCTGTTTCTCAATTTGAAGTGCATTGGATAGAAAGGTAGGATAGAAACACTTTAAGAAATAAGCATAACAACCAATTCTGCCCACAAAGTGAATCATATTGTTTTCAGTGAATGCCTTGGACAAAATTGAAGTCATACATCCTCATTGTCAGAGCTGGCTGGTTCCACAATCTTAAGTATATGGTTTTTTAACTGTGTTAAATAATAAATCTGCCAGAGTGTAAAGAGGAAAAGGATTCACACAGTGCAAATTTATTTGAGTGGCTGTAGAGTGCAGATCTGCCTCTAAGCATTAATGGAGAACAAAATGGTAAAACCTGAAAGTGCCTCTTTTTCAATAGTTTTGAAAACTATAACCTTACTTTAAAAGGGTTAAGGTTGCTTTTATTTTACCACAAACGAACAATTGCTAGCAATGTGGGAGATTCTTAACTCTAGCTAACATCTAATGAAAGGGATGATTTTAACATTTTAGAGATGTGTTAACTAATTCAGTTCGAAATGGTTGTTGAGATAGATTCTCATATATAAATATTAATACCAAATTAAATGCTATATAATATTCACAAAAAAGAGTTTTGTTGTGTGCTGTTTTTCTAGTAACTGCAGCGAGTTTCGTGGATATATTGTTTTTGCTTTGCTTCCAAATGCAACTTAATTTTTGCTATTTGATTTCTGTTATATTAAATTAAGAGCTTTGCTAGCAGGGTAGTGTTAAAACATGAAACAAGAAATATTCTGATATCTGAGTATTACTATCTGCAAAGACTTTTTAGAGTAACTAAATCATACTGTAGCTCTCACATTCAGCAATTCAATTCTTTTGAAAAGGCTCAATAAATTAATTTATTAAGTTATACAGGGGTCTGTGCTTAGATGTATAGAGAAAATAGGAACAATGATTTCTGTCATCACAATTATGGTTAGCAAAGGGATTCCTCAAATTAGCTTATGCAAATGCTCAATATAGACCAATGAAAAAAGGAAGTGCCAAGAACAGAGGATAGTGAAACAATAAACATTCAAAGGCTGATTTTTCAGGCATAGATATTCCTCCAAATATATCCTAGATAAGTCTTTGAATCATTAAAAAAAATCCAAAAAAAAACCTATTTAAAAAAAATGCTAAACCTAGACCCCATAATTATTCTTATGTAGGTCAGCTTAATTAAGAAATTGTCCTTAACATCTTATCTAAATCACACTTTTTATAATAAAAGTTAAGAGTTTCTTTACAATTGAAATACCAGTTGTCCCTTCTTCATTCTAGACTAGACAAATCTTTTTTCTCTGCATCTCTCCAGCTCTTCTCCATTTTGCTTCCAAAGTACTAAATAGAATACTATTGCAGAACAGCTGAGAAAGTGCATATTCATAAAAGCAGATTGGTTTTTACAACTACTTTAGAAGGAAGATTCATGCATTTAAAACTTTTTGTTGATCTTCAAAGCTGACAATTCTTTCTGGGCAAGGTACTTCGAATTTCATAGCTCATGCAAGTCATTTGGCTTCACTTCTGATAAAAAAGCATCAATGATCTTTTGCAAACATGCATTTCTGTTGTGAGCCCTAATAATTTTTACATTCATGATGTGTATACATATATCTGCTATTATTACTAATCAAGAATATATCCTATTTTTAAAGTTTGCTATTTCTCTTTGGGTATATTTGCAGCATAATTGTATTATAACTGGAAAAGAAATTAAAATTTTCCTTATTATTTTATAGCATTTTATTCACTTCAACCTTGCTATTTGTTAGACTTTCGCATTTATAAGATCAATTAAAACCAATTATTTCTACTTGAAATCTGAAATACGTTAATTTTTTTCATCAAAGGCAGACACTTTTATACCTCACCTTTTCAAAATATTGATCACTTAACATTTTATAGTAAAAATGGAAAATGAAATTTTTCCTTTGGTCTTGTGGATACTCTATCATCCTTCTCAATTACCGTATATACTCGAGTATAAGCCGAGTTTTTCAGCCCAAAAATGGGCTGATAAACACAACCTCGGCTTATACTCGGGTCATTGACAAAGTCACCACAAGAGGGCGCCATTACTTGAGCCAGAGCGAGGAGGCACCAGCTTTTGTCCCCTCTCCCACGCCGTAGGAGCTGTGGGAGGGGTGGAGCTGGTGCCTTCTCTCCCTGGCTCAAGCAAAGGAGGCAGCCATTTGCTCCAACCGAGAGGGGGAAAAAGCAATGGGAAGCCGGTGAGGTCGTGTGTGTGTGTGTGTGTGTGTGTGTATGTGTGTGTGTGTATGCCCCCTCTCCCCCCCACCGTGAAAAAAGCCAGCTACCTCTTGCTGAAACCCGGAGGCTTTTTTTTTTTACTCCCTGTGTGTATTTGTCAACAGGTTTACAGTAACTATTCCTTGCTCTCTCTGCATTGCCCTTAGTTGGATTAAAAAGGCCCCCTGCTGTCAGATTCTCCTCCCCCTCCTTTGAAAGGATTTAAACTGTTTAAAAAATGATATTTTGTGGTAGTTGCTGTCCTTGCTTGGATAGGAACTAATAAGGCAAGAGCTAGACAGGAATTCCTAAAGTGTGTTTGTGGATCTTTAAAAGTTGCCTTTTATAAAGTGGGTTTGAGAGCAAGTTTCAATTAACAAGTATGAGGGGAAGCATTTTACATATTTTAAAAATGAGTTTGATTCTTAATAGGACCTGCATATTTAGGATACAAAACCACAAGAGCTGTCTGTGTTTTGCAAGTTTTGCTTGTCTCACTAGTCTGTCTGTCTGTCTGTCTGTCTGTCTGTCTGTCTGTCTGTCTGTCTGTCTGTCTGTCTATCATCTACCTACCTACCTACCTACCTACCTATCTGGTTTTCTATGCTGATAACCTCACAGCAGCTAATGCTGAAGCTCTGTTTGGATATACAGATTTATTTATTTATTTATTTATTTATTTAATTAATTAACTGGATCTGTATGCCGCTCCTCTCCAAGGACTCAGGGTGGCTCACAGCATATATAAAAACAGAACAATAATGTAAATCCAATTAATGATGAGATGATGAGAAGGAATCCTGTTTTAAATTTACAGAGCTAGTTTACTGGTTTTCTTTAAAATAAATATTCTAAAACATGTGATCTTCTGATGTTTCAATTAATGTAATTTTATTGGTTTCCATTTTTATAAGTTACCAGTAGCCACTGCATTTTCTAACCTCGGCTTATACTCGGGTCAATAAGTTTTCCCAGTTTTTTGTGGCAAAACTGGTGCCTCGGCTTATACTCGGGTCGGCTTATACTCGAGTATATGCGGTACTAATTCCAAATGTTCTCTCTCTGCTTTTAGTAATACAATTTCCAATACAAACTACAGTTGTGGGTCACTTTTTTTTCCAATTTCAAAATAAGAAGCAAAGTATAAATGCCTTTACATTATATCCAGGTCCCAATTCAGATTGAGCATACTGACAATTTGTACATTTATTTGAAGAAAGAATATGTTTAATTTATCCAGGATTATTGGGCAACATCATTTATTCATTAAGCTTGGGCAGCTTCTGTCTATCCTAAAACTTTCCTTACTGCAGCCTTTGCTTAAATCTTAAACCACCTCTTCTTCAGTCATTTTCCAGATTCCATCTCAATATCAGATATTCTTAATCATAATACATATCAGCATCATGAAATATGCTTATAAATAATGTCAAGAAGCTTCAATTAGTTCCAAATATATCAAAACGTTAAAACTAATATTTAAATTAACTTAAATATTAGATTTGTTTACATTGTATTATTATTGTTATTAGCCGCCCCGAGTCTATGGAGAGGGGCGGCATACAAATCTGATTAATAAATAATAAATAAATAAAATAGAGAATATTACCAAATCACAGGATGAACATAACCATTTCCCAAACTGTTCTGAGCCTAATAATAAAACATCATTTTCTTTTTAGTTCTATTACTAAGATTCTCAGATAAAACATGGTAAAAACAGCTTTCAAAATATATCTCTCATGCACTGGAAGAGTGCTGCCAGAATAATTTCTCTGAGATGTCTGTCTGTGTAAACTGATGCTGTGTTACTGCCTAAAGGTATAAAAACTGATCTTTCCTGAAACAAATGATGGGAATTATTATCATATCAAATATATGTTATTTACAGCCAACAGAGAGTCATTAGTGTTTTTCACAGTTGGTCTTCTTCCAAACATACCACCGGATCTGGCTTGAATGTACTATGAATTTATTGAGATTTGCAATCTCATATTCATATTCCAACATATCTTGTGTAGGAACGAGATCACCAATCAAGTCTTTCACCCTCTTTTGTCACAAGGTGAAGTGGAAATGGGAAAAGTGAGGTCAGTTAAATCACAAGGCAAATATTTACTAAGACTTGCACCAGAACGGTCTTGTCCAGTTCCTAAATCCAGTATTTATACCTCAGAAACATTGATCCGTCCTTCCTGAAAGGAGCATGTTGTTGGATCATGAGTGCATAGGTTTCGATATTTGCACCAGTGACAGCGAAATGCACTATTCACACAAGAGAGGCATCTGCCAAGAAAGAAACATAGGCAAATAGGTTTATTATTGATAATGCCTGATAAATAAGAGTATTATTGGTAAGTCAGCAAAGCTTTATATATTTTCTTAAACAAAACAAATACAGTACAGTGTTCCCTCGATTTTCGTGGGGGATGTGTTCTGAGACCGCCCGCGAAAGTCGAATTTCTGCGAAGTAGAGATGCGGAAATAAATACACTATTTTTGGCTATGAACAGTATCACCAGCCTTCCCTTAACACTTTAAACCCCTAAAGTGCAATTTCCCATTCCCTTAGCAACCATTTGGATCATTATTCACCATGTTTATTTATTAAAGTTTATTTAAAAAATATTTATTAAAGGCAGATGAAAGTTTGGTGACGACATATGACGTCATCGGGCAGGAAAAACCATGGTATAGGGAAAAAACCTGCAAAGTATTTTTAAATTAACATTTTTGAAAAACCGTGGTATAGACTTTTCGAGAAGTTCGAACCCGCAAAAATCGAGGGAACACTGTATTTCATTTGAAAAAAAGTTTGTAGTTCTCATGCACCATGCTAAAGATACTTTTAATAATTGGTAGAAAAATTGAACTTTGTGATAATCTCTTAGAACAGGTAAGAAGCATTACCATGTTTTCATGGCATTTTGCATATGGCCAGTGCCTTTAAACCAAAGCCATTAAGTTCACCTAACACAGGTTGCTATGCTTTTGGGTTTATCTTTTGTTTCAATATATCGTATCTTAGAATCTCAACAGCTAAGAGAATTTCCTGATTCAAATCTTATGCTTCTCTAAAATGTATTTGGTTGTCAAAGATATTCTCTAAATTTTAGGCTGCATGGTACAGATAAAATAACACCTGATTAATGCAAAAATTACTCAGTGAAAATCTGATATTCCCGACTGTTTCCAATCTAGAGCATATGCTCCAGAATCTTAAAACTCTTGTGCAAATAAAAAGGAAATGTTGCTGATTTTTTTGTTTTTAGTCTGAAGTGTTTATGAACTGAACCAGCTGAAATCTCAAGATACTTAGCCTATACAGGTTACCTTCCTAAACATCTTGCTCTTGTGTTTGAATAGACCCAAATGAGTTAATTTTGTTCCATCAATACGGCATATCAAATTTTAATGGATAGATTCATATAAGGGAAACATTTAAGGATGAAAACAGAACGACTAATCAGACCTCTGCTTTCTGATCAGGGAATCAGAAAAGAAGTATGATGATGAAAACATGGTATATGGTAACACCCTTAAAATTCGTGAAGGCAGTTTCCAATGAAATATTACTTCTCTCTCCTCAAAAAAGAAGACCAGCAAGAAAAGATAAGTTCATCTTCATATAGTCCTCTCCATTGCTTGTACAATAAATAAATCATGCCCAAATGTGTTACAGCTTAATAACACTGGCTTAATATACCCTTTCCTTAAACTTAACTAATTCTTACCAAATCAGGGAGAGTTTACTAGATTAATTAAAGAGACCAGTTTTTTCTACATGACAACTGCAAATTTTTGAATCCTCCCCACCTCCCATTTCCAGTCTTCACATAGAATGTGAATTCTATGAATGATTCCAGTATCTCAAACAGATAATTCTTCATTTTCAAATTTAAAAGTTCAGTATTTGCAAAAGACACATAAACTCTGTTTGTCCATCTTTAATCCTCAGCTGCACTCTGCTTTTTCTTTTTCTGAAATGACCTTAAAATAACTTATTCTAAATGATTAGAATAAGTTATTTTAAGGTCATTTCAGAAAAAGAAAAAGCAGAGTGCAGCTTAATGCAAATCTCATTAAGCAGCATTAACGTATTTAATTACTCACTTATTTGACACATTTCTCATTATTTTAAGTTCTCTTGACAGGAATTTTAATGACACGTGCTCTTTAGTTTCCATTTCCGCAGATCAAAATGAATCTTTATGATCTTGGCATGTAAGTGCTGCTGTTAGATTCTGATATTGAGCATATAATTTTATTATATGGGGCATTGAATATAGTTTTTTTATCATGAGTTGTAATACCTTGGAATGCTTTCTTACACTTTGAGTGGCCATTATTTTGTAAAGTTTCTAGTTTGGGTTAAAAAAATTATCTCAGCATAAAAGATTAATAAACTGTGAAATTTAACTTTTATAGTTTAGTCTTTCAGTAACTGAAGGTTTAGTGAAGTACTAGAAATTGACATTGAAATGACATAAAGCCACCCTGAATCCTTCGGGATTGGGTGGCATACAAATCTAATTAATTAATTAAATTTAAAAAATCTATTAATTTTTACCCAGGTCATCTGTTTATAGAAATCGTGCAGAACAACTTTGAAGAAGCTTAATTTAACATCATAATACTGAAACTACATCATAGAAGTGTCTTTGAAATGTAATCATTTTTCTAATGACTGTATTAGATGTCCAAGTAACACCTAAAAACTAATTATCCCAATTAAGCAAATAACTAACCATTTTTCTTTATGTAAATACTAGTGAATCCTAGCTAGGACGTTCTGAGCTTGATTACAAACTTTATACACAGCAATTTTGCAGTTCTTGCTGCAAAAAAAAAAATGGACAAAAATCTCTATTGAATTGTAAAGCTATTCATGAAAGAAACATGAGAAGATATCTTACAGCTGATGGGCACTGCAATTGTAAAATTTGAACTCTGTGCTGACAAACATCTTGCCAGTTTCTCTGGATTTCAACAGGAGCTCTATGCCAAACCAGTCTGGGAGAGAAAAAAAAGAAAGAAATTATTGAAACATTATGCACAAGAACAATTCTACAGATATTTTATGCATTTTTAAATTATCTTGGAATACTGTGTTCAGTTCTGGAGACCTCACCTACAAAAAGATATTGACAAAATTGAACGGGTCCAAAGACGGGCTACAAGAATGGTGGAAGGTCTTAAGCATAAAATGTATCAGGAAGGACTTAATGAACTCAATCTGTATAGTCTGGAGGACAGAAGGAAAAGGGGGGACATGATCAAAACATTTAAATATGTTAAAGGGTTAAATAAGGTTCAGGAGGGAAGTGTTTTTAATAGGAAAGTGAACACAAGAACAAGGGGACACAATCTGAAGTTAGTTGGGGGAAAGATCAAAAGCAACGTGAGAAAATATTATTTCACTGAAAGAGTAGTAGATCCTTGGAACAAACTTCCAGCAGACGTGGTTGGTAAATCCACAGTAACTGAATTTAAACATGCCTGGGATAAACATATATCCATTGTAAGATAAAATACAGGAAATAGTATAAGGGCGGACTAGATGGACCATGAGGTATTTTTCTGCCGTCAGTCTTCTATGTTTATATGTTTATATGTTTCTAAATCCTGTTCCTTCATCTTTATTTACTGATCTTTTAAAAGTATTATTTCCCAATGTTTAGTGGCAGAGTTGCATTTTTTCCTCAAACAAGGCAGAATCAAATTAATGTACCTCTATGTTAGGCCAATCTATTTTAGTGCAATAACTTATCTCTACTCTTTCAAGAAACATACTGGTTTACAGACTGGTTTCTTAAAATCTTCCAGTCAGAAAATAATGGTGCCTTTTTGAACTCTGAACCTTAAAAATCCTGAAATTTATAAACCAACAAGCCACATCTTCCTATATTTTCTCAGTATCTTTAATAATGGGTACTCCCATTATCCTACCAAGCAGGAGTAAAATAATAGTACTCCCGTTATTCTACCAAGGTAAGTCCCAAATCAGTTCTTTTCCCTCCAAAGCCATAAGTTTGTGTGGGGAACATTAGAAAATATAAAACACATTGGCTATGCCACTTCTAATCTGATTTCTGGGAGGTTAATGCAGAAGATTATATAATACTGTAATTTTGCTTAAAATTAATTTGATATTTTGTGGATCATTAGTATGGGAAACCCAGCTCTTCCCTTAACATTTTGAAAAATAGTTTTTGTTAATCCATTTTAAGATTATTTGTTGGGCATAGTGTTTTATGCATAAAGCAACTATATCCGTTATGGTGAATCTATGGCACACATGCTACAGGTGGCAGGTGGAGCCATATCGGAGGGCACATGAGGTGTTGCACTATGTTAGCTCCAGTGTGCATGCACATGGTGGCCAGCTGATTTTCTCTGAAGCCTCCTAAGTGTGAAAAACAGCACAACGGCAAACCGGAACTCCATTTTTCCGAACTTCTGGTTTGCCCATTGGGCCATTTTTTCACTGTCCCAGGATTCATTGAGGACTGTGTGCATGCACACGTTGTGTGCATGTGCAGGGAGCAATGTGAGGGTGCATATGCATTGGGGAAGGGAATGAGTGTGGGCACATGCACATGCCCTAGTGTGAGCACACACTCCATTTGGCACACAAATCAAAAAAAGGTTCGCCATTACTGAACTGTACTATATTAATTCTAGTTTAGAGCTGTATTTCTTGGGTAAAATAAATCAGGGAGTTGTTTGCATTTCCATAGCCCCGAATTTTTTCATGTTGCCCCAAGAATATGGGAATACATGGTACTGCTAGAATGTTTATACTGATGTAGTTAAAATTGATAAGTAAAAATCTTGAATGTTAATACCATATACCTAAGACAGGACACAAAGAAAGATATTCACAGTGGCTGGTACAAAATGATAGGAATCTTTTCATTTGAAAGTGCAAAATGACTAATAAAGGCGATAATAATTTTGAAGAACTAGGCAAGATTCAACCCTGATGTCTTTGAAAGAGTCCTTGAAAAACTGAAAAAGACTGAAAAAGACAGGAATGCACCCATTAATTAAATTGAAACATAAATTTACACTTTCTCTGCTGAGTTCTGTTCAAATCAGAAGCAGTTATTGTAATGCCATCCAGTGCCAGTGAAGAAAGATTGATGGAAATTGGCTGGCTGTGTGGTAGGCAACACCTGCCAATAACCACATCTTTTGAAATAGACAAAAAGATCATTTGCATCTTGAAACTGAATGCCAGCTGCTGATCTCTGTTATCCTCCCTCCAGGTAAAATGGCACATAGCCATGACTGCCATGAATTGCATTCACTTTCTTTTAGCCATTTGCTGGCATTTCTGCTCTATACGCTGCCCAGATCTTTCATGAACTTCTATGCATGCTTATTAAACACTCTCCTCAGAGAAAAGGCTACTTGTGAAGGAGACTATGTAAGAAACAAATTTCAAACAATTAGCTGTTTGGTGATAGTATGAGAGAAATCTTGATAGTAATTATAATAGCAAAGAAGGAACCCAAAAAAACCTTCACCCACTGATGGGGAGTGAGTCATACTTTAGAGCATGAGTAACACCCACACTAACTTCTCCTTTTCCCTGCTTAGATAACAAAAGACAGAGACCCCTAATGATAGGTAAGCTTAGCAAGCAGATGGCTTGAAGGCTGGCTTTTAAACGTGTGGGGTTCGAACAATCTGCTCGAAGCAGATTACACCTACTATGCAGAAGGCATAGATGTAGATGGCATTTTTCTTGCCTGCTTTTGGGATTAAAGCTTTGTCCAAAATCAAATGAAAAATAATAATTCCTTTATGAAAAGCATTCCCAGCACAATGTGGTTTTAGGCTGGAAGTTAAAGGGAGCAAACAACGTGACAAAACATTGCCAGAATACATCATGGACATTTATATTTTATTGTTACAGGTCAGATAGAAAACATATATTTGCTAGTAAACAGCATTGTAACTGACACCACAATGTCAGCACAGCATTAGATATTCAGGATTAGACCCACAAACAAACTGCCACATTTACTTAGATAGCACTATTACAGATCCTAGCAGCTTCAATCATTCCTTTATTGAGTAGTAGTAATCATTTGATCTATAGAGTAGTTTATGGCCACAATTGAGCCATAACATTACATTGCTAAGTGAGAAATTTGTTAAAAGAGTTTTGCCCTATTTTATACTTTTCTTGCCACATTTATTAATTGCAGTTGTTAAATTAGTAACATGGTAAATTGAATGAGGTTTCCTCATTGATTTTGCTTCTCAGAAAATTGCAAAAGGTGATCAGACCACTGCTACTGTCATACATGTGAGTCAGTTGTTAAGCATCACGTGAGCTACGATGCTGCAATGGTCATAAGTGTGAAAATGGTCATAAGTCACTTTTCTCAGTGTTACTGTGATTTTGAACAATCACTAAATGATCTGTTATAAGTAGAACACTATTCAGATATAATGCTCTACTTCAGTTTACATAACAAAAAATCATTTCTTTTTATGCAAATAAATACAAATATGACATCAAAAGAAAACATTAAGAAAGCAGTAGAAAAATTCCAGGGCATTATGCTGCGGAGTTTGGCAACATTACATTTCAGTGGAATGATACAAAGAAAGATTCTAAGGTGAAGTTATTAAATTCAATTCCAATTCAATTCTGTGCATGACACAGGTACAAAGGTAATATTAAATCTGGTATGAATAGTTTGCTGAATTGTTATTTGGTTCTGCTATCTTGGCTCTGAGTAGAAATGTCAGGGAGATACTTGTGCTCATTGCATTTCATGAACTTTTGACTCCACTCTAAATATACACATTGCCAATTCAGGTACTAAACAGTAACATTCAAGTTTATTTTCTCCTCATTTTTAGTCTTCCTTAGGCTGTTTCTAGTCCAGGCTGGGTTTTTTAATCCAGGCTCTTAATGGCTTTAATTAATATTATATTTTGTGGACATCCACAGAATTGGACTGGGGGGAGTTTATAATAAATTTAATGAAATAATAATAGTCTTTCAGAGCATCAACGATTAGTGATGGGCGAACCCAACGGTGTTCGGGTTTGGCAAGTTCGGAAGAACTTTACGCAAAATTCGGCCGAACCCAAAACGAACCCGAACCCAAATGGGGAATCCCACCAAGAGATTCCAGGGGCGGAGCTTTGACATAAACATGTTTATTTTTATGTGAAAGGACCACCCTTTGCTTGCAGCACTGCTGCAGCATCCTTTTTCATAAAAATAACAATGTTTATTTTTATGTGAAGACCTTCCTTTGAAGGAGCTGGGGAATACCTCCCACAAAGAGATTCCGGAGGCGGAGCCTTGACATCACCGACAGATTGCTAAGGATGCCAAGGTGATCACTTCCTGGATTCCATGGAATCCAGGAAGTGATCACCTTGGCGTCCTTAGCAACCTGCGGTGACGTCAAAGCTCTGAACGCTGACGGCAACCCTGAACTTTGCCCGAAGTTTCAAAAAATTTCGGGTTCATGTTCGGCATACCGAACACCTCAAAATTCGGTATGGACCCGAATTGTGCGGGTTCGGTTCTCCCATCACTATCAACGATTACTACCGTGTCTTATTTTCTTGCTAGGCCTTCTTTTTGAAGGGTTCTAATTATGAACTCTGTGGCAGCACTGACTGTGGTGGCAGTGCTGTGGTGGCACTGACAACTCCACCCAGCAGTTGCCTGCTGTTGGCCCATTTCTTCTGTAACCAGTTGCCACCACTTGTATGCATTGCCCTGGCGTCCATTTTATTCTCAGATGCCTGTCGGAAGGCATCTGCAGCCAATAATACAGCTCTGTTATCAGCTGCAGATGTCTTCCGGCAGGCATCTGAAAGCAAAATGAAGGTAAGGGCAATGCGAGCAAGTGGCAGCAAGCCATTGCGGAAGAAGTAGCCACATAAGAAAGCAAGGCAGATGTTGAGGTGTGCAAAGCCTGGTAAGTAGGGCAGTTCCAACCCCCATCCCCACCCTACTTATTTTTTTACCCATGCGCCTTACCTAAAACCCTGCACCCCGGGTGGGCAGGGTCTTAATTAGGGCTAATTTTGTAGATGGGGCTTAATTTGATCGCATGCACTCAAAAACATGATAGGGTTTCTTTCCAAGGCAAGTCATCATTTTGGAAAAACATGGTAGAAAACTCTCAAATTTCTCAATGAGCATGACCAATGTCTCTGGAAATAGAATACAAATCACGGCACATCTGGAGCATACCACATGTATAGATTGTGTGGTAATAAAAATATTAAACTCCAAAATGTATGGATTATTAGACTTAAAATACTTAACATAAGGACATTAATAGAAACCTCCCTAATTCAATGAGCTATGAAAAAAGGAAGAGATACAGTATAATCAATTTTGTAAAGCTGATCTCAGCTCCATTTGGCAGACAAAACCAGAGAATCAATTCCATAAGAAGACTAAAACAATTTTTTACTGATATTGGCTATAAGAATAGAATCTTGCACATTTGATTGTAATAGCAACATTTTTGACAGGTGTTTCACAAGTTGATGGGTGCTACTGAGAGATGACAGTTGTCCATTATTGCAGGAATCAGAAATAAAGTAAATCTAAATCAGTCCCATAATGCAGACCATTGCTATCCAATTTCTTAGTTCTTGCTCTAAGTAGTACCCGTTTATCACTGAGAAGTTAACTCACCTTGGTCCACAGGTATGGCAGGGACATCCTTAGAAGATGGAGAGACACATATAATTTGGTTCCCCAGAACCTGGCCTTCTACTTCAGTGAGGTTTCCAAACACACAAATTATGCCAGGTGACAGGTCTGGAGCATCGTTCACCAGCAAGCTGAGCTATGGAAAAAAAATGAAGAGAAGAGGCATAAAATAGAAGGAAATATATACTACATTTCTTTCTATACTTCAAGAACACCACAGCAAAACATTTAAACTTTTTTATATATTATATTTCAATTGCAATTGTTTCACTGACCTAATACCAGTCACATTGGTCTAGTGGTTAAAGCACCAGGATAGATACCAGGAGACTATGAGCTCTAATCCTGTCTTGGTATGAAAGTTGGCTGGGTAGCTTTGGGTCAGTATCTCTTTCTCAGCACAACCTATTTCATAGGGTTGTTGTAGAAAAAATAGGAGATGGAAAGGATATTAGGTATGTTTGCCATCTCGAGTAATTTATAAAAATAACACAGGCAGGCTATAAATAAATACATTGAGGTGACATTTCTATCATGGCACGGAGGTACAAAGCTTACTAACTTCTTCACTTTTAATTGGAAAACTCTTGCAGGTGAATTCTTGGTTGAAATTAAAACCAAAACCAAAATGGAGGTGGATCAGTAAAATATTTCCTTGGGGCCTATCCCAACAAATGCCTCCAATCAGCATAAAGCCTTGATATACCAGGCCATTTGTGAAAAGGGTTATCCAGTAAATCTGAATTGATGTAATTTATCCATAATTACATAATTAACTTTTCCCCATCATCTGTGCCCATTTATCTCATTAGCATATACAGAATGTATTATACAGAACTTGGCATGATTTAGCTGTTTGCACCCCAAAATTAATGCCCCCAAACCCATTCACAATGGTATGCAAAAAGCTAATCAGCATTGGCTTATTAATTGACACCTCAAAGTATTGTATTTACAGCTGAAAGTTAACATGGAATAATTCAAACTTTTTTTCTATGAAATGGCTATGAAATAGGTCTTGCTTCTGAAAAAACAATGTAATCATCAAATGGAAAAGAAAATAGCTTGCTTTTTTACACTCTCAAACATCAATGAAAATAAAATATACTGTATTTTTTTTCTCCTTTTAGATTCCCTCAAAGCAGGTCTCATTTTAAAAATGTACAAATGAGAAAACTAGAATATTTGTATTAGATTAGAAGACACCAGTTCCAAAATATGCATACCAGAAAAATGGGTTCTTTTTAACAAATTACGCTCAAAGAGAAATACACCAAAACACAAAACAAAGTTAGATTACTTAAAATCTAAAAAAAACCAAATTCACAATGTTGTTGTAAATAAAGTTACTTTCAGTAATTTGAGACAGGGAATGAGATTGTTTCAATCTGTATTATAGATAGTCCTCATGTAAAAATCACAACCTCTGTTCCTAAGAAAAATATCACATGATCAGAACATCACATGATCACAGAACTGATACAATGTTAGTTGTGCTCCAGGTGTTAAGTAACTCATCCATAATCATTAAACAATACATCACACAACTTCTCCATTGACTTTGCTTGTCAAAAGCTGGCTGTGAAGCATGTAAATGGTAGGCATTAAGCAACAACTACCTGTATACAAAGCTGAGGCAGGAAATGTTAGATAAAATTACTCGAATGATACTATTCAAAACTAAAGAGAATCACATCATCTAAGCAATAGAGATGATGAACATAAGAAGCAAGCAATTACCTGCCTTGGCTACCTACCGGAAGGCTATGCTCAGAAACTGGGATGCTGCTAGGCTGCACAATGACACTCATACACTGGTTGATGCTGGCTGCAAATCGGAAAGGTTCATTAGCTCTCTCGCATTTGTCCTTCCGTGAACATCTGAAAGCATATATAAGGGTACATCCAAAGTTATTTGTATAGTCTAATATTCTCCTTCTACTGGTAACTGTCTCTCCATAATACTAGAAAAATGAAAACATTTATGGAACAAAACAACAATCTGTTTTGTTGTTTGTTTCATTTTGTTTTGTACATATGTATGTTGTATTTTCAATGTTTTGTTTTTGTATGTTTTGTTTTTAATGTAAATAAATCAATAACCATTATTTTATATAAAAAAGAAAACATTGATGGAACAATTGCTCTTCTACCAGGTCTTCATGATATACTCTGGATTTCTTCTAGGGATTAATCTCATTTTTGTGACCAGTAGGTAGGAGAGATTGTAGAGTGCATTTAGTTGTAATGGAAGCTTCTTAGCAATGTCTTCTTTACAATGTCTTTCACTGTTTACTTGCTTTCTTAGTTTTATATAATCATTCCTAACCACATGTTATTTTAGATACTTTTACAAAGTTAAAGGGATTAGTCACATCTGGCTTTAGTTTCAAACAAGGGAAAGTGCTTTCAAATAAAACAGTAATGGCTCAGCTATAAAAAAAACAAAAACAAATGAACAACCCCCCCCCCCCAAAGCAGAGCATTAAAAGAAAGAAAACAGGAATAGTCAGTAGAATCAGATTTTTTTTTTAAAAAAAAATGTGCCAGCTTTTTCTTTAGAGTTTAATCAGGGTGTGCTTATTGAGAGGAAAGGTTTCAAAACATCAAAGTTAAGTAATAATTATTTTTATATTGTACATGCCATGTCTCAAACATACATGGATTTTCACTGCTGGGTAGAACTTTCTAGAATATCAGCTAGAATATGTGACTTCATTAAAGACCTTTGCTTCCAGCAGGTTGATGACTTGCATGTTTTTCTAGTTCTATGGAAATAAAGTGGCACCTCTCCAGATTCAAATAGATTCTGTTAAATTTGTAGGGCAGGAGTGGGCAGCCTATCCCACTTTTTGCAATTCCTCCGAACATCATATTGCTGAAACAGCCACCTTCCAGATAGCACAAACCATAAAGCAAGTATTATAAAATAGGTCTCTTCAATCCTATCTCTGTCATCCTTCCCCTTTTGTCTTCAAAAGAAAAGAAGAAGTTGTGGCTCTGCCAATCCAATGATATAAACATTCTGCTTTTACCAAAATAAACACACATGGACCCACATGCAAAAATGTTACCTTCCTCCAGTGAAGAGAAATCCAATTGTGTAGTACATAAATGTGTCTTTATGAACTTGTATCCCGATCTGATACATGAATTATACTTATTTTCAATAGAGAGAATAGATGCAAAGGAATCAACTGATTCTAGGGCTTTTAGGCTCTAAGGCAGTTATTCTCTAAAGGCTTTGGCACACTTACCTGGGAACAGATTTTCCAGAGAGATAATCACATTTTGAAAGATTATCCCTGTTGAAGCTTAAACTGGATCATTACCACACTCTGCAGACTTTGGACATTAATTGCTTGAAAACAAGTTCCCAGGCATGAAACTGAATAGATACAATTGGGATCTTGCCTACAAGTGGCCAATCATCATTCCTAAACATTTGATCCACTAGTCACACTTTAAAAAAAAAGAATTGAAAGCAGTGCACCAGCTACCTTTTAATTAAAAAGCAAATTTCTGGTTAATCAAACTCCTTCTCATAAAGGTGAAGCCCAGATTTCTTCCCTCCACTTTGAAGGCATTAGAGTCACACCTGAATCACCCAGGTGCTGTCTTTACCACATGGCCTCCTTGATTAGAAGCCATCCCACATCACAAGCTGAGTTATGAGCTCTGCAGCTGGCAAGCGTTGGACACCTGGCTCATCACCAAAGTCATTTCATTGCAGAAAGACCCCAGAGAGGGCTTAAATTCTGCAAATCTATCAAGGTAAAGAAAAATGTAGAGGAAAGGCTAATCCCTCTTCCTTCTTTCCATTTCCTTCATTATGAGAGGTTAAGAGGTCACTACATTCATGAAAGCACAACTCTGAGAAACTGCTAGGAGAATGCTACCCAATCAGCCCTATGGAGCAGGATATAAAGTAATGTACTGTATATGGTGAGGCTAGACAGGAAGAACCAAACACAGTATTAGGTGATGAATGATACTGTCACAAAAAGAGAGAGCTAAGAGGCGGTAAAAAAAGGAAAGTGGGTGGTGAGAAGGTTCCAATTAAGTTATGATACATAACACATATCAGGGGTCTGAATGCTTTCTTTTGATATTTATAAAATGTTGGCTTATTATATAAAATATTTCTGCTTCATTAAATCTGATATATACTGCTCAGAAAAATAAAGGGAACACTCAAATAACACATCCTAGATCTGAATGAATGAAATATTCTCATGGAATACTTTGTTCTGTACAAAGTTGAATATGCACAACAGCATGTGAAATTGATTGTCAATCAGTGTTGCTTCCTAAGTGGACAGTTTGATTTCACAGAAGTTTGATTTACTTGAAGTTATATTGTGTTGTTTAAGTGTTCCCTTTATTTTTTTGAGCAGTGTATATGCAGAGGTGAAATGATACCAATTCGGAGCAGTTCATCTCAACTTGTAGTGAAAAAATGCTATCAGTTTGGGTGAACCAGTATGATCAGCTGTGTGACAATCAGCTGTGCTGCACCATCTATATTAGCTAGAAAGCAGGATTTCCTAAATCATGCAGCACAGCTGATTCCCCCTCTTGCTATTCTACCTGCTTTGCAGACTCTCATGGCTTCAAAATTCTCCTTTTTCAGTGCTGCACAGTAGTACCTGTGGTGCATGTGCATCTGTGCACAAAGTGTGTGCAAAATGCACAGAAAGTGCGCATGAAATTAATTAATAGGTTGAGCATGTTCTTTTGGATTGTTATATATGTTG
The DNA here is from genome assembly GCF_031021105.1 of Erythrolamprus reginae. Lineage (NCBI taxonomy): Eukaryota > Metazoa > Chordata > Lepidosauria > Squamata > Dipsadidae > Erythrolamprus > Erythrolamprus reginae. Next base: position 61,471,741 of record NC_091952.1, read on the forward strand.
AGATTGGTCTTTGGCGTCATACGAATTTTTTTGCATGGGTATACTATGTATTCATACAATGGCAATAAAGTATTTATTTTTATTTTATTTTTTATTTATTTTATTTAGTAGTAGACTTCAGAGGATTTAACCCCTGCATCTATGCTTAATTATATAAATATACCCAGTGGCAATATCATAGCTATAAGTAAAAAGTGACAATACTTAAATAAGTAAGTAAGTAAGTAAGTAAGTAAGTAAGTAAGTAAGTAAGTAAGTAAGTAAGTAAGTAAATAATTTTATTGATTTTTTAAAATTGCAGCAATAGGACAGTATTAAGGCAGTACTACCACTGTTATTTCCTTAACCATTAAATTTTAAAGAATCATGTTCCTTTTAAGGTTTAATGTACTAGTATCCTACACTTGGACCTATACAATACCTTTCAGCCTTTATTCAGTAGGTATTGCTTAAGTTGGAAATAACCTTATAATTGCATCCTTTTATTGAAATGCTTCTCTGGTTCTCAGTCTTTATCAATTTGCAAAACAGATGCAATGTTGTTGGCTATAGCTAGTCTGCATTTTTGGAAATGCTTATAAAGGTCAGCTAACCATTTTGTAGATGAAATATTGGTAATTTTTAAGTAACTTTACTCATTTTAGCAGTTCATTTGATCTTGTTTCCTCTTTGCAGGATGCAATGTGGGCTGTGAGGAGACTATTAAACAAGTAAAATAAGTCTCTAAAGGGCTTAGATTTGTAGAAGCAGAGAGATCACCATTTTGTCCAACCACAGTTAAGAACCTTCAAACAAATGTTAGGTTCACATATTTCCTCTTAATCACTTTTGGAAATTGCTTTTTAATTGCTTTTAAGATATTAGGAACCTTCAGAAAGGCAAGTTTTATCATACTTGGAATGTCTCCTTCCATCCTTTTTTGAAAGATGTTTTTAGGTACTGAAAGGATTATTTTGAAATAAAAACAACCCACGGATGATTAGAACATTGATATTGGAGAGTTATACATTGATTTAAGGGTGAGACAAAGTTGAATTAAGACTTTGAAATTAATTATAAGTATTCCTCTTTGGGTTATTTTAAATGTTACATAAAATATGAAAAACTTGAAATTAATTATAACAAAACTTCTCATGGGAAAATATTGATTAGAGAAAAACATGATAAGAGGGGATTTTGAAGGTTTGACTCTACAGGGAACCAGAAAGAATAAAATTATAATTAAAGAAGAAGAGACCAACTAATGCAGAGTAGAACAAAATGCTATTGTGAAAGACTTCAAGGATATTTGGGAACAACCCATGCACAAATTTGTCAAAATTATCTTCTACAATAAAAATGGGACTTAAGGAGATTATGGAAGAAGAACAGATTTCACTGGACAAAACAGTCTAACAATGATTTGCATGCAGATATAAAAAAAACATGCTACAAAAATGATATGGAATAAGATTTTACTGTTCTATTTCAAGGTTACTGATATGCACAAAGAAAGTAGTTTAGAAGCAGAAATATTTACTGCAGTTTAGTTGGATAATAACAACCAAGAATGTAATTCAAATGTCTAGTAAAGAATGTTCACCTGAAGTGAATCAAATACAGTCCAAGAAGCAATAGCAAAGCTCAGAGATGTTTCCAAAGTCAGAGTTGCCAAATCAGGTAGGCCAAGAGGCAAGGATCACAAACAATAATAGGAACACAACTGATTAGCTAAACAGTTGTCTCCAATAAGGACTGCAAGCACAGGGATCTAATTAAATCTGTCTGCAACCAGCTGGCTACAATTAGTCATGCCTTGTCCACTGTTTCACAAGAAAGGTCAATGATGACCATTGCTCTGCTTGTTTCTCCATGTGCTTAGACCTGGGGCTTTTCATTTCACTGCTCCAGTAAACAAGAGCAGTGCAATAACATCAGATTCAAGGTCAGAGTTACATTCTGAATTCTAACTTATAACAATTACACTGGATCAGCGGTGACTTACTCCCAGTTTGGACCAGTTCTTAGAAGTGGGAGGCTCCACCCCCCCACTCAGGATGCTTCTGTGCAGAAGTGTCATAGGTGCATGTGCAAATTGGTAGAAAAAGTATTTACATCCCACCACTGCACTGGATTTATAAATAAAACCAGTTTATGTCTTAATATTTAAATGGAATATACAGTAAGATGACTTGGATAACCTTTTTGTTTTGGATTTAAAAGAGAGACTTGTTAAAGTTTTGAAGGAGTTTTGAGAAGAGACAAGGCAATAAAAGAAATCAAGGACGTGGACATTAATCTTAATTAATTAAAATAAAGGTTGTTAAAAACAAAGGAATACAAAGTTGGGTTATTTGATCATGGTTAAAACACATGAAAGATGATTTTTGGTGACTCTTTGGATGACCAGGACTGAATGCTGAGGATTTATAGGTGTTTATAAATAAAAAAATGAGATATGCTAAGAATATATTTTACTGTATTTTTAGAAAAAGTGATAATTATGTTAAAAGTATAGTTATGTAACAATTTACTGAGTCCAGTGTTTTTCCTTTTCAGCAATCTGCCTCAAAATCTATATTGACTATACTTCAATTCTGGGTAGATCCCAAATACCACTTGAACTATCTTCACTAATCAAGTGGCCTTCAGGTATACTGGACCTCTTCCCATAACTACTAGCTAACACAACTCATGGAACCTGAAGTCCAATGAAAAAGACTGAATCGTAGCCCTTAGCACATTTTTCTGAAGACAATTGTTTGTATATTACAAAAGGTGCTATGCTCCCCCTCCCTGCCCCTTGAAGAAGATGAAGATATTTTGCTTTTCATCCAAGAATCTTCAACAGATCTGGCTCGATGGGTGGGGAAAGGGAAAAATTAGTTCTGATAATTATAACACTGAGATTTTGTTTTTCACCTATTGCTGAGCCCATATTTAATGAAAAGGATGCAGCCTACAAAAGTGTACTGCTCCCTCTATCTTCCTTTTGGTATAGCTAGATTCAGTCTCAGATAAAGCATCTACATTAGTAGACTTGCTGACTGCTCAACAAAGAATCTTAATCTTCCCATGACAAACTTGCTTCAGATGAAGTGTCAAGAATAGATAATAAAAACTGGAATATTTATTACTAAAACCCCATTTGCTCTGACTTAAAAATATCATTTGGTGATTGAGGGAGGAGGAGAGGGACCACTATTTTTCCTTTGGTAAGAGTCCCAGAAATATCTTGCAAAAGATCTTCTACTTGAATAAAAAAACAAAATATAAATGCAGCTCAGGAAAAGAATTATTGTGCTTTAAGTGAATCTGTGAGATTGCTCTAAACTCGAGTCCTTGGGTGGAGTGTTTATCTCATTGACTTGCTCAATGCCTCTTCTTTTTTCATCATACTATTTATGGCAACTGCCTTAACAGAGATAAATAGCTCTGCAGACAATGTTAGATATAGAAATCACAGGATGGAGATTCTTTAGCTGTGACATAAGAACACGAGGAACAAAACTTGCACCCCCTTTGAATTTTAAGGCAAAGGTTTACATCATATATTACCTTTTAGGTGTTGGACACTTTGTACATAATGCACCTAATTGCAACTGCTTAAACCAAATGCGCCTTTTCTTGCAACTTCATGCTCCAGTGAGAGCTCCAAAAGAGAGACAAAATTTAAGGGAATGCTGAAAGGTGCTATGTATTTCTGCCATACCAAATCCAAAATACTGTCCACTGCCTTTCAATTTAACTGAGAAATTTAGCCTCCCAGGATGAAAAAGCAATGTTACTAGTGAAACACCATTTATGAGCTTGCACAGATGTAGATTGTTTCGTACAGCTGTACATAGCAAGGATTTGCATAGCCACCACTGATTGGCTAGCGGCAGGAGAAATAAACTTCTGTCAGTGGCTGGATGGGTTACAAGGCAAGCCCTTAAAAGCAGCTTCCCTGCAGCCAGCTGGCAGTTCGTATTGCAATCCAGCTAAGTGCAATAAAGGTGCTGAATTGTTCCTACATCTCATCTCTTCATTCCCGTACAATGTAACATAGATGGGACCAAGATTAGAAGTGTTCTTGATTATTTGCTCAAAACAAATCAAAATAAACATTTACGGTATCCTGCTCTGGAAACACTCGGAAGAAATCTAAAATTTGTGATGGGATGCATGAAAGCCTGAACAACTGGAGGCTCTTCACTTTGAGGCAAGATCTGTCAGAGGAAAATGAAATAAATCATAGAGCATTTCATGAGTGCAAATATGTTTATAAAAATAGGCACTCTTCTATATAGAAACACTGTATATCTCACATCACTCAGGTTGAAATAACTGGGAAAGAGAAAACAATTGTGTGTGTGTGTGTGACCAGGAGGAATACATATTATATTTATGTCCTTTTATGATTGTAGTGCACATACAGTAGGTCACATAAGTGAATACATCCCCTCACATTATTTAAATATTTAAGTATATATTTTGATGTGACACACAGAAGAAACAATACTTGACTACAGTGTAAAGTAGTGAGTATACAGCTTGTATAAGTGTAAATGTGCTTTCCCCTCAAAATAATGCTACACACAGCCATTAATGTCTAAACTTCTAGCAACAAAAGTGAGTATACCCAGTGTGTCAATACTTTGTGTGGTCAACATTATTTTCCAGCACTGCTTAACTCTCTTGGGCATAGACTTCATCAGAGCTTCACAGGTTGCCACTGGAGTCCTCTTCTCATTTTTTCAGATCCTCAGAGAGTTCATTTACATGAGGTGCCATGTTGAACTTCCAGTGATCGACATAAGAGAATGAATAGAATAGAATAGAGTAGAGTAGAGTAGATTAGAATAGAATTCTTTATTGACCAAGTGTGATTGGACACACAAGGAATTTGTCTTTGGTGCCTTGGCTCTCAGTGTACATAAAAGAAAATATACATTTGTCAAGAATCATGAGGTACAACACTTAATGATTGTCATAGGGGTCAAATAAGCAACGAAGAAACAATCAATATTAATAAAAAACTTAATATTAATAAAAATCTTTAAAATCTTAATTTAACACACCAGTCTTTACACCTGAGACCTTGTACCTGCAACGAATCACATGACTCCAGGGAGGGAAAATGGCTATTTGGGTCCCATTTGGACGTTATCACTTAGGGGTATACTCAATTTTGTTGCCAGCAGTTTAGACGTTAATGACTGTGTGTTGCGTTATTTTGAGGGGAGAGCACATTTACACTGTTATACAAGCTGTATAATCAGTACTTTACATTGTAGTCAAGTGTCAATTCTTCAGTGTTGTCACATCAAAAAATTTATTTAAATATTTACAAAATGTGAGGGGGTATACTCACTTTTGTAACATACTGTATATCAGAAATATCAAGGTGATTTAGGTAGAAAGGCTAAATTGGTGAGATCATTGTTGCTCGGACAATGCCCACTTGGGGACTCCTTTCACGTCCGGCAAAAAATGAAACCTCACCCACCATGGCTTACTAACCTCCAACCCACAATCCCAACCATGCAAATCACATGCTCTTCCTTATATAATAAATAATTGCTAATTCTGATCTTCCAACTAGTCTCACAGAATCTTAGCAACAGGAATTTTGCAAAATCTCAAGAAATGTCAGTTCTAAAAATCTAGATCTTTCCCTTCAAGGAGGCATTTAAGCAAATATACAAACTATAATACCCTCTTTAATAAGCTTTGAACATTTTAAGAGTTAAAGAAGAAGAATGTAGGGGGGGGGGAAATGTGTTGGGTTTTTCTTTCTGCTCAGTTTTAATTAGGTAATTTATTATTTATTTATTAATCTGATTTATATGCCACCCAACTCCCGAAGGACTCTGGGTGGCTTACAACAAGAATATCATCTAAAATCAATGTAAACATCATTTTAAACTCCTTAATAAAATCATTCACACTTTTTGTGGCCAGATCTGGGAGGTATATTATTTACTCAATGGCCCCAGGCCTGCCCGCAGAGCCAGGTCTTTAAGGCTTTCTGGAAGACCAGTAGGGTGGGGGCAGTATGGCTCTCAGGAGGTACTTGGTTCCAGAGAGACTGTGTTGCCACAGAGAAGACCCTCCCCATGGCCCTGCCAACCGGCACTGCTTAGCCAATTAAATCTGGAGAAGACCAACTCTTTGGGCCCTTATCGGTCACTGGGAACTAAGTTTTAAAAGATGGTCCTGCAGATAGTCTGGCCTTAAGTCATGTAGGACTTTATAGGTAATAACCAACATCTTAAATTGCATCCAAAGACTGTCTGGAAGCCAGTGCAGCTTGTGGAGGGTTGGTGTGATATGGGTGTACCTGGGTGCATTCATAACCGCTCATGTGGCTGTGTTCTGGACTAATTGAAATCTCTGAACGCATTTCAAGGATAGCCCCATGTAGAGCACATTACAATAGTAAAGTCATGAGATAATAAGGGAATGAGTGACCATGAGAAGAGCCTTGTGATCCAGATAGGGTCGCAATTGGAGCACCAGGTGAACCTGTGCAAAGGTGCCCCTAGCCACAGCTGAGAGATGATGATTGCGTCTCAGCTGAGGGTCTAGAAGGACACCCAAATTGCGGACCAGTTCTGAGGGGGATAATTGTTTCCCACCCAGATCTCAGGACGGATAGGTGGTATGGTCCTTCGTAGGTAATATGGTCTTGTTGGAATTGAGCTTGAGTCTGTTAACTCCCATCCAGATCCTCACAGTCTCCAGGCACTAGCACATCACATCTATCACTTCACTGTACTGACATGGGTGGAGATGTACAACTGGATATCATCCGCATATTGCTGATACCTCACCCTGTGCCATTGGATACCTCACCCAGTGGCTTCATGTAAATATTAAATAGGAGCGGAGAGAGCCCTGAGCCTTGTGATACCTCACAAAGGAAGGGCCTAGGCAGTGAAGGGCTACCAAAATTTTTACTACCACACTGTGGGCGTGGCTTATGCAGGATGCCCTGCATATTCTTTCAACATCTTTCAATGCAAATTGGGTGCTCTGGGGTGGAACTCTATTTTTGCTACCCCACTGCGTTCTCCCTTGTCCTGGTAGTAGCCCACCCCTGGGCCTAGGGAGTGACTTCTGTCCACCTATCAAGGCTGACTGTGACTGACTAGAGAGATAGGAGGAAAACCACCATAATATGGTGCCTCCCATTCCAAACTCACCAAGTCAAAGCAGAAGGATACCATGATCAATGGTATTGAGAGATCAAGAAGCACCAGGTTAGAGGAATGATCTCCATCCTGGGCCCACCAGAAGTCATCCAACAGATGACCAAAGCAATTTCTGTACTGTAGCTGAGCCTGAAACCCAATAGAAAAAGATCTAGATAATTGGCTTCATCCAATGACCATCGAAGCTGGAGTGCCATCATCCTCTCCACCATCTTGCCCACAAAGGGTAGGTTGGAAACTGGATGGAAGTTCTTCAACTCAGCTGTATCTAGGGAAGGCCTCTTGATGAGGAGCCTCACAACTGTCTCCTTTAGCAGTTGCAGCAAGGACCCCTCATTCAAAGAAGCATTGACCAGGGCCTGGAATCAGCCGCATGTCACCTCCTTGCTGGCCAAAATCAGCCAGATGGGGCACGGGTCCAGTAAGAGCTCACAGCTCCCACAGCCTGGTCCACTTCATCAGGAGTCACCAGATCAAATTGTCCCACCCAATTGGACTAAGACCTGACCCTGTCATATCAATCTGAATTACCCAATCAGATTTCAGGTCTGTCCGAATCTGAGCAACTTTGTCTGCTAGAAGCTGAGTAAATTCCTCAGCTCTGCCTTACAAGGGTTCCTCTGCTCCCTCAATATTGAGAAGGGAATGGGTCACCCTAAAAAGGGCAGCTGGGCTCAATTTCGCAGATGCAATCAGTGTAGAAAAATGCAAGCATTGTTGTGCAAAATAAGATGCTTTGGTCTTTAGTCTTCATCTAAGCTATTTAAGAAACTATTTTTAATCCCTTTTTTGCAAAAAGGAATCTGGGGCTTTTAAAAAAGCAATCTGTATATTGTTCTATTTTGAGTACAAGGTGGTGATAAAAAGTGGCATCGGGAGCAGTATTACCTTTTTAAAAAAAGATGGTAATAAACATTCAATGATGAAATACCTTTTGACACATTGTGGCGTTGAATTTAACCTGCAGGTGGAGTGTTGCTCCAATTAGCTTATTAAACCAGAGCTTTTCTCCACTATTTCCTTATCCCTCTTCCAACACCTGTTGCAGAGTCCTTTGGCCACTTGATATTTTGTTGGTTCCCCTTGTCTTTACATTTAATAGTGGTATGGGTGTGGAAGACAAAATTAAATAAATAGAGAAACCCTCTTTCTTTTCTTAAATGAACTACTGACCTCTCCCTCTTTTAGATTTTGGAGGCTTGCTCTGCTTAAAGGAGCATATAGTCATTAAGGCCAAAAAAAGAACCCAGCACTTCAATAATTCAGTGGCACATCTCCCTCAGAGTCCCTTAAGATCTTGCCTAAGAAACCTTTCTCCTTTGTTTTAAGAGAGATCCTCGAGCTCAGGAGAGAACACTTAAACTAGCAAGCCTGGGCAATTTCACTGCTTTAAAAGGTTTAAATCAGAGGCTGAAGAATCTAGCCTTTCTGAAATTCTAAGGGCTATTTAAGCAGTGATTCTATTAAGTTACAGTTGAAAGGAAGTGACTGATGCCAAGAAAGTCTCTTGGCAGGTGTGTATTAGCTTGTTTTGTGGAAAAGAAAAGACAGAAGTACAAAACAAAGTATCAGGAAAGTAGCTGCCATTACAAATTCAGCCTGAGATTGTTTTCTCGAGAAATTATGATTGCTTCTTGCATATGTTAAAATAAAATCCCTCATGAATACATTTACTTTATAGTAAAACGACTGTATGTATGTACCATTAATTAATTAAGCATTAGAAATCTACCACTACTTTTATTTAGTAGGCTAAATGATGCATCGCAACTCCAGACTCATTATAAACAGTATTGCACTAATTCTGCTTGGAGGTTCTTTTTAAATGGTATATTTCTCTGGAGTAAAAGGTTTGTATATTCATGGTTACATTCCTGAAGTCTGTTGTTTTATCTTTATTATCTATACATGATACATATAGCTTAAAAAACCTAAAAGAATTGAAAGGGTTTTATTAACTGATAACAGAGGGTGCGTGAGTTAAAAGGTATAGGATTGATCTTGTGATAACCATCTTTTGTTGATGCTGAACTTACATGTGATGCAGAGCACACCAGCCACAGTGAGGGTCTCCTGAACTTAGACACTCTCCACAGGTTGTATACTGTTCACAGGATTCAACAGGAATCTGGGACACCTAGAGAGTGACCAAACAAAGAACAAAACAAAAAACAATAACGATGAAGGAAATTTAAGGCAATTGCATTTGCACTTATATTGTTTCTTCAATACACTAAGAAAGCAAGCCAGCTCTGCTAACGTTTCCATATAAAACGACTCATCAATGTTAATTTAAGATTCATAGGGTCTGAAAGAGATATAATTTGGCCTGTCTCCTTCTGCTTTTGCTGAAATGACAGGAAATGTGGCAGATAGAAAGACAAATAAGATATAACAGTGACTTGTTAAGTGTGGTTATCTGTTCAGAAGCCAGCTTTGGAAATGAATGGTTCACTCTTCATATATCTCCCTTACTCCGTGCAAAGAATGCTACCACCTTAATTAATTAATTAATTAATTAATTAATTAATTGATTTGATTTGATTTGATTTGTATGCCGCCCCTCTCCATGGACTCGGGGCGGCTAACAACAGTGATAAAAACAATATGCAGCAATCCAATAATAAAACAACTATAAACCCTTCTAATAAAAACCAGACATACATACTGACATACCATGCATAAACTGTAGAGGCCTAGGGGGAAAGAACATCTCAGTTCCCCCATGCCTGACGGCAGAGGTGGGTTTTAAGGAGCTTACGAAAGGCGAGGAGGGTGGGGGCAATTCTGATCTCTGGAGGGAGTTGGTTCCAGAGGGCCAGGGCTGCCATAGAGAAGGCTCTTCCCCTGGGTCCCACCAAACGACATTGTTTAGTTGACGGGACCCGGAGAAGGCCCACTCTGTGGGACCTAATCAATCGCTGGGATTCGTGCGGCAGAAGGCGGTCCAGAAGATAAACTGGTCCGGTGCCATGAAGGGCTTTATAGGTCATAACCAACACTTTTAATTGTGACCGGAAACTGACCGGCAACCAATGCAGACTGCAGAGTGTTGGTGTGACATGGGCATTTTTGGAAAAGACCATGATTGCTCTCGCAGCTACATTCTGGAGTTTCCGAACACTTTTCAAAGGTAGCCCCATGTAGAGAGCGTTACAGTAGTCGAGCCTCGAGGTGATGAGGGCGTGAGTGACTGTGAGCAGTGACTCCCGGTCCAGATAGGGCCGCAACTGGTGCACCAGGCGAACCCGGGCAAATGCCCCCCTCGCCAGAGCTGAAAGATGTTTCTTTAATGTAAGCTGTGGATCGAGGAGGACGCCCAAGTTGTGGACCCTCTCTGAGGGGGTTAGCAATTCCCCCCCAGGGTTATGGACGGACAGATGGAATTGTCCTTGGGAGGCAAAACCCACAGCCACTCCGTCTTATCAGGGTTGAGTTTGAGTCTGTTGACACCCATCCAGACCCCAACAACCTCCAGGCACCGGCACATCACTTCGACTGCTTCACTGACTGGACATGGGGTGGAGATGTAAAGCTGGGTATCATCTGCATATTGATGATACCTCACCCCATGCCCTTGGATGATCTCACCCAAAAAATGCAATTTTTTGATAAGGAATATATTGATATCACTGGTTAATCTGAATTTTATCCAACAGCTATGTTCACACATGCTATGTAAAACTTAGCACCAGTAGTGGGTTGCTACTGGTTTGCCCCAGATCAGGTGAACTGGTAGCAGCGGCAGCAGGAGGCTCCACCTGCCCTCTCGGGTGCCATCAAAAACACTCTGTCCATGCGTAGAAAGTTCTACGCATGGGCAGAAGTGTTGCGCAAGTGCACACACTCTTGTTCCCAAACCAGTAGCAAAGGTAAGTGAAACCCATCACTGCTTAGCACAATGTATGAGGCTAATGTTTGAAACAATATTCAAACTATGCTTTAGATGCTTATTAGAAGGACATTGTATTTAACCTTAAATACAATTGAAAAAGATACTGAGGTGTCCCTTAACTCTAAATAAAAGGGGAATAGATTCCTAAGAGGAGTGGTTGTCAGGAGAAAAAAACATTCCCCACTGGGCTAGCTATAGAGAACCAGCTGTCATGTAACCTAATATGAAGTGCATTAGCCAATTCTGTTCTTAATTCATGCTCAGATCATTCTACATATTGCTAGGGATTTTCTTTTTCAAAAGAATTAGCATCCTTTAAACAGTGTGCTTGATCAGTGAAGCTCTCCTGAGCTGCTGAGCTGAAATGAAACATTTGTTTCGCAAAAATGTACACTCCCCCCACCCAACACTTGTGAAATTATACCAGATGCAATGTAAGAATGTTAAAACAAGGTAACCGCGATGAAATCTCATGAAATGTTGAAGTTCTATGTCAATCACAGAATAACTAAGGATTTCTTCCTTTGACTTGTTTTAGAGAATCACCACTTTTCAGTAGTGATTTATGTCAAAAGTGATTCAAAATAAATCAACTTTAAAGTTTAATCATGTTTTAAAATGCTACAAAACCTAACAACAAACTAGAATAAAGAAAAAGCAACCATTCAACCTATTGCAATGGTAAAATCAAGACTGAAGTGAATACAAGCAAAATCACTGATTACAAACTTTTTAAACAAACAAAGCCTTGCTAAACTTCACTGCTAACACATCTCTTGTTGTATTTCAAAGAGTTCTCACAATTTGGCACAGATGCAAAAGAGACTTGGAGATATACAGTAGTTGAAAGTTCTCTTTTATCTTTCCTGCAAAGGAGACTGATAATGGCAAGAAGAAAATGGTAAGCCGTGGCAATAATGCCAAATTGTTAGTCTAAGAAATAGTTTCTGCATGAATTATGCAGATAGCACAATCAGGTTTTTACTAAATATACAGTGTTCCCTCGATTTTCGCGGGGGATGCGTTCCGAGACCGCCCGTGAAAGTTGAATTTCCGCGAAGTAGAGATGCGGAAGTAAATACACTATTTTCGGCTATGAACAGTATCACAAGCCTTCCCTTAACACTTTAAACCCCTAAATTGCAATTTCCCATTCCCTTAGCAACCATTTAGATTATTACTCACCGTGTTTCTTTATTAAAGTTTATTAAAAAAATATTTATTAAAGGTGGAAGAAAGTTTGGCGATGACATATGATGTCATCGGGTGGGAAAAACCGTGGGATGGGGGGGAAACCGCAAAGTATTTTTTAATTAATATTTTTGACAAACCGTGGTATAGACTTTTCGCAAAGTTCGAACCCGCAAAAATCGAGGGAACACTGTATTCTGTTATTTCAAATTCTACTGTTTTCTAAGAATTAACAGCAGAATGCAGTGCTGAAACAAGACTCTAGAATGACAATCAGTACAGCATATCATCTTCCAACTGTATATTCACTTTTCAGGATAATTCCAACCTGCACCACTATGTAATGCTCTTATTATGGCTGAGAATAGAGTGATTTGTTGAAAGCCACAACATGAATCAGTATGAAAGAAGAATAAAAGACTGAAACTCCTAAATCCCATGAGATTCTGCATTTATTGAAAGATATTAACCTCTGACATTCACATCCCGATATGAAGCAATAGTCACACTACTGAAATTTAACAAGATTCTAATTTAACACCATACTATGAGCTGAATTTTCACCATTCTGTCTGAAAACAGGATTACGAACAGCAAAGCCTAGAAAAAGATACTCCAGAGTGTGTGGAACGTATTAAGAAGCAGTTGAAATCCATATCAGTACACAGATGAACAATAATAGACTCTGCAGAGGTACATGACATTTTACTTGTTATATCCCACAGTGCTACTTATAAACATGTAATAAACTTGTGCAGAGTGATAGCTGAACAGAATTCCCTATTGCAGCCAGATGCATATACATATCCAGATGACTCCCTTGACTTCACAGGTGATATGCACAATGAGAAACATACACATAACTGCTTGCGGATACTTGGCCTATTAAAAACTCTAAAAGAAGGGCAGTTTCAGAGCAATCCATAGTTTTAAAGCTATTATATGGTGTGCTGTTTCTTGGCAGAAAGAAATATCATCATAGGGCAGATGTAATAGAAAGGGAAGTTGAAATGAAGAGGATGGGAAATGGGCAGTGAAAACTGATCAGTTACAAATTAATGATTCCATCTTACTGCCTGTTGGTACTTTGAGCAATTATGGGGTAATCTAGCAAGGCCAGAGAACAAGGTACAGCCTGTGTTGACAGATGGCCCAGCAGTCCAAGCTGAACACATCAAGGATCGAGTCTTGGCGTATGCAAGGGGAACCTGTTAGTGCCTCAAGCAATACTTCTCCTGGCTGAGTTTCAGATTAAAAAGCTGCACCACCAAATGCCCAACCTCATGAATTATCAGAAAGGAGGGTGTGACTGAAGATGACAAGGTATTTGACACCATCTGGAGGAAAAATACTGTGCCATCGCTTAGGAAGACCTCATTCCATAATTTCAGAAAATATATTAGTAAAGTTCCCAGTATTCAGGAATGTTGTAGGATCTGGAAAATGCAATCAGAATGGACCATAAGAATGAAAAGCTAAAATGACAGAGTTAGTTAGGATTTTCAAATTCAATAAAAGAACAAGGAGTGCAGGAAGACGCATGATAACATTGCTAATTTATTGCAAGGTACAGTGGTGGCTACCAACTGGCATGGTCTTAAAAGGGAATTACATTAATACAAGAGCGTATTATTAATGTTTATTATTAACAATACCTGAAGATGCTAGCAGGAACCTCTAATAAAACCTGATAGAAAACCATAATAGTAGGAAACAGTAATAATACTTTATTGTATTTTTCATTTTCCTAAGAATTAAAATTTCACAGGCATAGTTAATTAACAAATAAAATAAAAAATAAAGCATTGAATAGCGTAAAATAATATAAACATGTAAAATATATTATCTGATACAATACAGGCACTAAGTTAAAGATGTTTAACTTACTGTACAATTTTGCAATTCATTGTATACTTTCAGTTTTGGTTAGTAGATGAGTATTTAAAAGTTATTATTGTCATCTTCAATAACAACAAAACATTGTCTGAAGCATTATGAATAATTAAGACTCATATTCTTCTTGAAGTCTTCTGAAAAATAACAATCATGATGTTTTATATGTGGTGGTATCTCAGGCAGATTCCTCTTAATGGCAGGTTTTATTTTTTTCAAAATATATAAGTTGTGAATGCCCCAACACTGGAAGTTTTTAAGAAGATATTGGAAAACCATCTGTCTGAAGTAGTGTAGAGTTTCCTGCCTAAGCAGGGGGTTGGACTTAAAGACCTCCAGGGTCCCTTGCAACTCGTTGTTGTTGTTGTTGTTGTTGTTGTTGTTATTATTATTATTATTATTATTATTATTATTATTATTATTATTATTATTACATAGAAACATAGAAGACTGACGGCAGAAAAAGATCTCATGGTCCATCTAGTCTGCCCTTATACTATTTACTGTATTTTATCTTAGGATGGATATATGTTTATCCCAGGCATGTTTAAATTCAGTTACTGTGGATTTATCAACCACGTCTGATGGAAGTTTGTTCCAAGGATCTACTACTCTTTCAGTAAAATAATATTTTCTCATGTTGCTTTAGATCTTTCCCCCAACTAACTTCAGATTGTGCCCCCTTTTTCTTGTGTTCCCTTTCCTATTAAAAACACTTCCCTCCTGAACCTTATTTAACATAAAAATAGAATAATTGGGCAAGTTGTTTGTACTACCCAGACAGGGTGATACAGACAATGGCAAGAAAATGCCATTTTTGCCTAAAATATTTTTTTGCCGTAATTGAGAGGATTCGTGGGTCTTTTGCTATTCAGTGACAACAATCCTTCCTAAGAAGAGTATCTCAGAAGATGGATAATAGTGGAAGACAACTATTTATCTTCTGTTCTTCTTGTGGACTTCCTATAGGCATATTAGTCTATCTCTGTGGAAACAGGATGCTGGACTAAATGGACCCAGTTCAGTTTGTTTGAAGACCTTTCGGCATGATATCAGAGACTATTCTGTTCTGCTTTTGACACTAACTCAGTCATGCATTTGGAAAGGAGATAGGAAATTAAGGCCTTGCTTTTCCACATCCCTTTGTACAGTTTAGATGCATCCATTAAAATAAGAAGTAGAAAAAAGTTATAGGCATAAGGAACCAAGAGAGGTGGAATTGTGTAAGTAGATTTGTGTGCATATCAGTCATAATGTCAGGGATAGCATCTACCCCCCACCCTTAGAATCAGTCACATTTCCATCAGGGAATAATCTGTTGAGGCCTGTATGATATGAAAGGCTCAGGCAACTAGTTGATGGGTTGCCCATTCTTTTCTGTCAGCCTTTTCTTCTTTCTTTGTGATATCTACCTTTATCTCCCCCAAGGAGCATGATGTGAAAAACCGACAGCTTTCTCTTATCAGAAACCTGACCTATCTATTGTAAAATGACTTCTAAAATTAAACCAAGGGATGCAGTTTGCTACTCAGAAATCAGACCATCCACTCAGCATAATATGCAGTATTTTTGGCCCGTTTGATTAGGAAGCCATGAATATCTAGATAAAAATGATTAGGAAACTAAAGTATATATATTGAAGAAATGAAAGTATGGACATAAATTTAAATAATGGAATTAAAACGATGAAATAATTGTTTTCGAGATATAACTTTTTTTTTTTTTACAATTTGGTTACAAAAAGCTTAAAGATAGAAACAATTCAGAATTAATTTTCACAATTCAAGTTTCCATTTCTTGGAAACTCCCCTTCCTTTTTTATTTCAGCAATTAAAATACATGTATGCAATGCAGATATGGATTCCTACCAGTCCGAACCGGTTTTATAGAACCAGTAGTAATTTGGCGGCCTGGGTCACTGAAACCAACAGCGACCCCGGTCCTTGTTTTTATTATTTATTTCTTTATTAATCAGATTTGTATGCCACCCCTCTCCGCAGACTCGGGGCGGCTAACAGCAATAATAATACAATGTAAACAAATCTAATATTTAAGATAATTTGAAACCCCAATTTAGAAACCAATCATACATACTGACATACCATGCATAAATTTTATAAGCCTAGGGGGAGGGAAAGTCTCAATTCCCCCATGCCTCACGAGGTGGGTTTTAAAGAGCTTACGAAAGGCAAGGAGGGTTGGCAACTCTGATATCTGGGGGGAGTTGGTTCCAAAGGGTCAGGGCCACCACAGAGAAGGCTCTTCCCCTGGGTCCCGCCAAACGACATTGTTTAGTTGACGGGACCCGGATAAGGCCAACTCTGTGGGATCTAACTGGTTGCTGGGATTTGTGCGGCAGAAGGCTTTGGTTTTTTAAAACACTGTGCATGTATTTGCACGACACATAATGCCCGCATGTTTGCACGAACCTGCAGTGAAGAAAACCAGAACCCATCCCTGATTCAATGGCATGAATATTCCTATATTTCCTTAGACGTATGGATCCTATTTGTTTCTGGTATCCACCTTCTTCAATTTTCCTGTTACTGCCTGCTTGCTTTTGTACTATAAAATCATTTGTACTTCCTAGTTGTTACATAGACATTTTGCTAATGATCATCTAGCCCTCGCCTAATCACCTCTATAATTGAGTCCATTCGTTTTTCTACTAGTTGTCTTCTTTCTTTTTCAGCATTAGAGCCTTCTCCAGAGAGCTAAGTCTCACATAATGTGTCTGATGCAAGACAATTTGAGTCTAGTCCTTTGTGCCTTGAGTGAGAATTCTGGTTTAATTTATTGATGAGCCACTAATTTGATTTCTTGGTGTATATGGCATTCTGAGGTGTCTTCTCCCACAGCAAAGTTCAAAAATGTCAAACATTTGTTTCTTCAAAGCCCATTTCCAGATATATTGAATTATAATTTGCATAATTTCCAGATAACTATTTTGCCTCAAGATGTATTTACCTTATGCCATCATAGTGTTCTTGATGCTGAATTGTTTCTTTCATATTGTATAATTTATGTCAAGATCTGATTCTGAAAATAGTTAATAATTGTATAAAATTAAGCAAGCAAGCTCTTATTTTACAAGTGGAAAGGTAGAAAAACTTCCCTACTTTTTACCACCAATTTTGAAGTGAGGTATCTTTACACTAAATGAGGAACGCAAATCTATCAGATTGTAAAATAAATTAGATGCTATTATAAAATCTCAATTTCTGATCTTAAAATTTTAAAATATCTTATTTTCAATATTGCAATTTCATTACTTCTACTGCTGAGTTTGTTCCCAAAGGTGAATGCAAAGAGAGCTAGTTTGGAAGCTACGTTTAAATATATGTTTGCTTTATAATCTAGTGTTGAAAGTTTTTAAAATATCTGACACATGCAATGCAAAAAATGAAGTTCTGGAGGGGAAAATATATATATTGCAGTTACATTACAATAGCAATATTTGTGCTTGTTTTCTTCCGGCACTATATACGTATACAGTTATAATAAAGACAAGAGAAGTGGGGGCGAGGGGAGAGAAGAAAGAACTAAAAGAGAAAAGAACTCCCTGGGGCTAAAATGAAAGTGAAGGGGGAAAATGTTACTCCTCCCTCCCCCCACCCACAAAATGGTCTTCATGCTCCAATAGATTGGAGACAAACCTCTGATTCCTGCTCCAGTTCACCTACTTGTATAAATTCTGCCTTGCTGTATCTCTTACATTGAGCAATCAGCTCAGTTTCTACCCCACCATCCGAATGTAGTTCTTATGCTGAGCTAACTAAGAATCCAGTCTCTTCTTTTTTCTCCCTCCCCCCACCCCTAGCGAATCTTGTGAGTGATGTCGGCAACTGACTGGGAATTAAAACAACTGACTGCATTACATTTGCTCAGTCCGTCAAAACACTGCCCTGCTCCCAGCAGCTGGAGAGTCAGAAGCTGAAAGGAATCAGTGTACCTTGGAACAAAGGCTACTTTCATGCCAAATACTTTTGATACAGTGAGAACTCAGTTCCTCTCTACATTTGAAACCAATAAGGCCCCTTTTTCTCTTATTTCCTGGGCCCTACTTAACAGATTTTTCCAGAGGACAGGAGAGGAAAGAAAGAAAATGAGTATAAAATCAGGGAGCATGAAGTCAGAAGCAAGCAAGTGGAGCGATGACAACAATACATCCTAAAAAAACCTGCTGCTGTGCCAAACTTGAATGAAATACAATGTGAAATCTTTTTCTAAGGAAAGCAATCAAACTCTTGTTTGATCTGTGCCAAAATGTGTGGCTGTTAGTGTAAATTAATATTACTATGTACATTAATATTGCAATAAACTAATAAGGACATATCAGGGCTTCCAAGGCCAATTCAGGGTGATGTTTTTGACCTTTCAAAATCAGTCATGGCACTGGACTGGGTTATTTGAGGAACTGCCTCTCCTTAATTACATCTGCCCTACCCATCCGATCTGGGAAGAAAGACCTATTTCAGGTCCTGTCTGTCAGTGAAGTACATTTGGGCAGCCCAAGGAGAAGGGGTGGATTGCTCCCACTGCTGCTACCGGTGGGCTGCGTGCACAGTTTTGGGTATCTTGCATGTGTGCATCCCAGCGAGGTGACATGCACATGAGATATTTT
This sequence comes from Erythrolamprus reginae, assembly GCF_031021105.1. Taxonomy (NCBI): domain Eukaryota; kingdom Metazoa; phylum Chordata; class Lepidosauria; order Squamata; family Dipsadidae; genus Erythrolamprus; species Erythrolamprus reginae. The sequence continues at coordinate 61,490,522 of NC_091952.1, forward strand.
GGGTTTTTTTTTGCTTTTGCACATGTGCAGAAGCAAAACCATGCTGGGATGCGCACGCACATGCAAGACACCTGAAGCTGAACACACAGATCAATATTTGCTACGGGTGCAGCGTCCTTATCCGTTCCAGTACTGCCGAGGAGATGTATCTTCTCTGTCTTATAGAACAATCTCATCCTCCCCTGCAGCTGAATTGAGATGAGCTCTATCTTTATTAATACAGTATAAGAATTCCAGAGTATTACTTGTTTAAAAATTAAAATGGCTTTAGATTCTGTTTTTGAGTTTGGTGAAAAAAGACATCATGAAATAGGCATAATATTAGCTTCTTCAAATTTCTAATTTCTCATTTATTCCATATTTTCCTGGCTAAACTATATAATAGCATGATATACATATATATATATATATATATATATATATATATATATATATATATATATATATTTTTCTTATGTCGGATCACCCTGGTATATTTTTAAGGAACGTCACAGCTCCTTTTTTTGCCTCTAGGCCCAATTTTTTTAAAAAAAAATTTTTAAATTTTTTTTAAAAAATTCCAGCTAAAAACATTTAACATATATATATATATATATGCATATACATACACACACACACACACATGAATACATACATACATACATATATATTTTCCAAACTTGTAAAGAACTGATAGAGAAATAAAGGGAGTCTGGTATAGATCTATTTCAAGCTTTTTAGCTTTCATCAGCCAAGCCATACCCTTCTAGGATTCGAACCTGGGCTGTTTATGCCTTGCTAGGCAGTGATTTTTCCTCTAAGCCACAGGCTCTACTCCCTTTTATCAGCTGAGCCAGGGAAAGATTACATGTTTTTCTGTCGAGCCACCCAGCATATGGGAGGGAGCTTACTATATGTAGGTCTTGGCATATTCGGGTTTCTTCCCGTGTACATTTCAGAGATTCCTGGTGATGTTTTGACGAGGTCCCACACGTCATCTTCAGGCTGGTGCATTTGGATTTGTGCTTGGGCAAACAAAATCTCTTTCTTAATGTTGAGTTTCAAGCCACCTTTTGCATTCTCCTTCTTCACCCGCATCAAGAGGCTCTTTAGTTCTTCTTCACTTTCTGTCATTAGAGTGATATCATCTACATATCTGAGCTTGTTAATATTTCTCCTGGCAACTTATTCCAACTTTTGATTCATCTAGCGCCACCTTTCTCATGACATACTCTGCATATACTGCAAGTTAAATAGCCAGGGCAACTGTATACCGCCTTGCCAGACTCAATTTTGAACCAATCAGTGGTTCTGTTTCCAGTTCTGTTGCTTTTTGACCTGCATATAGGTTTCTCAAGAGACAAATAAGATGGTCTGGTACTCCCATCTCTTTAAGAACTTGTCAAAATTTGTTGTGATCCACAATTAATATAATAAATGAAGCAGAAGTAGATGTTTTTCTGGAACTACCAAGTTTTCTCCATGATCTAGCATATGTTGGCAATTTAATCTATAGTTCCACTGCCTCTTCGAAATCCTGCCTGTACTTCTGGTAGTTACGCATACTGCTGGAGCCTAGCTTATGTGATTTTAAGTATACAGTAACTTTACTAGCATGCCAAATGAGTGTAATGGTTTTAATTAAGATTTGCTATTCCTAGAAATCTTGACTTATTTTTAAAAAGGAACAGTGTAAGGCTTTTTCTATTTTGACCAACTGGAAACTCTGTATTTTCATTTTCTAAAGATACCTAACTTACAAGGATATATTTTATATAACAGTTGAAACTATTAGCTCACAAGCAATAAACTGACCAAATAATGGTTTTGAAAATGAATTTGAACATTTTATTATTGAAATGAATTTGTGGAAATTGAGTACTTTATACCCATGAGAAACTATATGCCTGTCCCTGTTAATTGTCTGAAGAGTTGTCCTACAAAAGCCATTTTAGCAAGTACTTTTAGAGTAGCCTTATTTTTTAATCTCTGGGGTCCAAATACATTCTTATCTAGTCTTTGCCAGACTCCTAAAATCAATTGTTGGATTGAATCTACACTGTATATTCTTTTAAGTTGTTTTCTCTTGTTTTTGGTCATTTAATTCATTTCTTTTTCATATATTTTAGTCAATGCCACCAGCATTTTCTGTGCTGTTGAAATGTTAAGTGGTATCTATGGATACATTTTTATGGCATGTAGCTCTTGTAAACAACTGAGGTCTTGAAATGCGGGCTTTGTAACATCTTTTATCATTGCATTGCTCTTCTAAATTTCCCCATTAAATTAACCTTTTACAACATGTTTAAATTAGTCATGGTCCTTAGGTCCAAGTACAACTTATGCATCAAAATCGGCAATTGGGGTCTCAACTGAGCTGATTTGTCTTTATAAATGCATTTCATATTACATTTATGGAACACTTGTAGTTTTTCCCATGTTATTAATCTGGAAATTGAATATTTAAGTGGTTCAATTTGTAGGCCTTTTATATTTGTTACTTGAACTTCTGTCCTGTTCATCTATAAATTGCATTCCTTTATCCCCATACTTGTTATGCCTAGGTATCATTCAAGTTGCAAAACTAAGGGGAAAATCTAATGGAATATTATTTGTGTTATGTTTGCCAATATAGATAGGCTTTGCTTTAATAATGTCACTTTATTTTTATGTATTTTAATTTTTGCCAAAATGACTACCAATTGCTCTGACTGTGTGCTTTAATTTGGTTTTGCTATTTCTCCATTTTTGGTGCTTTCTTTTGTTAAGGGACTTGCTTTATCCTTATTATTTCATTTTTAAAAGATCAGTTTATATCATTTGTTTTTCCGCTCCTTCCATCCATATCTATTATCTGTATATTTACATAATGTGTCACTCATTATATTGTCTTTCAGTTATATTCCCAGGATTACTTACCATCATTTCATTATGATTTTATGTTTATTCTTTAAATCTGTTTGTTTATACATTTTTTAGACTTTGTTATGTTTTTTTTTTAATATCTGTTTCATAAACCAGTGTGTTGGTTCTTTTTACTGGGTGGTCTAGAAATATAATCAATTAATCAATCAGTAGCTATCATCTGATTCCAATTTATCTGGGTACAATTGGACTTCCTGGACTTTAATTTATGAATAAACATAAACATTTGCAATCTAAATAAATGAAGTTGTGAAATCAGGAAAGCATTTTTACATGTCTACATATGATGTCCAACAGCTAGCACTGTATTATATGATCATTATGGTCCATGGTAACTGCATTTTTATTATATACAATTTCTGGAGACACTTGTATTCTGTATATACTAGATTAGAATAATGCAGGTATAAAAAGAAGGCTATTTTCTGTTTAGGAATCCTTTTTTTCATCAGAGATCATATGATGGAGTAACATGGATGGTGGAGGCTGAAGAGTGGAAAATGTCCCTCTTGAGTTGATTTTGGATTATGAAATATATTCTTTCAAAATTGGCCTTTATTAACATTGAATAAATTGATAAATTCACTTTTTTCCTGCAGGCTTTTAATTCTTAAACGATTTTAACATTCACTTTAAAGTTTTATCTTATGATTTTTGTTATTAGGCATCATGAGTGTTCATTTCAGATAAATCACAACTGGCATAAAATTCTCAATTGGTCCAAAACTTCTGTCACATAGACACAATTTAAATTTCCATTGATGAAGACAGCTCAAGTCTTCGGAGAGGAGCGGCATACAAATCTAATAAATTATTATTATTATTATTATTATTATTATTATTATTATTATTATTATTATTTTCCATACTAAAAACTGGGAGACAAAGTGTCAAAGTGCAGAACTCACTAACAACAGTTATTATAAAATATAAACAGCAAGTGGCAGTGTATACCTATCGCGAAAAGAAAGACAGACAGAAAGAAAGAAAGAAAGAAAGAAAGAAGAAAGGAAAGAAAGAGAAAGAGTTAAGGAAGGTCAAACTTGGTGAATTATTTGATGGAAAACTAGCAGGGAACACCTTAGCTGCAGGCTAGAATAGGGGAAAACTAAAAAAAAAGCAAAACATTTCTACATTATTGCCAGGAAAGCTTTATGGAATTAAGTTTGGTTCAAGGAAGTTTTTGCCATTTTATCATAAAATAATTGTAATTGCAGAGAAAATATTGTAATTTCCAGTTCAGTTTGGACCCACCACATTCATAACTTCTATTTTCAGAACAAACCAGAGCAGAATAAACAAATACCCTGACCCAATTACAGGGTATAAAACATAAAAACATTGGATCTAAATATGGGTGTTTCTGTTCAACCTCTGTACAAATCAAGATACCCAAGTTCTCTCCCTCCCTCCCTCCTTTCCCTTTCCTTCCCTCCCTTCCTTTCTTCTGAAAGTCTTCTAAGTCACAATATTAAAAATATGTAAATTCTGTCTTAATATCATCCACTGTCAACCAAATTTTGTATATGAGATGAAATGGAAATATTAGGATCAATGGATTTCAGGAGTAAATAGAGCCTAACAAAACCAGGTAGAATGAATGTTGCTCCAGTGGATTCTTTTCAGGAATACAGTACTTTGATAGATATTCCCTCCCACAGAGGATCCCAACAGGAACTCAACTCTTTCTACAACAATGTTGATACTATGAGATGTTGTTAATAAAAGAAATGAGAGCTCACACTGTGCTCCCCTTTGCATAGCAAGCCATACTTTTTAATGCCAAGAATGTTTTTTGAAGGCAAAATATGTTTAGATAGGTATTCTATACATAATTGAAATTAACATTGAGGGGAAAAAAATAAAGTAATTTTTATTAAAAGATATAGTCAAAAAAGTCTATACATTGATATATTTACAATATTTGCAAAACACACAAAGAAGAAACATACACACCGAAACAAAACAAAACAAAACAAACAAAAAACAGCATGAACAGTTACAAAAATTACAAATAACATAAAAAGAAAATCTCATCGCTTTCCTCTTGGGGGGAGGAAAGTTTCAATCTTATCAAATATCAAGTTATTTTCTGGTGAATACAAACCATCGGCATTCACTATTGTTCTTTTTGGTTATCAATATATTTTCTATTATTATTGTTGTTTTTTAAACCGCCTTCAGTACACTCTTTGAGAAATTTTTAATCAGGCTTGGCGACCCCCTCATTTAAATGCTTGAGTTGTGATATCATCAATATGCTGATGATAGCCTGCTTAGCATTTCGACTCTAAGCCACGAGGGGTTGCTGCCAACATCTTATTCCAGTCATAGGAGGCTGCAAGGAGCTTTATTAAAAAGAACAGGCTGAAACTGAATCAGTAGTGGGGTTCAATTTTTTTTTACTACTGGTTCTATGGGCATGGCTTGGCTGGATGGGCGTGGCTTGGTGGGCATGGCAGGGGAAGGATACTGTAAAATCTTCATTCCCTCCCCGCTCCAGGGGAAGGTAACTTCAAAATCCCCATTTCCTTCTGATCAGCTGGGACTAATGAGGCAGAGAATAGATAGGGGTGAGGCCAGTCAGATTTGATATTTACTGATTCTCTGAACTACTCAAAATATCCATTACCGGTATTCCAGAACTGGTCAGGATCTGTTGAATCTCACCTCTGAATTGAATGCAGAAAGATGGGTACCAACACCAACATAGTCATTGTAGGCTGATACAACCCATGCAGGAATTTTTTTACAATTTTGCCAATTGGTTCAGTGATGGGATTCAAATTTACCGGTTCTGTGGGAGTGGCTTGGTGGGTGTAGCAGGGCAAGGTTACTGCAAAATTTCCATTTCCTTCTGATTAGCTGGGACTTGGGACGCAGAGAATAGATGGAGGTGAGGCTAGTCAGAGATGGTATTTACTGATTCTGCAAACTACTCAAAATTTCTGCTACTGATTCTCCAGAACTGGTCAGAACCTGCTGAATACCACCTCTGAATTGGTTCCTGGGTACAATTTCAGGTGTTGGCTTTACAAGTTATTTATTTATTATTTATTTAGTTAATTCGACTTCTATACTACCCTATCCCGAAGGACTCAATTATATACATGTTTTACAATTTTGCCAATTGCTTATAAATTTACAAGTTAAGTTCTAAAGTCCACTTATGTCTTGGCACCTGAGTACTTACAAGGTTGCTTGCTTGCTCCAACCTGAATCAGCCCAACCTTTTTCATTATTTGTGTGGAATTCCTGGTCATCTTGCACATCAGGTGGCAAATGGAACTGAAGCAAGGAAGCAATTTTTTCCAGTGGCAACACCAGAGCTTTGCAGTAATCTTCTCCAAAGATCAAATGTGCCCCCTGCTATTGAGCTTCTAATGGATATTAAAAACTGGGTTCTTTCAGACAGAGTTCTGGTGGAATTTATAATATTATTTTCTTTTCTTTTTTTTTTAATTACAGGATTCCACAAGAAACTAAGGCAGGAATAACCTTCTCTTTGGGGAACTAAAGGGATTTTTTTTTTAAAAAAAGAGAAACCTTCAACCATCCACTCTCACCTTATAACTGCTCCTTCCCTCTCACTGGTTCATCAACTACCCATCTTTTTGCTCTATTTCTTCTTTTTTTTAAATTATTATTTTTATTTGTGTTTTTTTACAAATATGACATACAAGAAAAAAGAAAAAACATACATAAAGACATACACATACAACATTTGGGAAATGAAAGTTTCCCCACTTTTTGGATGTTTGATCAGAGAATTTTACTTCTTTTACATAATATTAATTTTTCTATTCTTTTATTTGACGTGTTGCTTTGCATAGATTTTTATTTATTTATTTATTGTTCTTTTCTTTAGCCAATCATTTAGCCAATCATTTAGCCAAGAATTTTGCCCATATTATTTTCTTTTGGAGAAGGTGTCCTACCTTTTTGGTTTTTGCGATTGCTGCAATTGATTCATTGGGTTGCAACTTATATATTTCATTAAAAAAAAACCAACTATACTATGTTTCAATCTTTTGCACCTTAGAGCTGCTGAGAGTGACTTTTTCCTTTTTTTTTTTTTTACTGTAGTGCAGTATCACACCCTACATGCGTTTTTGAGTATCCTCTAGGGAAAATCCTGCTTATTTGATTGTTTATAGAAGTAAATCTTAAACTGCTTTATGTGAAGCAAACGAAGAGTATCACAAATCCTATGACTGATTGCAGCCAGGGTATGTTGATATGCTTTCCTCACTAGCCTATATGCCTTTTTTCTTGTTGGTTGGATGATATGGCTCAATCTATCATGTTTTCCTGTACAGGTATTGCTAAAAGATTCACAATGAAGATTTTGAATATGACAGAAGCATGCACTTATGAAGTACAGTTACCGTGTACACATTCGCCATTCCAAAGTAGTTTATGAACCATCTTCAAGAGAAACATTAAAATATACAATAATGTCTTGCTTAACAATAAAATTCATCTAAGACAAAACCATACAATCGGATCTGGGTATGGGTTGGAGATCTCCTATGTATCATAGACACTGTAGATGTTTCTAAAGGACAAGGATTCTTACATACAAATAAACTTCCATGATACATCTCTGGGAAAGAGATTATCGTTTGGATGTGCAGGGTTAAACAGACAAAGTTGAGTGCATCCCCAAGATGCACTCAAGAAAGGAACCAGGAAATGCTTTTGTAGCTAATTAATTCAATATTAGTGTTACATTCCCTCCTTGTGAAAGTTTGCCCAACCCCATCTTGCTTATAAACTCTCATGTCAAGTGGCTTTGTCCAGGGTTGCTGTGTGCCTAATGTTCTAGCTAAGATTGAAAGTTCTAATTTATTGTGCTTTGAGAGCCTTGATGAAAGGCATGACAGGACTGCAAAGTGCTTCATCACATTAAAAAGCCAGGGTTATAAAGCCTCTGTGGCCTCTGGCAGACATTTCATGTGACAGACTCAGCTCTTGCTTTACCGCTCTGTGAAGAAAGAAAAATTCACATCTTGCATAGTGTCCCATGACAATGGCTTTAATTAAAACACCATGGGATGTCAGTAAGTATGGTGTTGCTGAGTGACAGGAATTCCGGAGCTGGGAGGTGGCAATTCCAGAGACAAGGGTGGGCAATTTGAATCATGAATTTCCTTCTTCCTCCTGCACAAGACACACAAATGATTCTCCAAGTGAGACCATCAGATTTTATGCAGGACTTTCATGAATATCCCTTTCATGAGCTCAGTACAGGTACCTATTTTTTGGAGTATAAGACACACCTTTTGGAGTATAAGACACACCTTTTTCTTCCCTGAAAGAGGCTGAAAATTTGGGTGCGTCTTATACTATGAATGTAGCTTATCAAAAGCTTTTTTCCCTAATGAGATGCCAATTATCATCCTGGCTTGTAGGCTTTTTCATTACTTTCCAGCCCCTAAGTCTTTGCAGGCTTTTTTTCATTGCTACTCACTCTGAATATGTTTTTTTTTAAAGTTCTAACCAGGGGATAAAATAATGTGCTGAAGCTGATCAGACTAAGGATGTTAGCCAGATGAATACCTGATAGGTAGATTTTTTCTCCTATTATTATTATTATTATTATTATTATTATTATTATTATTATTATTATTATTATTAATTGGATTTGTATGCCGCTCCTCTCCGCAGACTCCTCCCCAAAAGCTAAGGTGTGTCTTATACTCCAGTGTGTCTTATACTCTGAAAAATATGGTAGTTCACAATTTACAACCATTCATTTAGTGGTGATTCAAAGTTACAATTGGCACTGAAAAAAAGTGATTCATGATTGATCCCCATGTCACATGGTCAGAATTCAGATGCTTGGCAACTGGTTCATATTTGTTATGGTTTCGGAGTCCCAGGGTCAGGTAAACAACTTTTGCAACCTTTTCACAAGCAAATTCAATGGGGAAGTCAGATTCACTTAACAACTATGTTAATAATATAACTGCAGTATTTCACTTAACAAATGTGGCAAGAACATCTGTAAAATGGGGCAAAAGAAATATCTCACTTAGCAGCAGAAATTTTGGGCTCAATAGTGGTCTGTATTATATGAGAAGGGGTGGCTGCATTTCATTTGCAGATGTATATGCAAGAACAGAATATAGATGGGATTAGAAATAGGATTGTAAATTAGAGATAGGATTACCTTTTTGTTTTACATTCTTTTGAAAATTTTTGAGTTTAAATCCTGCTTCTTTCAATACCACTCCAATTCATAAATCTTGGGATAATATTTTTTTCTCTCATAGTTGATATTCATGTTTATTAAGACAGAGGAGCTGAATGGAAATATGTGATGAAGGAGTAGAGGTCACAAACATGTCAAATGAGGAACTATAAATTTCTTAGAGACTCTGATTAGATTATGTGCAATGTAGAGAAGAACATAGAACAAAAGGGGTTGGAAAATGTACAAACATGTACATTTTGACAGAACATATAAATTAGTAACAGGAGCATCACTGTTATTGTGGCTAACACCTTAAAATGTGTGCTTATTTCACTATTTAGGTAATGTCTTAGTTTTTATATCAGAGACCTTCAAGTTTAACACAATATGACAAATTATTTGCTGCAAGGGCCATTATCAGACTCATCTAATTGAAATGCTGAAGCGAAACGTATGCACATATATACAAGCACATACATTTAGCACTGAATCAGATGAACATGGATTGACAGGAAAATAATTTTCCGACACACCATTTCTATCACAGCACAGAATGACATATTAAATTTATCTCTTTAAAACTGTAATTCCTCTTCCATGATAAAACTTTGCAAAAAGAATTACATACCAGCATTCCAGAAAAAACAACTTCATTGATGTTTCCTATTCCATGAATATTCATACTTTGGGGGATATTGTATACATTTGATATTTTAAAAGTAAGGCATCCACCTTTAAAAAGATGCTTGTCTTGGAGGGATAGCATGTTTACAAAATGATTTGTCTTGCTGCACAGAGATAGAAAGCAAATTTTACCATATGCATGTATGACTATTTTGTTTTCAGATTACCCGTGTTTTCCACAAAGTAAGACCCTGTCTTATATTTTTTGCAACCCTGAAATAAGTGCTTGGCCTTATTGCAATGCACTCAAAAGCTTGATTGGGCTTATGATCAGGTGATGTCTTATTTTGGTAGAAACAGGGTTGTGATCAATCTGCAGACCAACCACCACATTTTTATTCATATAAAAAGCTTGAATACAAATCTAATTACAGTTTCCCTCACAGTTGTGTAAAATTGATTTGTATTATTTCTATCATATTAATACATAATATATTGCATATATTTCATCTCTTAAAAACAAGCTATTTCTATCTAGCTGCAGTTTGCTGTAATACTGTATGCCATCTTTTTTCAAGGAATATTGCAGTCAGATACAAGGGTAGGATTGAAGTGGAATAGAGATGGAAAGAAAAACCAAGACAGAAAGAAAGTCACAGATACGTAACCCATAGTTAATAAAAGACAAAATCTAGCAAAATCCAAGATAGAAAAGTAGTAAGTGTTGCTTTTAGAACAATTCCTTTCCAAGTGATATGCTGATTAAATGATATGACCTTTCATAACCTAATAAAAGAATTGTTTCCTGACTGGAGGAGTAAGAAGGCTTTCTGCTTGATGGACTTATTAAGGTGCTATTCTACCTGTTCTTATCTGAGTTTCCCTAGCTCTCCAACAGAGAATGAAAGAGAAGGCAAGGTGTCAATCACAAGACAAATCCCAGGGACAGTGAAGGCAGAAACAGAAGCATGCAAAAAATGTTTCAACCTTTTTATTCTGTCCACCTCCATTTTTATGTTGCAGGTGATAAAAGCAAAGAATTGTCTCCAACAAGAAGAGGCAATTTAATAAAGGCCAGAGTTTTCACCTTTCTTCAAAAATAGCATGGAAGCCATCTGACTCATCATTATCTTCTTCTGGCATTTTAAATATGGCAAGAAACAGCAAAGTTTCTCTGAATGCGAAGACTTGACAGTTATTTAGGTAACTAAATTACTTTACCAGCAATCCTTTTACTTGTCTCACAAAAGGTCTGTCACTTCTAGTTACTCATTTTAACTTCATAATTATTTGTTATTCCTATGAAATATTTCCTTGAAGCTTAAGAAAGCAAATTAACAATTACAATCAATGCATAGTTTGTCTTATCGTTATGATGTGGTGTAATTGTTTTAGACAATTTACAACTACCTCACCTCCAAACTGATCTAACAGTAGTTCATAAAATCATATACCCAAATGTCCTTCTTGTTAGTGACTACTTCACCTTCAACCGCAACAACACGTAACAGATTCACGAGCATGTAATAGATTCAAACTTAATGTAAACTGCTCCAAACTAGATTGCAGAAAATACGACTTCAGCAATAGAGTGATCAATGCCTTACGTGACTGTGGTTTCTTCTCCAAACCCCAAAATCTTTAACTTCAGATTGTCTACAGTTGACCTCTCCCCTTTTCTAAGAGGTTTGTAAGGGACGTGCATAAGCGCACCATTGTGCCTACTATCCCTGTCCTACTGTTGTATTGTCTTCCTTTATCATTACTTACTACTTATGTTATGCTCATACAAACTACAATCCTATAATTGTTCTATGGAGAGGGGCGGCATACAAATCTGATTAATAAATAAATAAAATAAATAAAAAATAAACAAACAAAAAACATATAAATAAATAATCATGGAATAGGTAACTGAACAGCATCTTTACATACACATTCCTTCTTATTGGATTTGACTTGCAATATTTTCCCAAACAGTTCCTGTACAGTATATGTATTTATCATATTTATTTTCAGAATATTCTGGCAAAGTAAAAGAGTTTCCAACTTTATAAAACTGCACGAAAAACACTTCATTGACACTTATCTGCATGCCTGAATCACAACATATCTGGTAAAAAGTAATGGAACTAGGTATTGGAATGTTAACGTACAGAACTGACATATAGACAGTGAGTAGCTATTTTCTGATGAATGATCTAAGATAGAAGGCAAGGGATTTAAAGGGAGGTGACATTAGCGCCACTATATCCTCTTCCCAAAAATATTGGTGATGCCTTTTTCTTTCACTATAAGCATGCTATGTTCATCCTGAGAACAAAAGCCACATAGATAACTGCAGTCTTAGAAATTGCAAATGGATGAAAGAAAGAGAACTAAAGAGGCCACATAGGTCTAAAGATGACAAATGCTTCTGCAAGGATCCCTGCAAATAATGGAACCTTAATCTTAACTCTTATCACTTTGTACCTCCTACATTTCTAGCATTCATCAATGTTAACACTCCAGACTGTTTCCACTGAAGCTGCAAAAAGCAAGATAGCTTAAGTCTTCCTTCAATTTAAGGAGAGAAGCGTAACACTATAATAACTGATAAATCTGGAAAAAGATCACTAAGAAAGCCATGAAACATCACTGAAAAAGAGAAAGAGGACTAAGATTTACACAGAATGTATTTGTACATAGTGCTTCTACATTTGCGACACTTTGATTAAAAAAAGAAATATATCTCAAATAAGGAGGAAAAATGGCCAGCTACTGTCTGCACCTATGCAGTCTGCTATGCACATTTAACCATTAATGGGTAATTTAAACACTCCATTTTTCCCCTCTCAGATTGAATAGTATAACCATTCATGTATATGACTCCTTTTAACAGACAATCCTCTTTCAGTCATCTCCTATGACAGTTTTCAGTATTAAGTAGGAAACATAACTGTCCTTTGATAAAAAGCTGGGTAGTATTTGAACTCTGCAGTAACCTGGATTCAAGAGGGAAATGATTATTTGGAATATGTGTGAGCATTCACATAGCACTCATTGTCAGTTCCTTTATTGAGGCTTGCACAGCAGTAGCTGATCAATCCTAGGACAAGACACAAGTTTTTTAAAGACTTACTAATGAGTATTGTGAGATCAGTGATGGGCTGCCAAATTTTTTACTGCCACACTGTGCGCATGGCTTATTGTGTGGGTGTGGCTTGATGGTCCTATGACCGGATAGGAGTGGCTTGCTGGCCATGTGACCAGGCAGGAATGGCTTGAAACTCATGTGACTGGGAGGTTGCTTAAAGGTCATGTGACTGGGTGGGAGTGGCTTACTGACCAAGATAAGTTTTCAAATAGGTGCTTGGACTTTTTTTTCAGTTGATTAAGTTGAACATTATTTGAATAGTCACAAAAAGGACAAATGATAAATATTATTTGTTGAGAAACAAAGTAACATTTTAAGGTTTTGTACTGAGCCCATAAGGTTCAGTATAATAAAAGATTAGGCAAGTAGCTCAATTTTCTTTAATTGCTATAAGAGTTCAGTTCTAAATAATGATTAAAATGATTAAAGCATTTATGGGTAAAAACACACTATTTAATTATTTCCTATTTTAAAAGTAATTAAGGATCATACTAAGGAACTAGAGAAGGAAGGACAATAAAAAACTATTAAGTATTCAATAAATGATCCATAAACTTACTACCCCCACTGTGTCATCGTCGTTGGCCCCCTGTAGGGGCAGCAGCCTATTACTGTGTGGGATGCTCCTGAGCATCTTTTTCCTTTGAAATATGAATCACTATTCTGAGAGCCAGGGTGGCGCAGCAGGTAGAGTGCTGTACTGCAGGCCACTGAAGCTGACTGTAGATCTGTAGGTCAGCGATTCAAATCTCATAACTGCCTTAAGGTTGACTCAGCTTTTCATCCTTCCGAGGTGGGTAAAATGAGGACCTGGATTGTGGGGGCAATATGCTGGCTCTCTTAAAAAGTGCTATTGCTAACATGTTGTAAGCCACCCTGAGTAAAAAATTGAATAAAATAAATAAATAAATAAATAAATAAATAAATAACTGTATTCAAGGGCAAAAAATAGGAAATAGTTTCAAAAATAGCGCCTATTACGCTTGTTTCCAAAGGTTGATAAAGGTATGTAATCAACTTTTGATACTCTATTTTTAAAAAAATTATTACCATCTGGCAGACAGTATAGGATCATTAAAAACAAGAACAAATAGGCTGAAAAACAGCTTTTATCCCAGGGCAGTAACCATATTGAATTCTAGGGTATAGTCCAATATCAGGTTTTCAATTTCAATTATACAGAATGTAAAGGATGTTTGTGTTTTTATTTTTTATAGTTATAATGTACACTGAAGACAACATTTAATTTAGTTGTACCATGTGAAATGACAATAAAGTAAACTAATTGCAGCATTTGAGGTTTTGCAAAAGACTGTCAAATATCCTCTCTAACCATGAGGACTATTGTCATATAATTTATTGCATCAAACTGATAGCAGTATGATTGCAAATTATCAAAGGCTGACACATCCTGTGATATAACTGGTGAAATCAATACAAGTAGCTAAAGGAAGCTGCATTATCTTAGAATATATATTTGCCATGTAGAACATTTAGTAGTGATGGGCGAACCCAACGGTGTTCGGGTTCAGCAAGTTCAGACAAACTTTACGCAAAATTTGGCCGAACCCGAACCGAACCCAAACTCGAACCCAAACGGGGAATCCCTCCCACGAAGAGATTCTGGGGGCGGAGGAAGTGATCACCTTGGCGTCCTTAGCAACCTGCCGGTGATGTCAAAGCTCCGCCCCCAGAATCTCTTTGTGGGAGGGATTCCCCAGCTCCTTCAAAGGGAGGTCTTCACGTAAAAATAAACATTGTTATTTTTACGAAAAAGGACACAGCAGCGGCGCTGCAAGCAAAGGGCGGTCCTTTCACATAAAAATAAACATGTTTATTTTTACATGAAAGGACCGCCCTTTGCTTGCAGCGCCGTCCTTAGCAACCTGCCGGTGACGTCAAAGCTCAAAACGCCAAACATGACCCTGAACTTTTCCCGAAGTTTGAAAAAATGTCGGCATACCAAACACCGCAAAATTCGATATGGACCCGAATTGTGCGGGTTCAGTTCGCCCATCACTAGCATTTAGCAATACAGTGGTACCTCGAGATACGAGTTTAATTCGTTCCGGACCTGGGCTCTTAAGTCGAGCAGCTCTTATCTCGAACGACTTTTCCCCATAGGAATTAATGTAAATAATTTTAATTGGTTCCAGCCCTCAAAAAACTCACAAAGTTAGTCTAAATTATGCAGAAAGACATGTTTTTAATGAAGAAATGTACATGTACATATAAATGAATAATGAAGTTTCTTTCACTTAACTTGTAAACTTTCTTAAACTTTTAAATTTACATATGTTCAACTTCTCTGCCACCCAATCCTGTAGGACAGAGGTCCCCAACCATTTTTGCACCAGGGACCGGCTTTAAGCGATCAAGAGAGGAATGGGTGAATGAATGGACGGAGGGTGGGAAGGAAGGAAGGAAAGAGGGAAGGGACAGGAACAGAGGAAGGAAGCAAGGAAACTTATGAAAGGGGAGAGTAAGAGAGGAATGAGTGAAGGGAGGGAGGGAGGGAGGGAAGAAGGTGGGAAGGAGAAAGAAAAGAAGAAATAGAGGAAGGGAAGGTAAAAGAGAGAAAGAAAAAGAGCAAGAAAGAAAGAAAGAAAGAAAGAAAGGGGGAAGGGACAGGAACAGAGGAAGGAAGCAAGGAAACTTATGAAAGGGGAGAGTAAGAGAGGAATGAGTGAAGGGAGGGAGGGAGGGAAGAAGGTGGGAAGGAGAAAGAAAAGAAGAAATAGAGGAAGGGAAGGTAAAAGAGAGAAAGAAATAGAGCAAGAAAGAAAGCTGCAAGCACCCCCCCGAGCCCCCCAGGCCGGCTGCAACCTTTTAAAACACGCGCGCCGCTTCGCAGCTGTCTCCTGAAGCCGAATGCGGAAGTTAGCGTTTGGCTTCAGGAGACAGCTCCTTGGCGCTTGTATCTCGAATTTGGGCTTGTAAGTAGAACAAAAATATCTCTCCCCTCCCAGCTCTTATCTCGAGTTGCTCTTAAGTAGAGCAGCTCTTATGTCGGGGTTCCACTGTAGTATGCTATGGTCACACAGTTTATTTCAAAGTCCAAATTCCAACGACTGATAACATTTCTTCAACACAATATTATTATGGTCATAAATTGCTTCTTTTTTTTTTGCAATAAACAATTTTGGTAATTGTTCAAATGAAAAGAACAAAAACATAAAACATTTGCAAATAATATATACTAGTGTTTTACATGCCATTTAATTAGTTTTCATTTTTGGCTGTTTCAAAATGACTAGTATTTCACATTCTGTGTTACAAACATGAAAATGCCAGCATTAACCTAACATTTCTTCCTCTCACTTTTCTACAAGATTCTTAGAGCACAGTAACCTTTTTTGTTTAGCTAACGTAACAGCATTGAGGCTCGCTTTTTACTTCCCTAATTACAGAACTTCCTACTCAGTAATTAAATGATAAAGATTCATTACAGTTTTCCTTGATTGCCTGATTGGCTCTATTTTTCAAGGTCCATAGGGACATTCCACAACCTTTGCATTTAGAATCACATTTCTTCTTGAATAGCCACCAAAGCCATAAGCTATTATAGCAGAAAGAATGGATTAAATAAAAAGTATATGTGTCTGTCTGGATGACATTTTGGACCTCCCTGCCCTATTCCTCCAGTCCCACCTTAGTGATTGCTACCAAAACAAGCAGCTGACCTCTCTGACTAGAAATCAACACATGAGCCTTCCTGTCTGTGGCACGCCACCTTGGAGACCTGTTGTGGGGAAAGGAGTTCAAACAGAAAATCTATTTTTAATGACTTTGGGGAGTTCTGGGGAGATGCTGAGTAATTCACTGTAATTAAAGCTATCCATCACTCAGTGAGTAAGAACTGGAAGTTGATGAACTTTGATGTGATTTTTTTTGTGTGTATTTGTGTGTCTGTGTGTAAAATCTACCTATCATCTATCATAAACTCTCTCTCTTTACACTCACTCACACGCACACACACACACGGACTAACCAATCAATGTGTAGCAGCTGTATACATGTAGACAAACATAGCTGACCATTTTGAAGTTCTTGGTGTTTTATGTAGTATGTCTTTAGAGAAAATAAATTTATTTATTTATTTTTTATTTATTTATTTTTTGGATTTGTATGCCGCCCCTCTCCGAAGAGACAAATCTGAATTGTACTAAAAATACTTTATAATTTTTGTTTATTTTGTTTATTGTTTATTACAGGCTAGCCATCATTACCATTCAACAAACAACTATAGATTTGGATTTGCAAGACCTGATTTTAAGACATAATCCTTAAAAAAGAAGAAAAATATGCTATTCAATATATAGCCATATAACCATTAAATAATTTTATTTACCCCACCCTTTCCTGGATTTCACATGACACTAAGCCACATGTTTTAATCTATTAAGTAATCTACAAATGACTTGGTCAAGCTAAACGATAAATTATTGTACAAAGCACAATGGAATGGCACACTTATTCTTAGCCAACATAAATATATTACACTATAGCTTTGATCTTATTTTATTTATCACTACCTACCTAGATGGAAAAATTCACAACTACCTTTAGATTCACATATTTGTAAGGTATGCAAGGCAATTACTGACTTGTATCAAAACTTAATTTCAGTGTCTGTTACTAAGCTTTTTCTGAATTCCACTCCCACTAGTAATTGGCATAAAGCTATGCCAATTTTATAAAAACATACAATGGTAGAACAAGGAAATGATGGCTTCAAAGGGGGTACGGGGAGGACAGGGGCATCTGTCAGGCTTTGACTGATCTTACAGAATTAAGATCAGGAGGCCCCCAAAGACAGTTATTTCAATATTTTGGTCCATAAAGGTCAACATTTCACAGAAATGGCAGTAATTGTATGATTGACATTATGGCATTTACTAAACATGCATATTTATGCCATCTCCACAGAATTGGATTAATTTTAAAAGGTAATATTATTTATATTTCAATAATTCTAATGTGGCTCATTAGGGTCAGCAAGGCATCCCCTCTAATTTGGGTCAAAGACTGCTATAGAATTCTTTTGGGAATATAATTTCATAATTCATATTCCCCTTATAATTGCTGTGAACTCAGTGTTTCACATAATATGAACTACTGAGAGATCTTAATTGCATGCTTATATGTTTATATTAGGAACAACAATGAGAAATCAAGTCTTGCAAACTTTGGGGCAATAATTATCTGAACTTAAAAAAATATATTTTATAGATTTTATCTGCAATGAAAATGAAGACTTTAAAAAATGTTCCAAATGAGTAAAAATTGGAGTTGTTCATTTAGACTCAGTAACAGGATTTTGATTTTCTGAGAACATATCTATACTGTTATTTTAAAGGCTGGTGTGAAAGAAACTGGAGAACAAGCAATATATGAACTTTGCAGCAGAAAACTTATTTCTATTATATTAAGAAGGTAATTCTTAATTTGATCAAAGAAAAGTAAAAATACATTGCATGAATAACACATCAGAAAGGCAATATCTCAGAGATAGAGCTCCATATGGTGTATGCAATTGACTCAATCACTGGCATTATCAAGGGGTAATAGTATCACTTTTGCTCAACACAATAACTGTTGTCTATCAGTTTTGATCCTTTCTACAAGAACAAAGATTTATATCTTTGTTCTTGTATTCTTTCTCAAACTTAAAATGTCAGGGAATGTGCAAGAAGAACACAAGGATAATAGTCCTTTTCTATTTTCCCTTCCCACCAACTAGGACTCAGAAGAATATTGCTCTGGTGATATCTAAAGGGGAAAAAATCACTATGAAATTTAATAATAATAATAATAACAGAGTTGGAAGGGGCTTTGGAGGTCTTCTAGTCCAACCCCCTGCTTGGGCAAGAAACCCTAAACTACTTCAAACAAATGGTTATCTAACATCTTCTAAAAAACTTCCAGTGTTGGATTCTGTTCCACTTATCAATTGTTCTAACTGTCAGGAATTTTCTCCTTAGTTCTAAGTTGCTTCTCTCCTTGATTAGTTTCCACCCATTGCTTCTTGTCCTACCTTCAAATGATTTGGAGAATAGCCTGACTCCCTCTCCTTTGTGGCAACCCCTGAGATATTGGAATACTGCTATCATGTGCCCCCTAGTCCTTCTTTTCATTAAACTAGACATACCCAGTTCCTGCAACCGTTCTTCATATGTTTTAGCCTCCGGTCCCCTAATCATTATTGTTGCTCTTCTCTGCACTCTTTCTAGAGTCTCAACATGCTTTTTACATTGTGGTGACCAAAACTGAATGCAGCATTCCAAGTGTAGCCTTACCAAGGCATTATATAGTAGTATTAACACTTCACACAATCCTTCTCCACACTTCACACTTCTATCCCTCTGTTTATGCCTAGAACTGTGTTGGTTTATTTAATTTATCTAATCCCATTTTAGGCTTGACAATATTCATCACATCTCGTATGTATGTATGTATGTATGTATGTATGTATGTATGTATGTATGTATTTATTTATTTATTTATTTATTGGATTTGTATGCCGCCCCTCTCCGTAGACTTACTTGAATTAATTTATGGAATGCACCACTGTCCTATCTGTTATTACAAGTTATCGTAACTCTATTCAGGCTCTCAAAATAGAAGGTAATGTTGAGAAGAAAATCTGGAACAGTAATTCAATTCTTGTTGTACTGAATTATAGAGTGAAAAAACCTCTGCCTGTCTATAGTTCACAGCTGCTTAAGTGAATCACTGGAGTTCATTAAGAAACTTCAATGAAACATGTTCATTGAATTCTATAGTGCCCTTGTAGACCACACCTAGAGTACTGCATTCAGTTTTGCTCACCACGCTACAAAAGAGACATTAATACTCTTGAAAAGGTGCAGAAGAGAGCAACCAGAATGATAAAGGGACTAGAAACTAAAACATACGAGGACAGGTTGCAGGAATTTATTTATTTATTTATTTGCTTGTTTTGACACGTAGGTCCAGGGGGACAAGATAGAGGGGCCGCCACAGGGAGGAGGGGAAGACATTATTTTCCAAAGCACCAGAGAGCCAGACAAGGAGCAACTGTTAGAAGCTGTCCAAGGAGAGATTCAACCTGGAAATAAGGAGGAACTTTCTGACTGTGAGAGCGATCAACCAGTGGAACAGCTTGCCCGCAGAGTTGGTGAACGCTCCAACACTAGTGACCTTCAAGAAAAGATTGGACTGTTATTGGACTAGTGTGATGTAGGGTCTCCTGCACCAGCAGCGGTTGGACTAGATAACCTGCAAGGTCCCTTCCAACTATCATAATAAATAAATAAATAAATAAAAATAAAATCAATGTTAAAATCAATCAGAAAAATAGACAAAGGTTTCCTAATTCTAGAAAACATGCTCCAGAGCAAGAGTCTTTCAGGTTCAAGCCAGTAGCTGCTCCCTTAAAAAAAAAATCAGAATTTTATTTTAAATTAGCAACCCCTGGCTAAAATAGTCACAACTATGAACAGCACATTTATATTCATCATAATTATTCACTTCATTATATAACCTTGAATGGTTAAATGAAATTCTAATTTTAACCTTAAATGGGTAAAGGGATCTAGTTTCATCCTGTTTCATCAAACACGTATGATCACTTTTCTTTTAGTCTTAGCTATTTTAAAAAAGTTAACATCCCTCCAACAATATCATAGGGATACTGTTCACTATTTATATTCTTGAAATCAGTTTATGTCCAATTTGAAGAGGAAATTTTAAATGCATTTTTTTAAAAAAATGAAAACTAAAACCAACTATAATGCAATGACTTTCATCATGTTACTTTTAGAAACACCTGACTGATTGCTCCAATATATTGCCAATTACCTCTGTCCATGACTTAATGAAGCTTTAAATGCTTACTGCAAGTGTCTGTTTCCCTATAGAACATGTGTTTGACAAGGTAAAAAGCTAATCTTACTGTCAACTGAATTAATTTCTGTTTTATAGGGTTTGAAATTGAACTCGGAAAACCTGCATAGCTGCTCATTTATGTAAAATATGAAGTATTTAGAGTTTCTGAAATCCTTTCATTATGACCAAACTTGGTGACAAAGTTATGATAACCTGTTTGCCTCTATTGTTGTTTGCCAGGACTCTGAAGGGTATTGATTGATTGATTGATTGATTGATTGATTGATTAATTAATTGATTGATTGGATTTGTATGCCGCCCCTCTAGGAGGACTCAGGTCGGCTGGCAACAAATCTTACATCCTCCTCCCTCTTGAATTACTTTCTGAAATTAAGCTCTGGTTCTCCTCATTTTTGGAATCCAGAGCTCAGCAAGTCACCCTATGGCTGCTATGCTCAATGGAAGCCATGTAGCATTGCCATAGAACATTACCTGGGAAAGGAAAATGAAAAACTGAATGGGATCTGAGATGATTTTGGATTTCTACAGATGCTTACTATGTCCAATGCTTTGAAGGCCCCCAAGAGACAATCTTCCAGAAAATAACAAAACACAGAATAACTGCAATGACATAAAGCATCACTAGTTGGGCCAGCATAAAATACATAGAACCATAGAGACAAAATTGCTTACTACAACATAGTTAAAACTGTAGCTAAAATTATCACTTCTATAGTCTAATAGAAGTGCCATTTTTCATAAATAAACATTCTATCCTGTACCACAAAATTGATTTATTCTAAGCTAAATATTTTCTATATTGATCTAGGCTAAATCTACTAGCCCTGAAGGTAATCATGAGATTAAAATGATCTCATGTATTTACATATGCATACCTTTTGGAGTAACTTTCTGCTGGTAAATTCAAATAATGAAAATAATGCATAATAAACATTTGAGTGCAGGGAAAAGTCCAAGAACAGGTGATAATATTGAGTGCAAAATTAATTATTCAGCCATTAGTCTGCATACAGAATACTGCTTTGTAATTATCTCCATCCTGGTTGAAAACCTATTGCACAGGTAGAATACTCTTATGCTCTAAAATGTGGCTAATATCTAATTTCCCTCTAGCTTCCCCACTGCATTTCCCATAGCATCATTTTTAGAAAACTTCATAAAGTGAACAAACTTTGGCCTTACATAAACATATGGCTCCTTCTAGACACATCACTCAGGAAACCTGAATAAGCTGCTGAAATCTTTATAGTATCCTGGCTCTGCCAAAGGCTTTGCTATTTAAGCAATCCTGTGCATACACATGTCACAGATGAAAGCCTACCTCAGAACCAGCAGCTGTGTCTTGAGTAAAGAAACCAGAGAGCCTGAACTGCAGATGTAGTGATTTAGGACTGTTTTGTTTTAGGTCATAAAATCTGTTTTGATTCTAAACAGAGGCAACATAGAACACCAAATCCTGCACTTCCACTAGGAGGTTAAATCGTAGTGCCTTCTTGAAAGTCATCCCCCCCTTTAAAAAAATGTTTTGACATGAAAGTCTGCCTCCCAAACACACACACCAAGATACAAAATGCAAACTAGCATTTTACTAAGTAATTTAAAATGTAGTTACTTTTGCAAAATACTTAGGACCAAAGTAGCCATAACAATTATATGTTACTGAACAGGACCTTTCTTAATAATATACTGCCCCTCTCCCATCAAAGCAGCTGCTTTTGTTTAGAACTTTCCACTTTGACACAGCCCAGTGTTCCTAGGGGAATCTTGCAAAGGTATAATTTTTCTAAAAAGGCAACTGATTATAGAGGTGGCTATGTTTGCATAACAAAGAACAATGCTGCACAGCAAACTACTAAGCCTCTAAAAGTGTATTTAGGTTTATAAAAGCTATCAATTCCAAAAGTTATGATCATTCTCCTATAATGTATAAAAGCATCCTTCCCAAGGGGGACAAATATTGTTCCTTTTCAAACAGGCAAGTCAAGGGAATTTGTAAGGGCTACTAAATGACACAAGCTACTCTGCTAACCAACCAAGCATGGAATAATAATTATATCAGCCTCCATGGGATCTGCCTATGATCCAGTGAGCTACATTTAAGTATTTCCCTTTCTCTTTGTAATACATTGCTTTAGAATAGAGGGAAAAAACAAACTTAGTAAATATTATTTCAGACTCTAAGTTAATTTAATAAGGTATGGGCTTGGGTATTTGATCACTTTCTATTTTTCTGAAAGAGGACTCAGAAAGCTAATGAGCCTTTGTTCAGGGCTACATTCAGCACAGTTGCTTCATGAATGCATTCACATATAACTTAAGAGCCTGTTTACTTGTTACATAATATAATTTACGTGGTAAATTATATTAGAGAGAAATTACTGGGAACTGGGAATCATAATCCAATAAACAACATTATGGCTTGGTCCAAACTGAACCATTATCTAAGATAGTAGTTTTCAACCTTGGCAACCTTAATATGTGAGGACTTCAAATCACAGAATTCACCATCTAGAATTTCAAACTACTATTTAGAACAAGCTATAGATATTAGAGAGCCCAATATGAAGTCTTGATCACCATAATCATTCTGCAACCTTTTCACTATTTCACAAGGTTGGTTAAACACAAGGTTGGAGAACAAAATGACAGGGTTTTTTATTTATTAAACACTGGATCCCCAAAAGTGAGATGGAAAATGTTAGTGAAATACAACAGATTCACTTTTTATATTCAATTTTATTTTTAAAGCAATAGCTATTGCTTTTAAAAATAAAGCAACTTCCCTCATTCATTTTACTTTTAACAGAAAATATGTTAGCATAATCTTCAAAGAGGTTGAATGCTTATCAGATGTATCCCAGCATCTTGTTTGAGTTTTCTTCTCATTGGCCTTTAAAAAATGCACACTCTTCAAACAGAGTAATAGATGCAAAGTCATCTTACACAATTATGTACAAAATATTGTCTCCACTAGTCTTCCACCCGCTGATTTTGATGGAAAGTAATTAAGGATAAAGGGAGAGCTATCTTCAAAAATATCTTTTCTCAAGGAATAAAACTGTCCAGTACAAGTAGACTTTGATATTTACTTGAAATTTTTTTCTCCCATCCTTACTGCTAAACCTGAAGCACATTTGTGTTAAGATATTTATTTTTAAAAGGGTAATTATAAAATAATTGTTGAGCAGGCAACTCTTCCTCTCTAGGTATAAGTGGAAAAGAAAAAGGGAATTTTAAGTTATTTAGAAGTTATTACCAGTATAATTAGGTATTCAATGAGCACTTAACAATTGAACTATGCTTATTATTTTAATTTTAATTATTTATTAAAATTAGTTTTAATTAAAATATCACCAGAGAATCTTTAATATCACAATGCCTTGATTTCCTGAAATCCTGATTAGGACCAGATTCCATACCCCTTACCTCAATGCATCATTCTTGTAGGAAATAGATGATGTTTGTCAAGTTTTCACCAGTGTGTGTGTGTATGTGTGTGTGAGTATGTGTGTGTGTTTGCACGCACACACACATGTGCAAAACCACAACCCAGAATAACCAATGGTGACTATGGAGATTGTGAAAATCAGAGAAGGAAGACGGTAAAAGACTGTTTTGATACATTAAAGGATTGTACAGTATTGCCTCTAGGAGTGAGAAGGAATCAAAGTTTGAATGTTTGCTTTAGTCTAAAGAACTGGTTTCTTTGTCAAACTGCAAAGGTCATCTTTTAGACAACAGATCTGTAACTCTGTTGTCTCTGAATGTAACCAGGGAAAATCTCTACTTTGTACTATTTCCTTTAATGCTTTCCTCTGAACTTCAGATAGCTCTAGGCAGGAATGTACAGTATTTGCTTTTCTTAATTCTGTCTTCTAGGTTTTTTGGCCTTGTGCCCTAATAGCTATTCTTTCAAGCCAGAAATTGGTTTCTAATCTCCCATACAAGAGCTATGTTGTAGATTAATAAGTTTGTGGATTTGAGTATGGATTTGAGTATGCACTTGAATATGCATTTAACATATTAAACCATATAGTAATTTGTACTGTAGTATTTCATACATATTTACAAACCTACTTTAGTAAACTTATTTATTACTGAATCTGATTTAGTTATTATTTTGACCTTTAATAACTTTTCGTTCTTCCAAAGACAATGCAATAAAAAGAATCTCATTCTTTTTAGTATCTATCTTCACCTGTATATTACACCAAGAATACTTTTGCTTTAACTATTATGATTTTTTAAAATATAGATATGTCCTCATTTTTCAATATTATTCTTCTAAGACTGTTGCTTTTTCTTCCTAGACTGAATGTCTTCTTTATCTTTACAGCAAATTATTTATTCTTGAGCAGAAGAAAACAAAACTATATAATTTCATCAAAATTCACTAAAACAGATTGAATGGCAATTTCCCAATTAGTAATATTTATTTTGAACTTTCCATTTTTATTTACACAATGAGCTCTTCTAAGCATTTTTCTTAACAGTTAACAAAGAAGCACTGTGTTTATAAAAATAAAATCTTTCTCAGGTCAAACGTGAGATGTCACCTTCTGGTGACCAGATGGCAAATATTTGTGATCCTGAATTTCAGTGCATTTAGTTTCAAAGGATAGAAGCAGCTCTTCAGTAGTACCTGATTCAGAATTTTATCTTACAAGGTTACTAACTATTTGTACCTCACTAAATAATGTGACTATGTTTCAGATTTTAATAAAATAATAGTATTTTATAATAATAAAATTAGAAAAAAAAATATTTTGACCAGTTTATTTTCATTGGAACCCATTTAAGCCTTAGCTAACAAGGCAATGTTTATGTTTCTAATTTCCTTGACCTTATCCATTTATAAAATATATACCTCCACATTCTAAAATGCACATATACTATATTTTTTGAAGTATAAGACACACCTTTTTCCTCCCTAAAAGAGGCTGATAATTTGGGTGCATCTTATACTCTGAATGTAGATCCTCCCCCCAGCCCTAACTAGCTGCTAACGATCTTCCCAGTTCTTACCTTGCAGGCTCTTTCATTGTTTCTCTCTGCGAATAATATTTTCCAAGCCCTAAAGTCTTTGTAGGGTTTTTTTCATTGCTCTAACTTGCTCTGAATAAGTTTCTTTCCAGCCCAACAATGTTCCCAGCTTTTACTGACTTGCAAGCTCTTTCATTGTTACTCTCTGTCAAGAATGTTTTCCAAACACTTTCTTTGTAGGGGGTATTTTCATTGCTTTACTTGCTCCAAATGTTTTTTCCAGCCCTAACCAGGTGCTAACAATGTTCCCAAGTTCTTTCATTGTTACTCTCTGCGAAGAATGTTTCCCGAGCTCTAAGCCTTTGCAGGTTTTTTCTACTGCTCTTATTCACTTGCAAACTCTTTCATTGTTACTCTCTGCAAGGAATGTTTTCCAAACCCTGAGTTTGTAGGGTTGTTTTTTTTCATTGCTTTACTTGCAATGAAAGAATGTTTCTTTCCAGTCCTAACTAGGTGCTAACAATGTTCCCAGCTCTTACTGGCTTGCAAGCTCTTTCATTGTCATGCTCTGTGAAGAAGAATGTTTTCCCAGCCCTAAGCCTTTGCAGGTTTTTTTTTCCATTACTCTACTTGCTCCATCTGTTTCTTTCCAGGTGCTAATGATGTTCCCAGCTCTTACTGGCTTGCAAGCTCTTTCATCCTTACTCTCTCAGAATAAAGATTTGTTTAAATCCCTAACCAGGGGGTAAAATAATGTGCTGAAGCTGACCAGACTAAGGACACTAGCCAGATAAATACCTTTAAGCAGATTCTTTTACTTGTTTTCCTCCAAAAACTAAGGTGCATCTTATACTCCAGGGCGTCTTATACTCCGAAAAGTACGGTAAATGCAAGGAAGCAAATGTGATCATTCAGTATGTATTTCAAACCAACATTAGAAATATAGATCTGCTTGTGGCTTAGTCAACATAACTTGTGCTTTAGACTATTGCTCTGGAAGAAAAAATAATGTGGTTTATTAATACTATAGTTTCACAAAGATACAAGCTATCTGCAAAGAATTTTCTTTGCTCTACTGCTTGATGCTGGTGAATTCAATGCTAGGGAATGTTTTGCTTGAGGTCAGAATATGCACAATTTCAAAATTTCAGTGATAGGATTTCCGATTAAGTGTGTCCATCCCAATGTACTCTCACAGAAAGGCTATTTATTATTAGATTAGATTAGATTTATTGGATTTATATGCCGCCCCCCTCCGAAAACTCGGGGCGGCTCACAACAATAATAAAAAACAGTACACAATAACAAATCCAATGCCCACCAATCTAATTACAATTTAAAATTAGTAATTTCATAAAACAATCCCAATATATATAAAAAACAGGCACACAGTCAATCAATCAACAAAACAGCATGGGCAAGGGGGAGGTGTTTTAGTTCCCCCATGCCTGACAGCAGAGGTGGGTCTTAAGGAGTTTACGAAAGGCAGAGAGGGTGGGGGCAATCCTAATCTCAGGGGGGAGCTGGTTCCAAAAGGTCGGGGCCCCCACAGAGAAGGCTCTTCCCCTGGGTCCCACCAGACGACATTGTTTAGTCGACGTGACCCAAAGAAGGCCGACTCTGTGGGACCTAACCGGTTATTATTATTATTATTATTATTATTATTATTAGTAGTAGTAGTAGTAGTAGTAGTAGTAGTAGTAATCTCAATTTGGGTTGCTTAGTTTGTTGAGAATATCGCCGGCTGACTTACCGGCCCCACGGAAGGGCAGACTCGGACCCTTCCATGGCGGCCGCCATTTTGTTTTCGGCCGAAATCTCGCGATGCGAGATTTCGGCCGGGAATGCCTTGCCCACGTGGCTGGGCATGACGTTGGGTCCGGGCGGGGCTTGCTGGCCCTATTTAAGGGCAGCAGGCCTTGAAGCAGGCCTTTTCGCCCCGGACCCAGCTCACGAGCAGACATTCGGCTGAGTGCTGCTCCGGCGCCATTTTGGGTTACCCTCGTGTCGCGGCCGCCATTTTGTGGCCGGCAGAGGGAGCGGAAAGCTTGTCTTCAGCTTGGAGGACTCGATCGAGCTCAGTTCTTCAGGAAGATCCCCCTCGGGCCCGAGGGGGACTGGTAACCTCCTCCCGGCCGGGAGGAGGGCGCGGTGGGGCGGTTTGGCTTCGGGGGTCCCCGGTCCTGGGTTGATTGGAGGCCGGATTTAAGGCCTTAAGGGCCTACCTGTGAGGGGAGGCTTTCTCTTTTGGGCCTCGGAAAAGGGGCCTAGGGGGGTTGGCAAGGGCTTCTCCCTTTCCATTAATTAACGCTAGGTAGGGCCCAGTGGTGGGGACCTTGGCCTGCCACTCAGAAGGTTGGGATTTCAATCCTAGGTAGCAGTTGAGGTTGCTCCCTGCATCCTAGATTTTAGGGATCTGGGATGGCTCCGAAGAAGAGGCCTGCCACTGCCCCTATGGCTCCGCCGGCTGCGCGCCCCAGGAGGGCCCTTAGGCCTTCTGCCCGGGCTCGGGCCAGTAGGGAGGGGCCTACGGGGGTGGTCCCCGAGCAAGGGGGGGTGGTTTCGTTGCCTCCTGCCCCTCAACCTGATCTTTCTCCTGCCATGTCTTGGGCCAGGGTGTTGGAGAGGCTCGACGAGCTCGAGCAGTGGAGAAGTGGTTCGGGCTCCGGAGGGTCCCTTGATCAAGTTCCTGCGGCGTTGGGAAGAGATCCTGCGGCGGCCCAGGCTGGGCAGATGGCTCCTGCTGG
Organism: Erythrolamprus reginae; assembly: GCF_031021105.1. Classification (NCBI taxonomy): domain Eukaryota; kingdom Metazoa; phylum Chordata; class Lepidosauria; order Squamata; family Dipsadidae; genus Erythrolamprus; species Erythrolamprus reginae. The sequence continues at coordinate 61,519,005 of NC_091952.1, forward strand.
ACGACAGGCCCCGGCAGGGCCGATGGCGGCTTTCCCGGGCCCCGCAACAATGGGCCCCCCGTGGATGTCATCAACCCCGTACGGGGCAGGTGAGGCTGCACCACACACTACACCGCTGTCCTTTCTTCCTTCACCCACCCCGGGTTTTCCCCCGGCGGTGGTTGGGAGTGGGTCCAGTTTTTTGGGGTCTTCCACGGGCACCTGCGGGCAGGTCTGGGCACAGCCGGTTCCTCCTTCGGGGCCGCTGGCGGCTGGCCCTGCTCCGCTGCCCGGGCCAGGTCCTACGGGGATACCTGCGGTGCCCGGGGCAGGGGGGTGGGTTCCTCCAGCCCCTGCTGTTATGCCCCCGCTCCCTGTCTTGCCCTACCCCCACGGTGCGGGAGTTTTTGGTGTTGCGGCCAACTCGGTATGGGACCCGTTCGCTTGCATTAAAGCAGGGGCCATCCCGTGCGGGTTGCCGTCCACCCCTTTAGGATGCCACCTTCACCCTTCGGTGAAGGAGGCTATATGGCGGGGAGAATACGTGGATCTTTTTTCGCTTTTGAATCGTGAGGTTCCTAAGCAGGAGAAAGAGATTGTCCCGGGGGAGAAAACGAAGAAGACCAAAGTAACGAAATGCTTCAGCTCCTGGCTGTATGCTTTTCTTACTTATGGGTCTGTGGTGATTCAGAGGCAGCCGGCTATGGCCTCTGCCATGTTTAAATATATAGATTTGATTGCCAGGGCCCACTTCGAATATAAGGGCACCATATGGCGCCATTATGATAAAGGCTTTCGTATGAGGATGGCGGTAGAGCCTAACTTGCCTTGGGATATGGTGGTTCCGGACCTTTGGTTCCGGGCCACGCATATGTCTGGGAAGGAAGGGTGTGAGCGTACGGATAGTGGGCACTTCATGGAGGAGGAGCCTGGCGCGGCTTCGCCGGCCAAGGCGACTCCTGGTGTGGCTGGCAAGGTGGCCTCGCCCGCTTGTCATGAGTTTGCTGCAAAAGGGGCGTGTTTTCGTCCCTTTTGTAAGTACAAGCATGCCTGCGGGAATTGTGGGGGGTCCCATGCAGCTTCAGTCTGTCCCCGCCCCAAGAAAGGGGCGGAAAAGAAGGGCGGGGGTCCAGGTAAACCTTCCCCACCAGCTGGGGGAAAAGGGGCCCAGCCCAATTAATGTTTCTGTGCTCGAGGGTTGGTTGGTCGACTACCACCCTCGCCCGAGAGCCGAGTTGCTCTTGAGGGGCTTCTCCGAGGGATTTAGGATCCCTTATGTGGGCGTTAGGAAGGCTTTCATGTCCGACAACCTCAGGTCGGTTGTCGGACATGAGGACATTGTACGGGCTAAGATTCGGAAGGAGGTTGCTGAGGGCAGGGTCCTCGGGCCTTTCCCGGAGCCGCCCTTTTCGAATCTTAGAGTGTCCCCCTGGGGGTGGTCCCCAAAAAGGCGAGTGGTGAATTTAGGTTGATTCACCATTTGTCTTTTCCAAAAGGGGAGTCAGTGAATGACTTCATTCCTGACGAACTTTGTTCAGTCCGGTACGCATCCTTTGATGCGGCCGTGGCCATGGTTAGGGAGTGTGGGGTGGGAGCCCTTATGGGTAAATGCGACATTAAGTCGGCATTCCGGCTCCTCCCCATTCACCCAGGCGACTTCGAGCTTCTGGGCTTCCATTTTGAAGGTGGGTTTTATGTGGACAGGGCATTGCCTATGGGCTGCTCTGTTTCCTGCTCCCTTTTTGAGAGCTTCAGTACCTTCCTGGAGTGGGTGCTCAGGAGGCGTAGTGGCCTGGGTTCGGTCGTTCATTACCTTGATGATTTCTTGATGGCCGGGCCGGCGCACTCGGAGCAATGCTTTGCTTTGATGCGGGACTTCGAAGCCCTTTGTGCTCAATTGGGGGTGCCTTTAGCCCCTGAGAAGACCGAAGGCCCTGCCACCAGGATTACCTTCCTCGGTATTGAATTGGATTCAGAGGAGCAATCTTCTAGATTGCCCCTGGATAAGTTGATTAAAATTAGGACCAAGCTTGAGGCGGTCTTGGGCTGCAGGAAGGTTACTCTTCGGCAGCTCCAGGAATTGGCCGGGATCCTTAATTTCGCCTGTCGGGTAGTGGTGCCTGGTAGGGCTTTTTCTCGCCGGTTGTATGATGCGATGAAGGGGTTACGTTTGCCCCACCATCGTACCCGCTTATGCGCTGGGGTCAGGGCTGACCTCTGCGTGTGGCGGGAGTTTTTGGAACATTTTAACGGGTTGTCTTTCTGGCGGCAGGAGCTTCTTTTGGAAGCGGAGCTGCAGCTGTGTTCCGACGCCGCAGGGACTTGCGGTTTTGGGGTAGTGTTAGGTGACCAGTGGTGCTGGTCGGCATGGCCTCCGGAATGGAGTGCCTGTTCATTGGTTAAGGACTTGACCTTTTTGGAGCTTTTCCCCTTGATAGTGGCCTTAGAGCTCTGGGGAGAGCAGTTCAGGGACAAGACTGTGCATTTTTGGTGTGACAATCTAGCGGTTGTCCATGTTGTGAACGCCCTGTCCTCTAAGAGTGACAGGGTAATGCGGCTTGTCCGCCATTTTGTGCACAGGTCCTTGTCTCTGAACGCCTTGTTTTTGGCTAGGCACGTCCCGGGGCTGGATAACGGGGTGGCTGACGCCTTGTCCCGTGGTCAGTTGTCCAGGTTTCGGACCCTGGCCCCGTGGGCCCGAGAGTCGCCAGAGGTGTTTCCAGCCCACCTGTGGAGCCTGGGCGGGCTCCCGAAAGCTGGAGAGACGAGGCCTCCAGGGCGATCGCCTTATCTGTAGCACCTGGCACCCTGCGAGCTTACCAGCGTGCAGGTAAGGAGTTTGGGGATTTCAGGCAGGGTAAGGGTTACCCCCATAGCTGGCCTGCCCCGGTTGAGCACCTAGCTGAATTTTGTGTCCTGCTGAAGGGGCGTGGCCTTTCAGTTAGGACTATCAGGTCTAGGTTAGCCGGCCTCGCCTTTCTGTCCAAGGCGGGGGGGTTTGGTGATTTTTCGGGTGATTTTCGCATCCGGAGGATGCTGGAAGGCTGGGTGAGGGAGCGACAGGGGTTCCCTTCTGACACTTGTCAGGCCCTGACAGTTCAGCAGCTGTCTTTGATTAATCAGGCATTTGACAGTCTGTGTGCCTCTCTGTACGAGGCCCGTCTTTTTAGGGCAGCGACTTGTGTTATGTTTTTTGGGGCCCTCAGGGTCAGCGAGGCAATGGCCTCCTCGCAGTCTGACTTGTCGCTCCGGGCTTTCCAGCTTACTGATCTGACCTTTAGGCAGGGGGGTGTCTCCCTTTTGGTGAGACATTCCAAGACAGATCAGTTACACAGAGGGGTTAGAATTGAGCTTAGTGCTGCCACCGATCAGTCTGTGTGCCCGGTGGCTGCTTTGCAGCAATTTTGTGGCTTGCGGGGGTCAGGGCGTGGGTACCTTTTTCAACACCAGGATGGTACCCCCCTGACCCGGTATCAATTCTGGGCGTTAGTGTCAAAGGCAATGTCTCAGGTAGGCATGGATCCCGCCGGCTACGGAACGCATTCGTTCCGTATCGGCGCCGCCACTAGCGCGGCACTTTCTGGTTTCCCGGCCCAACGGATTCAGGAGATCGGCCGCTGGCGGTCAGCGGCATATTTGGGTTATGTTAGGCCTGCTGAGGATTCTGGGCAGGGTTTAGGCTAGGTAACCTCTCTGTGTGTGTCCTCTTCCAGGTTCCCAGTCCAGGCAGAAACCGACGGCGCTGCTGTGTGGCCACAGCATGGTCTTCTGGGCCGGCCGCTCAGCAGCCAGAAGCGCCATTGGGACCCAGCTGTCGTTGGGACGGTGGGTCAATGTTGTTTGGATGGGCCGGAGGGGTATGCGGTGGGAGGGGCTCCTACCGACGTTGCTGGGTACTCAGCATCTCAGGGCGGTACCCGGCGCTGCTGGGCGGGCGGCTACCCAGGGTCGCGCCCAGATGGGACTGGGTGGTCGGCAACCCATAGCCGCACCCAGATGGCTGGTCTTGCACCTCGGTGGCAATGACCTGTGCCTGCTTGGTGGTCTTCCATTGATCATCCAGGCGCACGAAGACCTGCGGTGGCTTCGCACGGTATGGCCCACCACGCAAGTGGTGTGGTCAGAGATCCTCCCAAGGATCGTTTGGAGGGACGCCATTTCCCTTAGGGCCATACACCGGGTCAGGCGTAGGGTGAATAAGGCCGTGGGAAAAACAATCAAGGAATTAGGTGGGGTTGTAGTGGCCCATCCCCTCATCACCGTAGATCGGCTGTGGCTTTACCGGGCCGATGGCGTTCACCTGTCAGAGCAGGGGAACGCCATTTTCTTACAGGACCTGCAGCGGTCTCTGCGTGAGCTGGCGCAGATAGAGGGGGGAGTCGGGGGGCCAAGATAGAGATCTGACCCCCGCTCCGTGGCAGGTTAGGGGCGGAAATCTGGGTGGTGGTTCAGCAACTGCGCGTTCTCCCTTGGGCATCTTTGGGGATGATTGACAGGTTCTCTCCAAGCCCATGGTGGGTGCTACCTGCGCACTTGGGGGGAACCTGTCTTTGGGTCCCGCTATTGAAGTCCCAGGGTAGGGGTGAGCCGGCGGGACCCCCCTCATGCGAGTGCATGGCAGGGTCTCAGGTGAGGGAGAGGTCCCTCACCTGGACCAGCATCGACTACGCCCTTAGTTGCCCAGGAATGTTGACCTTTTACGTCATTTCCGCCCCGGAAGTGTTTGTTTGACCCTGCAGGTCCACTGTTTCCGGGTCATAGTTGATTATGTTGATTTATGCAAATTTATGCTAATTCATGCTAATTTATTTAATAAATTATGCAAATTTATTATAATAAAAATGACCCAAGTTTAAATCTAGCTCTGGTGTCCGAGTCGTTACTCCGTCTCTTCTGCAAAAACAAAACAAATTTGAACTTAGATCTGAAGAAAAGCTTCCCTGTTGCAAAGAGCCATATCATTCCTTCATCCCCATTATTATGTTTCTTATCTTTAAACATCTCTGGGGGGGGGAAAAGAACAGAGTTCCTTTGATAATTTTGCCTTTTGCCCTTAACTACAAAGACCCATCAATTCAGGAGAGAGCAACTATTTCTAAAACCACCATATGCTAGAAAGCAGGGAACTCCTGGTGTCTGCAGCTGCCAGAAATCCCAGTTCAGCTGTGCTGTTAAAAAGGATTAGGATAGGGCATGATTAACCAAAGGAGTTTAAAATGACAAACAAGCCTCTAAATTGAATTACAGCAGTAATGAATGAAAGAAGTCTTGGAATATTTTATTTTATTTATTTATTTATTAGATTTGTATGCCGCCCCTCTCCGCAGACTCGGGGCGGCTCACAACAATAATAAAACAATGTATAACGAATCTAATATTTAAGTAACTAAAAACCCCTTACTAAAAAAACAAAACATACACACAAACATACCATGCATAAATTGTATAGACCTGGGGAGAGGGGATATCTCAATTCCCCCATGCCTGACGACAGAGGTGGGTTTTAAGAAGTTTATGAAAGGCAAGGATGGTGGGGGAAATTCTGTTCCAGAGGGTTGGGGCCACCACAGAGAAGGCTCTTCCCCTGGGTCCCACCATTACCTATAAGCTATAATAAGCTATATTCTAGGAAAAGCAAACTCCTTTCTGAGGCTGTTTGAAGCTATTAGAAGAGATTTTATGACACAGAAAGATGTGAAAAATGCAGCAAAACATTACAAGCAAATATTAACATGACCGTTTAAGATAGGGGTATCAAACTTGTGATGACACATCATCATGTGACATATCACAACTTTTTTCCTCTTCACTAAAACGGGGATGACATGACCAGCGCATAATGCATCTGACTTATGGGCTGTGAGTTTGACACATCTGTTTTAAGACATATTAGAGCTGATTGGTCTCATCTGGCTAAATTTGGTAAAATTATAATCAGAAAATACCAATTTTGCTTATTGGAACATAAGTGTGTGATAACTCTGTCATTTACTGACAGAATGTGTACTGTGGACAAAAAAAAAAGAATATTATTGACCACAGAGTACAGAGATCTGAGAATACCTTACAGAGAATGTTCTGTCGGGCTCTCTGGTAGACTTCTCCCAACAATTCACAGGTACAAATTTCAGACACACACACGTTTGAAAATTCACAACAATGTTCTTTATAATGAAAATTCACTTAAACTAAGCCCTCTTTTGGTATAGCAAAGAGCACTGGTCTCCAAACAAACTGGTAATTTGTACAAGTCCCTTATCAGTTCTGTGATACTTAGCTTGCAGCTGTGAGGCAATTCACAGTCCTTCTTCTTTCACAAACTGAAACACACTTTGCTCTGGTTTAGTTTCAAAGCGGGGAAAAATCAGCACACAAAAGGTCAAAGTCAGTAAAGCAGTCACGAAACACAACGATCAGATAATTCTCCACAATGGCCAAACCCACAGGCTGCTATTTATATAAATAGCAGCCTCACTAATTATCACAGCCCCACCCAACCACAAGTGGCCTCATTTCCTTTGATAATAATCTCTCAGTTGTTGCCTATGCATCGCTCTCCGCATGCGTGGCTGTATCATTAACTCTTGTTCTGAATCCAAGGAGGAGCTAGATAATTGATCTCCTTCTGAGCTGTCTGCCACACTCTCCTCCTCCCTGTCACTCATGTCTTCTTGGTCAGAGGAGCCTTCATCAGCAGATTCCACGGGAGGGGGGGGCAAAACAGGCCTGCAGCATGTGCATGTCTCCCCCACATCCACAGTCCTTGAGGCAGGAGCTTGGCCAGAGCTAACCACAACAGGGAATATATTTGTTTACTGATCAGTTAGAGAAAGAAGTTCCTAGATTTATTGAAAATCTTATTAAAAAACAGATAATATAACATAAATCTTTTTCAGCCTGTAACTGCAAAGAATTGTTTTGATTGCGCCTATATAGCTATCAAGATGAAGTGACAGAGTTCTTCCAACCAGTATGAATGGTCATTTCTTAAAAGTTTACTAAGGGAGCAGGCTCAACATGAGGCTGAGGTAAAATTTATACTATTGGAAAATACAAATTAATTTCCCACTGCCTCTGATATCCTGTTCTTCTGAAATATTCCAAAAGGCAAGAGAGTCACATGCACTATTACTCTGAAGTTGAAGGGACAGATGACCTTTCCAATACAGTACATTTATAAATCTTAAATAATGAAATTTCCTAAAAAAGAAATGAGTAAGTTCAGGTTAAATCATTTTCTACAACAGATTTATGCTGAGAGTTTGAGAGCATGCAGACAGAAGGGTGAAAACAAATAGTAGGCCTTGCACATTCCTTCCTTTAAAATCACAGTGACTTCTCAACAAATGAGCATGAGCAATAGTAGCCCTGGAAACAGAATTTGCTTAACCAAAAAAAATAAAGCAAAGGAAAACAGAATTTTCATTTTTGGTCCCAAATACATTATTACAAATTACAATCAGCATGAAAAATAATAATATACATTTATGCTTTATATTTTCCAGCCTTGATATATTTATCATTATAGGATATGATTCTTTTTCATATACACAAGTAGAGCACACGTAAAAAGAAATAGCATGTATCCCTGCATGAAAGCATATTTTCTAGCTCTCATCAGTGCCAGAAGGACACATCATCTGCAGAGCAAGGTGCCCTCAGCCATTGTTCAGTTATTTATTTCTACTAAACTGCAGCTTTGTGTACCCATATCAAGGGCAAGAGACTATAACAATTAGCTCCCCTGAAGAGACATAAATCCACAATTCTGAGTTATTAGACTAACAAAATCACTCCACAGATGAAGTTGCTTCCCACTCTCAGGAGGAGGAAACCCAAGAAAGTTGATTGTTAACTTCTGATACTAGAATGCTTGTGAGAAATAAAGCCTTTCTCCTTCCCACTGTCTTTCAGTGCAGCAACACATCTTTCTTTTGTATAATATTGTGCTAACTGGTTGCCTATTTTAGGAGTAGTAATACATGATTTGCTTTCTTTTTGTTACACTGTGCCCTTTCCAGTAACAGGGTATTTCCATATTATAAGAATCACAAGTACTATGGGAAATTTTGGGGTAATATGATATCTGTATTGAAGGAACGTCACAGCTACTTTTTGCCTCTAGGCCCAACCCAGGACCATTTCAAGGCAGTTAATTTATTCATAGCCGAGTTGGGGAGGGGCATTGCCCAAAAGCCATTCATTGCAGCTGAGTGTTTGCCCTTTGTGGCTGCCTGCTTTCCTTCTCCCCCTCGGGGGTGCTCCTCCCCCACTGCTCCTCCGTGTTGGTGTCCTCAAAGGCTGATCGGAGCACACTAACCTCCACCCCAGGCACTGGAAATTAAACCTTGCATTTTCTCCAGTGAAGCTGCCATTTCAATTGCTAACTTCGCTATCCCCTCCTTCGTTCTTCCTTTCTGATTGGCAGTTGGATCAATCTCTTGGAATACCGCCAGTCAGCTGTCTGTTGCCACCAATTGCGGCTATTGCCGCTGTCCCGTCAACTCCCTTCCCCCTCCCCAGGTGCAGCATTCGGTGTATAGGACGCTCCTTCTTTGGGGGAGGGGTTTTTAAAAGGTGCATGTTATACACCGAAAATACGGTAACTTCCAATAGGCATGACAGTTTTATTATGTATCTTTAGAGTTTCAAGGAAAAATTTCAGAGAAAATCAACTTTCTATGATTTCCAAGCCACAAAATCCTCAAGTCAATTATATCATAAGATGCTCTAGTGACCACATATTTGAACCTAGAAAAACTGTATTAATTATCCCTGTAATAGAGAACCTACAGGCTAATACTAAAGTCACAAACAAGTCTTTAAAGCTATCAAGCAGTCTGATGTAAACTCTTTTATTGCTTACACTCCATTTTTTAGTGCATCTTTATGTCCCACAGCCTAAAAAATTCTTCAACCTTGACCAGAGATTAATGAAGACCAGTCATACTTGGATAGGCAAGATGTGGTGGTGGGAATCTATAGAAGATTTGGGGACATTTTCTAATTCCAAAGCTCATTTGGAGAAGATCTGTGATTGCCTGTGATTTTGCTCTGATATGCTGAGAGCAAGGTGTTACAAATACTTTCCATCTTGAGCTGCTGCAAATACTGTTGCAACAAATACTCCCTGCCTGCTACCTCACACAAGAGGGACAGTGGGGAAAGGTAAACTAGACTGGTTCTTTCAATAGCTTATCCAGTCCTGAATAAAAGACAGAATTGACCTGCTTCAAGTTCAGACTTCTTCTTTTTTTAATAAATTAGGCGTTGATTGCTTACCTGAACGCCTCTTCTCGTACGGTGAGCGGGTACAGCAGTCACATGGGTTGCTCATGTCCAATCCGGTGGAACTGAGCCTAGTATTAAAAAAGCTTGCCGGATCCGCCCCTTCCCCAGAATTCGCGAATCCATAGACTAGGCTCAGCTGTGAAGCTCTGTAGTGTTCAACTCTCATTGTTAGAGGAAGAAGGTTATAGGAAAGTAAAGAAGACACATACAAGGGCGGGAAGTGACTGCTGTACCCGCTCACCGTACGAGAAGAGGCGTTCAGGTAAGCAATCAACGCCTATTCTCCGTACTGAAGGAGCGGGTCCAGCAGTCACATGGGACATACCCAATAGATGGTCCCTAGGGTGGGATTAGATTGCTATCGTGTGAGATAACGGATTGGAGTACCCTTCTGCCGAAGGCAGCGTCCGCTGAAGCGTATGAATCAATCTTGTAGTGCCTGATGAAGGAATTTGGCGAGGCCCAAGTGGCTGCTTTGCAGACCTCCTCCAACGGGGCTTGAGTTGCCCAAGCGGCCGAAGTGGCTGCGCTCCTGGTAGAATGCGCTGTGATGTTCCTCGGAACTGAGAGGGAGGCCGACTCATAGGCCTTAGATATAGTCCCTCTGATCCAACGGCCTATCACTGTTGAAGACACTTTGGCACCCATGACTCTGGGGTGATAAGCTATAAAAAGTGCTTCTGACCTCCGAAAGGGTCCTGTGCGTTGGATATAGATTCTCAGCGCTCTAATGAGATCCAGGGTATGCCATCTAATTGCCAAGGGATGGTCTCGTTGGAGGCAGAAGGAAGGTAGGACAATATCCTGAGTTCTGTGGAACATGGAACTGACCTTGGGTAAGAAGGTGGGGTCCAGTCGCAAGACTACCTTGTCCTGATGGAATTGACAAAGGTCCTGCCTGATTGAGAGGGCAGCCAGCTCCGAAATGCGTCGGGCAGAGGTAATAGCCACCAGAAATGCTACTTTAAAGGATAGGTATCTGAGGGACGCCGATTTTAGGGGTTCGTATGGTGCCTGCGTGAGGGAGTGGAGAACCCGTGGCAAATCCCAGGATGGATACCTGTGGACCTTGGAAGGTCTAAGGTTGGCTATGCCCTTGAGGAATTCCTGAACTTCTGGGAAGGATCGGAGAGGCTGTCTGCGGGGGCCCCCTAGGACAGAGGAAATGGCCGCCAGATGACGCCGGAGGGTGCTGGTGGAAAGTCCTTTATGGAAACCTTGCATAAGGAAGGAAATGATTCTGTGTATGGGAATGCACAGGGGAGAAAGGCCTTCCTGTAGACACCACTGGTGAAACTTGGACCACGTGTGGTCGTAGATTCGATTGGTCGAACCCCTTCTGGCCTTTAAAATGACCTCCACTGTATCGGGGTCGTGACCACGCAGTTCTAAGTCTCTCCTGATAACAGCCAGGCGGTGAGGTGGAACCACTCCGGGTCTGGATGGAATGAGGCCCCCTGCCGCAGCATATCCCCCGAAACGGGGAGTCGCCAAGGGTCCTGGACGGACAACTGTTGGAGATCCGCGAACCAGGGCCGGCGGGGCCAATGAGGGGCGATTAAGATTACTCGGGCCCTCTCGGTGAGGACCTTGTGAATCACATCCGGGAGAATTGGAATTGGAGGGAATGCGTAGAGTACGCCTGGAGGCCATGGACTCCGGAGGGCATTGATCGCTTCCGCTCCCGGGGATGGAAATCTGGAAAAGAAGCGAGGGAGTTGGGCGTTCGCATTGGTCGCGAAGAGATCCAGGACTGGTAGGCCGAATCTGAGGCTGATTTGATGGAACAGGTCCTGATGGAGGTTCCACTCTCCTGGGTCTATCGTTGCTCGAGATAGCCAGTCCGCCTGGACGTTGAGGCTCCCCGAGATGTGGTCGGCTAGGAGCGACCGAAGATGTTTTTCCGCCCAAAGGCCTAACTTGAGGGCCTCCCTCATGAGGGCTTTGGATCTCGTGCCCCCCTGTCTGCAGATATGGCTTTTTGTGGCAATGTTGTCGGTGAGAATGAGAACGTGCCGGTTGGGAATGCGAGGAGAGAAATGCTTCAGAGCCAGGGAAACGGCTCTTAATTCTAGCCAATTGATTGGCTTGGAAGCTTCCTCCGGGGACCACGTGCCCTGGGCTATCATCCCCTGGGCGTGGGCGCCCCATCCCGATAGACTGGCATCTGTGGTGATGACAAATTGATCCGGGCACCTGAACGGGGATCCTTTGTCCATGGCCGGAGACTTCCACCATTTGAAGGATCTGCGAACCATTGGAGGGATGACAATGCGACGATTTGAGTTGCTGTGCCCCGATCTCTGAAAGGGTAATAGGAGCCACTGTAGTTCCCTAGCATGAAGGCGGGCCCAGGGAATGATGCCTATGCATGACACCATCTTCCCCAAAAGGGAAGACAGGGATACTATGGATACTGAAGGTTTAGATAGAATGCAAGAAATTAACTCCCCTATACTGAATTTTCTCTCGGGAGAGAGAAAGACCTGGGAGGATACTGAATTAATAATGGATCCCAGGTGTAAAATGGATGTGGAAGGTTGGAGATGACTTTTATCAAAGTTGATGGAAAATCCATGGTCCTGCAGGACTGACATGGTGACAGAAAGGTCTGCTTTCACTTTCTCTAGGGAGTTCCCATGAATCAAAATATCATCAAGATAACATAAAATGTGAATGGGAGACGCCCGGATATAGGCCGCCAGGGACCCCAAGAGCTTTGTAAAAACCCGAGGGGCCGAGGAAAGGCCAAAAGGCATCGCCCTATACTGGAAATGCCTGCCTTGGAAGGAGAAACGCAAAAATTTTCTGTGGCATTTGGCTATAGGAATGTGGAGGTAAGCCTCGGTAAGGTCTAAAGAGACCATGAAATCTCCCGTGTGGATGGCGGCCAAAATAGATGATAAGGAGTGCATCTTAAACTTCCTATATTTGATGAAAAGGTTCAGCTTCTTTAAATCCAAAATAGCTCTCCAACCTCCGGAGGATTTTGGAACCATAAATAGGATGGAATAAAAACCTAGACCCTTCTGACCGGGAGGAACCGGTTGGATGGCTCTGATGGCCAATAAGTGGGAAATGGCCTCCTCCATACGGTTACAATCTGAGGAGGACCTGGGAGAAGGGCAAGAAATGAAACGTTTCGGGGGGGGAGAAATAAATTCTAAAAGAAGGCCTGATTGAACAGTGTCAATGACCCAGGGGTCCTTGGAGGTGAGACGCCAATTAGAGGCGAAATGGGCCAGGCGGCCACCTATGGGAATTGAGGAAAAATTACCATCTAGGTTTCTTTGAAGCCCTGTTAGAGGACGCTCCCCTTTGGAAGCGAAACCCTCTGCCCCTGGAGTTCCTACCTTGGGAACGAAAACGGGGGGAATACTGACCTGGAGATCTCTGATAGGAAGCCGCTTGATCTTGCTGACGTCCTGGGCGACGAAAGGACTGCGTTTTGGTAGCCTTTTTGGTGGTTGGACCCAAAACTTTCTTCTTGTCCGTGGTTTCCGTGAGGAGCGGATCCAGAAGATCACCGAAAAGAAGGTCGCGCTTTAAGGGTCCCAGGGATAACTGCCACTTCTGGCATACTCCCGCTTGCCAAGGGCGAATCCATAGGAGTCTTCTTGCCGTTGTAGAAGCTGCAATAGACTTAGCAGAAAATCTGGTAGATTGTAAAGTGGCATCAGCCACGTACTGAGCAGCTGCAAAGACCTTGTTGAAGTCTTGTTGACCTCTCAAGTCATCGGGAGGAATATGCTGTTGAAGTTGGCGAAGCCAGAGAAGCATGGCTCTGGAGAAAAAGGAAGCCGCTGCAGAACTTTTAATGGCCCAGGAATCTGCGGTGAATCCTCTTTTGAGCATTTGTTCAATCCGCTTGTCCTCTGGGCGGAGGACTTCCTCTGCTTCGCCTGGCACAGCCGCCGCCGAGTGAAGGATTTTGACAGGTTCATCCGGTTTAGGAAAGGATAGGAGCTCCTCATAGGAAGAGGAAAGTTTGTACAATTTCCTGTCCTTGGTTGAAGGATTAAGCCCAGAGGCTGGGAAAACCCACTGTTTAAGTAAGGCATCTTTAAACAATTTAGGCATAGGAATTACCTCGTTATCCTCCTGTTCCTCTGTGAAGTAAGGTAAATTCTCCTCCGGGGGATCAGTGGATGTGGAGGCCTGTTTCTCCTGGGCCGCCAATCCCGTAGAAATTCTAGCTTTGAGGAGGAGAGATTTAAACAATTGAGAAGGAAAAATAGTGATTGGAGAAGGAACCTTTATTTGGGATTCCTCATCATCTGAGAGGCCTTGAAAAGGGTCCTCATCCTCCTCCATATCCTCATATTCGTCCTGAGAAGAATCTGAATCATCCTGAATAGGAGCTCTAACCGCTGGGGAAGAACCCAAGGGGCGGGAGGAACGAGAAGGTGGAAGAGGTAAGGGAAGCTCATTGATGGTAGAAAATTTAGCATCAATGGCCTTGGACAACACAGAAAAAATAGATTGGAATTCAGGAGGTAAACTAGAAATATCAGCAGGAATGGCAGAAGAATCCCTGAGGGCCTGGGAGGATCCTGGCTGGGGGGAATCTTCAATTAGATCTGGTTCCTCTGGACCTATTCCCCATAAGTTAGGTTGGGGTCTGTCTAGGTTTGGCTCATCCAGAGATAACACAGGGACCCCAGAAGGAGGCAGACTAGAAGCCTCTGGGGGGTCTTGACTACTGAGTACTTGGGCCTGTACTTTCAAACGCTTTGCTGATTTGTCATGGATTCTTTGTAGGGCTAGGTCCCTTCTCTTCTCAGCCCTGGTGACCTTGGTCGAGGGGCGGGCCCCTGAAGAAGAGGAGGTCGAGGCCTGGGGAATACTGATAATCTCATCGCCTGTAGGCCTGGCCTCTCTGGGACCTTTAGTTGTGCCTCTCTTGGGAAAAGTAGCCATAGTCTGACAATTAACAGAAGACCAGGCTGAGCCAAATAACTGAATAATTAGGGAGAAGAATTTAAAAGCCTTCCCAAGAGGAATGGATCCTGCTCCGAGGCCTCGGAGCTGCTGAGACTTGAGGACAATCTGGGCAAACCCAGAGTTCGTGCCCCCAAATACAGCGTGGCCAGCCTCCCTAAACTTTAATTAAAGTAACCAAGGCACTCTGGTTGGAGGCTTAGCCGGTGGAGAATTAAGCCTGAGCGTCCCAAAGCCCACTCCGGGATCCACGCGGTGGACTGAGGCCTACACAGCTGGCAGGAGGCCAACACGAGAGACCTAAATTTAAAAAGGGCGCGAAGGCCTTCGCGCCGAAAAATCGCTCCGTAATAGAATTCTTAAAGGGGAAGCGATCGACTAAGTCCAGGAGACTAGAAACAAGCGTCTCACTCCGCAGGAGGTATTTCTTAAGCCCTTTTACAATAATACAATAATGAATCAATGAATCAATACTTGCACCAAGACCTCCAGGCCAAAGGATTAAAAGAATCCACAAGCGGCAGCGGGGATCGTAAACGGCAAGACAGCCGGGGGAAAACGAAACCGCAACTTCTCCCAAGGAAAAAAAGCCGAGCCACAAACGGCTGGCGCTATTAGTGCAAGTAAATAAATAAGGATAAACAATTCTTACTACTTTTGAAGGAAAAGATCGAAGGGAAGGTGTTAGAATGTTGAACGAGCTATCACAATACAACCGCAGGATATGCGAACTGAGCGAATTCTGGGGAAGGGGCGGATCCGGCAAGCTTTTTTAATACTAGGCTCAGTTCCACCGGATTGGACATGAGCAACCCATGTGACTGCTGGACCCGCTCCTTCAGTACGGAGAAGCAATATCTTTCCTCTTTTTAATTTTTAAAATTTAATTTTTAATTGCATTGTACATATTATATAATTTTATTGCATAATTTTAATGCTTTAATTTTAATGCTTCCTTGGGTCCTATATGTGGAAGTAAAATATACATTATTTATATTCTAAGCAAACAAAAACATCCATTATTTGGTAGCCTCTTGACTCTAAATATAATTGAATTGAAAATATTTTTGTATTGGAGAAATGTGCTGAAGTATTATACAAATATAAACATTGTTAGATTATTTAAAATTACTTGTTGGGTTTTTTATTCATCCTGTACCATTTCAATTATGATTATTCTCTGCTTCATTTGCTACAGGATTAATATAAATCATATGGAGAACAAAGGCTTTAGAGGTAAAATGTAACAAAACTGAAAATAAACCCCATGAATTCTTTAAGAAATTAAGGGGCTTATTTCCAGTAAAATTCTGGTAAAATGCACCAAAGAAAAATAATGCAATCAATATGAGACAGAAAGATCGCAGCTGCAGGGCAAGCTATAAAGCCTATATTTGAAGAAACTCATAAACTGCTAATATGATTTATTTGTCTGAATAAATGTGTAAATAAATAAATGTGTGGGTAAACAAGAGGCTGATATTTTAATAAATGGACTGATCAGTAAATACAATGCATTATTAAATAAATTGATCAGTGAAATGCCATATAAATATAGTGATATTAAAATTATATAGTAATTCAGAATCAAGGGAGGAAAAGGTATGTTTAATTTACTGCAGGTACCTATATGTGTCTGAATCATTTATTACTCTTCCAATCTTGTTCAAAGATAGTCAGACTTGATACCTCAGGTACATATATAAACCAAAAAATGAGGGAAGAAGTCAGTGATACCCCACCCTATTAAGATTAAAACTAAATCCTTCAGAACCAGCACGCTCCCCAAGCTGTGGTCAAAAGCAATAGTCATCCCCATTTTCAAAAAAGGAGACCCTTCACTAGTGGACAGCTACAGACCAATATCTCTCTGTTGCGTCCCTTGTAAAATCATGGAATCAATTATAAATCAACCAATCACCCTCTACTTAGAATCTAATAACCTACTCTCAAACAAACAA
Source organism: Erythrolamprus reginae (assembly GCF_031021105.1). Classification (NCBI taxonomy): domain Eukaryota; kingdom Metazoa; phylum Chordata; class Lepidosauria; order Squamata; family Dipsadidae; genus Erythrolamprus; species Erythrolamprus reginae. Next base: position 61,535,177 of record NC_091952.1, read on the forward strand.
TTTGGATTCAGAAAGAAACTATCCTGCACTACAACTACTTCACTGCAAAAACATTTGGACTACCCTCCTTGACCAAGGAAAATCCATTGATGCAATTTATATAGACTTTTGCAAAGCCTTCGACTCAGTGGTCCACGACTAAAACTCAAATCCTATGGCATCTCAGGACTCCTCCACAACTGGATCACTGCATGCCTGTCAAACAGGCAACAAATTGTCAAAATTGGTAGCGCTATCTCCACGCCCGCTCCTGTCATAAGCGGCGTTCCCCAGGGAAGCGCACTAGGTGCTACTCTCTTCATTCTCTACATCAATGACCTCTGTGACCACATCGAAAGCAACTGTGTTCTTTTTGCCGACGATGTGAAACTTTTCAACACCACTGATAACACATTCACTCTCCAAAAAGACCTGGACTTTGTCTCAGACTGGTCTAACACCTGGCAACTTCAAATATCAACCAACAAATGCTCTACCCTCCACATCGGCAAAAAGAATCCAAACCGCACATACGAACTGAATAAACAATCTCTCACTGCTAACCCACATTCTGTAAAAGACCTTGGAATACTAATATCGAATGACCTAAGTGCTAAAGCCCACTGCAACAATATCGCCAAAAAAGCCTCTAGAGTTGTTAACCTGATCCTACGCAGCTTCTGCTCAGGCAATCTCACACTACTCACAAGAGCCTACAAAACTTTTGCCAGACCCATCCTAGACTACTGCTCATTTGTCTGGAACCCATACCACATCTCAGACATCAACACCCTTGAAAATGTTCAAAGATATTTCACCAGAAGGGCCCTTCACTCCTCCACTCGAAACAGAATATCCTACGAAAACAGACTAACAATCCTGGGCCTAGAAAGCCTAGAACTACAGCGCCTAAAACACTATTTGAGTATTGTCCACAAGATCATATGCTGCAATGTCCTACCTGTCAATGACTACTTCAGCTTCAACTGCAATAACACAAGAGCACGCAACAGATTAATACGAACCGCTCCAAATTTGACTGTAAAAAATATGATTTCAACAATCGAGTTATCGAAGTATGGAACTCATTACCGGACTCAATTGTGTCAACCCCTAACCCCCAACACTTCTCCCTTAGACTCTCCACGATTGACCTCTCCAGGTTCCTAAGAGGCCAGTAAGGGGCATATATAAGTGCACTGGTGTGCCTTTCGTCCCCTGTCCAATTGGCTTTCCTTTCTTCCACCTATCTTATATATTCTCTTCCTTTCATATATCCTCCCCTCTAAGTTCACTTTCACCCTCTTTTATATTATCACATGTCTATTTTTCTTCCTATGTATTTGTGTATTGGACAAATGAATAAATAAAATAAAAATAAAATCAGAAAAAGGGGGTTTTGTGGTAACATCCTGTTCCAAATAATATTTATCTTTATTTAAGCCTAGTATAATATTTTTTCTGTATGAAACAATGATGTGTGAAGGCAAATGAACCATCTTATTTAGCTGTTTCTTGGGAGAAATACGCAAACAGTAGAAACAGGTTGTCAAAAATAAGTAGATATGGGTCCAGAATAAATAGAACTGGAAGAAAGAAAAACTTTCCTCAAAATATTTTAGCTAATTTTACAGGGTGATCATGTTCCTGGCTCACTAATGACCTATTTCAAACCTTGCAAGGAAAACTCTTATGAAGGACAAGCAAAAAAAGAATTATAATATTCTTTGCTATGTAACTTGATCTTCATATATGCTGAAGGCAGTGAAGGGCTACCAAAACTTTTACTACCACACTGTGGGTGTGGCTTATGCAGGACGCCCTGCATTTTCCTTCAACATCTTTCAGTGCAAATTGGGTACTCTGGGGTGGAGCTCCATTTTCGCTACCCCACTGCGTTCCCCCCCATCCGGGCAGCTGCCCACGCCTGGCTGAAGGCCAGACAACATGTGCCCTGTAGTATTTATTTATTTGTTTGTTTGTTTGCTTGCTTGTTTGTTTGTTTATTTATTCTGTCCAACACAATGAGGATTTTAGTGGGTATATATCTATATACACATAATAAAATACATGATGAAGATTATAGAAGAGATACTCATAACAAAAGATATTTAAGAGATAATAGAAAAGAAGTTATAGTAATAGAACATATCAATAAAAGAATAGAAGAGATATAGGAATAGACAAAAAGGTATAGGAGATATAGGAGAGCAATAGGACAGGGGACGGAAGGCACTCTAGTGCACTTGTACTAGTTTAATTTAATTAATTTATTATTTATTTATATTAATTTATTAATAATTTATATTGGTTATATTGTTATATGTACTAACATAGTTATTTTTTATTTGAATTTGGCTTATTTTTCTCTGTTTTAAATGATGTTAGAGATTTACCAAACCATTGCAGACAGAAATGTGGAAAATCATCTATTCTATTGTTGTATAGTTTGATTGCAAACTTCTAATATTCCTAAGCTGTCAGAATTGGGATCTAGGTTGTTTGTGAACTTTATTTGTTTGTTTATTTTTGTTTGTTTGATTTCTAGGCCACCCTTCTCCAGACAGTCAGGGCAGCATACAACATAAAGATAAATACATAAAAATACATTAAAGATAAATATATAAAATAAAACAGTAGAAATCGAAGACATCCATGCAATCTCTCCTCATTAACATGCTAAATTTTATGCCCTACTTACATCAGAACTTATTTAAATGGATATACATGTAACATGTTTAACTGCAAGTAACTGATTTTCTAGACAAAAAGAAGGTTACTTTTGTCCTGTCCATCAACCTTCTTCTTCTTCTTCTTCTTCTTCTTCTTCTTCTTCTTCTTCTTCTTCTTCTTCTTCTTCTTCTTCTTCTTCTTCTTCTCCTCCTCCTCCTCCTCCTCCTCCTCCTCCTCCTTATCATTATTATTTATTAGATTTATATGCCACCCCTCTCCGAAAACTCGGAGCGGCTCACAACAGCAAAGCACAGTACAAATCCAATGATTAAAAAACAGTTAAAACCCTTAATATAAAAACAGTCATACATCCCAAACAAACCATACATAAAATGAAACGGCCAGGGAGAATCAATTTCCCCATGCCTGGCAGCAGAGGTGGGTTTTTAAAAGTTTGCGAAAGGCAAGGAGAGTGGGGGCAGTCCTGATCTCCCGAGGGGAGTTGATTCCAGAGGGTCGGGGCTTTGATGATTAACTATAAAAGGGAATGTAAGATGGTTGTCGAGATTCTCTCTTTGAATGAAGTGTCCTCTTTTATCAGTCTGTGCTGAATAAATTGTAATAAAATAATATCTCCGTCTTAGTATGTTTCATTGGAAAAATATGCATACAGAGGCATGAGCCTATAGATAGCCAGGTTTGGACCTCAAAGTCTAATGCTAAATCTGAATAATCCCTTAGTCTTTGTTCCTCTAAGCAGTAAAAAAACAACAATTTTACTCTTAAATGGGAGATCTGGCCATATTTTAATTCTAGAATCCAGGATCCCTTTTTGTGCATTTTTTAAAAGAAAGCAGCTTGATAGCTTCCACTATAACCGCTTATCAATTTCAAAATCTTTGTTGCCAAAACAAACTTTCAAGTTAAGGAAGATTTTTTTAATGCCATGAAAGCATCAATATTAATATGCGACTATATTTCAGGTTCAGAAGGAGCAAAAACATAAAAGTGTGTGTGTGTGTGTGTGTCTTTGTGTCTGTCTGTCTGTCTTCAAATCAATATTGATTCTTGGTGACTGGGAGAATAAGTCCCCGTACTTTTCTTGGCAAGATTTCAGAAGTGATTTTCTATTTGCCTTTTCCCAAGGGCTTAATGAGAGTGACTGGCTCAAGGTCGCCCAGCTGGTTCTGTGCTTAAGGCAGGATGGGAACTCATGCTGTTCTGGTTTCTAGTCTGATGCCGTAACTACTACACCAAACTGTCTCAAAACATACACTGTATGAATAATAAAAGGGGCAATATGTAACATTAAAACCATAAAAATTAGCTATATATTTGAAAAATGAAATCTAATTCATTTTTTTTCTTTTCTCTTGCCTCCTCCCATCTCCTGAAATTCATGAATTTACAGCATGATTCAAAAACAGCAGAATGACTGCAATATAACATAGAATAAACTTACTCGCTCCGGAGCCAAACTGAAACACATTTCCTCTCAGAACTACAACATTGAAACTCCACCCTTCTTCCCCACTGGCCTCCTGACGTAACTAATACAGTGGTACCTCGAGATACGAGTTTAATTCGTTCCGGACCTGCGCTCTTAAGTCGAGCAGCTCTTATCTCGAACGACTTTTCCCCATAGGAATTAATGTAAATAATTTTAATTGGTTCCAGCCCTCAAAAAACTCACAAAGTTAGTCTAAATTATGCAGAAAGACATGTTTTTAATGAAGAAATGTACATGTACATATAAATGAATAATGAAGTTTCTTTCACTTAACTTGTAAACTTTCTTAAACTTTTAAATTTACATATGTTCAACTTCTCTGCCACCCAATCCTGTAGGACAGAGGTCCCCAACCCTTTTTGCATCAGGGACCGGCTTTAAGCGATCAAGAGAGGAATGGGTGAATGAATGGATGGAGGGTGGGAAGGAAGGAAGGAAAGAGGGAAGGGACAGAAACAGAGGAAGGAAGCAAGGAAACTTATGAAAGGGGACAGTAAGAGAGGAATGAGTGAAGGGAGGGAGGGAGGGAAGAAGGTGGGAAGGAGAAAGAAAAGAAGAAATAGAGGAAGGGAAGGTAAAAGAGAGAAAGAAAAAGAGCAAGAAAGAAAGAAAGAAAGAAAGAAAGAAAGGGGGAAGGGACAGGAACAGAGGAAGGAAGCAAGGAAACTTATGAAAGGGGAGAGTAAGAGAGGAATGAGTGAAGGGAGGGAGGGAGGGAAGAAGGTGGGAAGGAGAAAGAAAAGAAGAAATAGAGGAAGGGAAGGTAAAAGAGAGAAAGAAAAAGAGCAAGAAAGAAAGCTGCAAGCACCCCCCGAGCCCCCCAGGCCGGCTGCAACCTTTTAAAACACGCGCGCCGCTTCGCAGCTGTCTCCTGAAGCCGAACGCGGAAGTTAGCGTTTGGCTTCAGGAGACAGCTCCTTGGCGCTTGTATCTCGAATTTGGGCTTGTAAGTAGAACAAAAATATCTCTCCCCTCCCAGCTCTTATCTCGAGTTGCTCTTAAGTAGAGCAGCTCTTATGTCGGGGTTCCACTGTACATCACTCCAGTATTTAACCCATTCCTCCCCTTAATATCTTTTTCCTAACACCTTTTCCTTGCGTTTTTGGACCCTTCTGAATTGAGGATTGACCCAGCGAATGTCTGTTTCTTCCTCACTAGATTCTGGACTCATAGCAACATCCTGCTGCTGGCCTCCCACCTGCTCTAATACCTGTAACCCAGGGCCTACCACTAATTCATAAACACTATCTGTATCAGAGTCCTCAAGCTCTTCATCATCCTCCAACTGACCAGGAGTATGTACAACACAGACTAGGAAAGTTAGTATGACCAAACACAAACTGAATAGGCACGTAAAAGATCTCCTAATTATCTAAAATTTAGCAACTGAAATAATTATAAAAAGCAAAATTATGAAAAAATGGCCACTTAAAAACCAACATTTATTATTACTGACATTTAGGCTAAATATCTTCCATTAATTACTATCTAAAGTTCTTGTAATGAAAGCATAAGTTTTTCTTTCCTAAAAGTTTTAGATATTTTATAAAATGTTGAAGAAAAAATAAACAATGAAAACTGTTTCAGAAGTTTATTTCAGTCTTTAAAAGGGATAGACTACAAAAACATACATTTGATGTCTAAAACTCAATCACTATATCACTTAGTATAATTTCCAAACCATTTCCAATGATATCTTGGTAAATGATAGAAATTTAGATGACTAGAGAATTCATAACTTCATAATTTTGGGCTATAGACAAATTGGTGTCATTTTCTAAAATGACTTCCACTGTGTTGTTTTAGCCCTCATTTTTTTGATCTGTCATCCTGCCCATTTCTATATATCAGCTCGTTTACCTGTCAAAAACAATTTACAAACCTGACTACCATGGTGAAGTATGAACCATTTTTTTCTGATATCCATGCAGAAAATGGAGCATTGCAATAGGTGGTCACATCACAGCATCTGCTAGGAAATCAAGACTGCTGGATGCTTGATTACACTGTGCAAGTGATGAATGTGGCGGAGGAAAAAAAATCTCCAGAGAAAATATCTGAAGAAAGTAAAATTGCATCTCAGAAATGAAAGGGCTGAAGTGCTATTTGTATACAAACTCAGATGCCTTTTTAATGGTACGTATGTCATTTTGGGAAAAAAATATTATGAAAGAATACAGAAAGCACATATTTCTTTGTTGTAAATCACATGGGAATCCTGGAAATGATTGTGTTTCATATGGTTTTGTTTATTAAAATAGGCTATAATCAGGATTTCACAGAAAATCATATTATCCTTCTATGCCCATACAGCCTGTATTAATATAATTATGTTAGTCCAGAATGCGTCTGTGATCTAATTTTTATGCTCCACTGATAGTAACTTGAAAAAAATAACTGTTTTAGGAATAAGATGAATATTATAAAGGTTGGTACATCCATGCCTAAAACAAAATAAAATAATCTTGAACAATAAAATTGCCAGAGGCACCAAATGCTATTCATAGTTTATTATTTACTTAGGTGTTGGAGCTAAGGGCTAGTTAACCTATGGAAAATCATTTGGGCAACGTAATTTGTCTCTCTGTGTGTCTGTATAAAAATCTTAATGTTAGAAATAATGGCTAAAAGCAACATCCTATCCAATCTTCATTTTCAGAAAGAAAATCTTCTAACTTAAATCAATGTACCACAAGTGTGGCAAAGGCAATGTGTTATTCACTTAGTTGTAACTGATCGCAATATATTTTCATGCAAATCAAGACAGGAAGGTATGTAAGTACCATATGGCAATACGTTGCATTGTCTAACATTTTTAAACTCCCTAACAATTGTGTAGTGTAAAACTAGTGAATACACAATAGCTATACCTGCATTTGGTGTAATTTTTAAAAATCATCCGACAGGATTATACCAAGTTCTTTCTAGGTGAGTTATTTTAATTATTTGTAGAGGTTCTTCTATTGACATATTGTTGGAAGAAAACACTGTGTTTCAGTTTGGCATGGGACAGTTGAATTAATAATATCAATGTTGCTTTGCCAATTTGTCCTTCTGGCGATATACATGTTTCCGTATTGGCCACTGTTAAATCTCCAAGGTTATTTAGCCTTCATAAAACCAGCTGTGTGCTGAAGTCCCACATGCTGTGCAGCACACACCATTAATTAATGATTTCATTATAGAGATTGACTGAAACTGAAGCCAGAAACAAATAGCTTTGTGTTTTAGAACAAGCCACGCTGCGTTTCAACGAGCTATAAATGAACAATAAGAGGCTGGTAAACTCAGTTTAGCTCAAATGTTTATGACAAAATATCAGTGTCATAATGTCAGTGGAATGCCCACTGAAACAATTTAGATCTCTACCAATGAAACAATGGTTTGCAAACTGCAAACTTAATCTTTCAGTAAAGAAAAGTAAACTTTTCTGTAATTTCATGACGGTTCTCTGAGAAGGATTTCATTGTGGAAGTCAAAGGGTTCATTGTATTCTTAAAAAATAAAATAAAAGAAAAAGAAAGTAGAAAAGAAAGGCGTAAATAATGGAAGTGGACAGCTTAACTTCCAGAAGCTGTGTCACATTTATGGTGTGTGTATTGGCAGATACTAACTAGAGATGCCATAGCTGAACCACTAAGCATAATTTTTGAAAAATCCTTCAGAACCAGCACACTTCCTAAGCTATGGTCGAAAGCAATGGTCATCCCCATCTTCAAAAAAGGAGACCCCTCTTTTGTAGATAACTACAGACCAATTTCACTATGCTGCGTCCCATGCAAAGTCATGGAATCAATTATAAACAAATCAATTACTCTCCATTTAGAAACTAATAATTTGCTCTCTAACAAACAATTTGGTTTCAGAAAAAAACTATCCTGCAACCTGCAGCTCCTCCACTGCAAAAATATATGGACAACTCATCTAGATCAAGGGAAATCTACAGATGCAATTTATATTGACTTCTGCAAAGCCTTTGATTCAGTGGTCCACGAGAAACTACTCCTAAAACTCAAATCCTATGGCATCTCAGGATCCCTCCACAGATGGATTACAGCATTCCTGTCAAACAGACAACAAGTGGTCAAAATAGGAAGCACCATATCCACCCCCGTCCCAGTTAAAAGCGGTGTTCCCCAAGGTAGTGTACTGGGAGCAACGCTCTTCATTCTCTACATCAATGACCTTTGCGATTACATCACAAGCAACTGTGTCCTCTTCGCCGATGATGTAAAACTCTTCAACACCACCGATAACACAACTACTCTCCAAAAAGACCTTGACGCTGTTTCTGAGTGGTCTAACACAGCGATTTTCAACCTTTTTTGAGCCGCGGCACATTTTTTACATTTACGAAACCCTGGGGCGGGCGGGGGGGGGGGGCTAAAAAAGTTTGGACAAAAAAATTCTCTCTTTCTTCCTCCCCTTCGCTTTATTTCTTTCTCCCTCCCTCTTTCCCTCCCTTCATTTTTCTTTCTCTCTCTCCATCCCTCTTTCTCTTCCTTCCTCTCTCCCTCCCTACCTCCCTCTATGTCTTTCTCTCTCTCCCCCTCCCTCTCTTGCTTTCTTTGTCTCTCTTGCTCTCTCTCTCTTTCTCTTGTTCTCTTTCTCTCTCACTTGCTTTCTTTCTCTCTCTTGTTCTCTTTCTCTCTCTTGCTTTCTCTCTCTCTCTCTCTCTCTCTTGCTTTCTCTCTCTCTTTCTTGCTTTCTCTCTGAGCTTCGCGACACACCTGACCATGTCTCGCGGCACACTAGTGTGCCGCGGCACACTGGTTGAAAAACACTGGTCTAACACATGGCAACTCCAAATCTCAACTAGCAAATGCTCTGTCCTACACATTGGGAAGAAGAATCTGAACACCAAATACGAACTGAATAATCAAATTATCACAGATAATCCCCACTCGGTTAAAGACCTTGGTATACTAATAACAAAAGATTTAAGTGCCAAAGCCCACTGCAACAATATAGCCAAGAAGGCTTCAAGAGTTGTAAATCTAATCTGCTCTGGCAATCTCACACTACTTATTAGAGCTTACAAAACTTTTGCCAGACCCATCCTCGAATACAGCTCATCTGTTTGGAACCCATATCGTATCTCAGACATTAACACCCTTGAAAATGTTCAAAGATACTTCACCAGAAGAGCCCTTCACTCCTCCACTCAAAATAGAATACCCTATGAGACTAGACTTTCAATCCTGGGCCTAGAAAGTTTAGAACTAAGACGCCTTAAACAAGATCTAAGTATTGCCCACAAGATCATATGCTGCAACGTCCTGCCTGTCGGCGACTACTTCAGCTTCAACCACAACAACACAAGAGCACACAACAGATTTAAACTTAATATTAACCGCTCCAAACTTGACTGTAAAAAATATGACTTCAGTAACAGAGTTGTCGAAGCGTGGAACTCATTACCGGACTCCATAGTGTCATCCCCAAACCCCCAACACTTTACCCTTAGATTATCTACGGTTGACCTATCCAGATTCCTAAGAGGTCAGTAAGGGGCGAGTACAAGTGCACTAGAGTGCCTTCCGTCCCCTGTCCTATTACTCTCCTATATATCCTATATCTCTTCTTCTATTCTTTCATGATATACTCTATTCCTATATATATATATGTATATATATATATATATGTATGTATGTATGTATGTATCTATATGTATATGTATGTGTATGTGTATATGTATGTATATATATATATGTATGTATGTATGTATGTATGTGTATATATATATATATATATATATATATATATATATATATATATATATATATATATATTCTGTTACTATATTCTATATATTCTATTCCTATATATTCTTTTCTATTCTTTCTTAGATATATTTTACTATGAGTATCTCCTCTATAACCTTCATCATGTATTTTACTATGTGTATATTGATATATACTCACTAAAACCCTCATTGTGTATTGGACAAAATAAATAAATAAATAAATAAATAAATAATAAAATAAATAAAAGGTACCATCTGAAAGAACATAGGCATTTAATGATATATATACACATGATAAATTTGATTCATAAATTAATTATAACAAATCCAATGTTGACAAGAATGATTCTATGCACACAAACAAATTTGTATAATAAATACATAATTAGCGACTGGTGTCATAGGGAGGGTATGGTTTTTGTCTTGTAGATTTCAATATTATAAGACACTTGTATGTGAGTTAGTGACCATATACCTTTGCCTAATAAATATTTACTTATTTAGAGGCTACTCAATAATAATATATTTATATATATATAATTTGTGGGGGGGAGGGTTCTTATTGGTTTCTAGTTTTGCTTTAATTTCCTGCATGCTTTTAGAATAAACTGATTTCTCACGGCTCTGCCCACTGACAAATATTTTGTCTGTAGAAACCTTTTAGCTTCTCAGAAGCTCCCCACAGTCTTCCCAACATGAAATAAAATTAAATATTTTTTCTATTTCTACCAAACCATTATTTCAAACAAGTTTCCTTGTACAATTTATTGAAGTTAAAAAAGAAAAAGGAAATAAATTACATTGGGTATCTAACAGTGACAAAATGAAATATTTCCATATGTGTGACTTCCACCTTAGTACAATGTTCAATGGCCTCAAAAATAGTACGTCATGTAGAACATCCAATCTTAAACTCCATTCTTCTAAGATCAAAGGATAACAGGATGCCAGCTGACTCTCACTTTACTCATGCCTATAATAATTTATGCAACCCCACTCCCATGTAGTATTATTTAAATTCTTTAATTTTTTCAGTTCACTGTTTCTAAATAAAGCAGTGCAGTAGCTCATAGTAGCTCATAGTACTACTAGCTCATGGCTCATAGCTGTTTGAAATTGAATTTCAAATAATGTAAACATTTTAGGAAATACAAAACAGCAGAGAAGATGAGAGTAAGTCTTGTCTTGTCCAGACATAGAAAAGAAGGACGGATTTAACACAATGATGTATCCCTGTGATCCCCAGCTTAATTATCAGATGTGTCTTATATCTTGATTCTGATTGCTTACAAACAATTAACTGAGTCCAGTGAAACTTACCTTCTGTTCATTGTAGCTAAATTAAATGCTCTTTTTTTAAAAAAAAAATATCTTATGGTTGTTTGTCTAAAAGAGACTGTAACCAAGTTTTGCAATAAAATTTCATAGATTACAGCCATGCAGTACAGTAGTATATGTCTCCTCTCAACAATAAATCCTCTAAAATCAACAGTGCTTTCTGTTTGAGACATTTTTATACTGAATGTGTAGCTTTATGCGCTAAAAAGGTTTAGAGCATATTCTCTATTCTATAATAATAATAATAATAATAATAATAATAATAATAACAACAACAACAACAACAACAACAACAACAGGAACATCATCATCAACAACAACATCAACATCAACAACACACCAAATCCATCCCTGATTTAAATCTTTGCTTGCTTCAGTGCACCTCTTCCATGAAATCTGCTTGGCTCTGTGGCATCTTGTTTTATCAGCTCTCGTAGTAATCAGCTTCAGAAATAATTTGCTGTTGCCTGCTCTGATGTTTTCCTCTTTTGTGCATATCAAAATGACAAAGCATCCGTATCCTCAAAGTCCAATTGAAAAATAATTGGAAATCCAAAGTGGCCATGAATGTTATTTTGTAAATAGAGTACATTCAATTACAGAATATGCAAGTGCGGACCATTAGAATTAGTTAGCATTTTTTAAAAAGTGTATTAAATGTTCAAAGCTTTCATTTAAATGGAAAGGGCATCATGCGTTTATTGGACCAGGCAAAAGATGAAGAGGATACAAAACAATGGAAACTTCACATCTTTCAACAACATAGTATGCTTTTATTATACCTCCATTTGTATCCTGTCCATCGCATGCAATTTTTTTCTCTTTTTGTATAGCTTATTAATCACAATCTTTTGCCATAGATCACATCTAAGGGCCTCCAAATCGAACTATATTGTGTTCCATTTATTAAAAATTGTAGATGCCAACAATCATTAAGTGTTGTATCTCATGAGTCTTGACAAATGTATCTTTTCTTTTATGTACACTGAGAGCATATGCACCAAAGACAAATTCCTTGTGTGTCCAATCACACTTGGCCAATAAAGAATTCTCCTCTTCTCTTCTATCCTATCCCTACATGGCTTAGGACCAGATTACCTATAGGACCATCTTCTGCCTCACACATCCCAATGGCCGACCAGATCCCAGAGTCAGCCCCCTCTAAGTCCTGTCAGCCAAACAATGTTGACTGGCAGGGCCATGGGGAAGGGCATTCTCTGTGGTGGCTCTGATGGTCTGGAAACAAGTTGCGGACCCTCTCTGAGGGGGTCAATAATTCCCCCCCCCCCCCCAGGGTAACGGACGGACAGATGGGATTGTCCTTGGGAGGCAAAACCCACAGCCATTCCGTCTTATCCGGGTTGAGTTTGAGTCTGTTGACACCCATCCAGGCCCCAACAACCTCCAGGCACCGGCACATCACTTCCACCGCTTCGTTGACTGGGCATGGGGTGGAGATGTAAAGCTGGGTATCATCCGCATATTGATGATACCTCACCCCATGTCCTTGGATGATCTCGCCCAGCGGTTTCATGTAGATGTTAAATAGCAGGGGGGAGAGGACCGATCCCTGAGGCACCCCACAAGGGAGAGACCTAGGAGTCGACCTCTGACCCCCCACCAACACCGACTGCGACCGGCCAGAGAGGTAGGAGGAGAACCACTGGAGAACAGTGCCTCCCACCCCCAGCCCCTCCAGCCGGTGCATAAGGATACCATGGTTTATGGTATCGAAAGCTGCTGAGAGGTCAAGGAGCACCAGGACAGAGGATAAACCCCTGTCCCGGCCCCGCCAGAGATCATCCATCAACACGACCAAAGCGGTTTCCGTGCTGTAACCGGGCCTGAAACCCGACTGCCGGGGACCTAGATAATCGGCTTCTTCCAAGGACCGCTGGAGCTGGAGTGCCACCACCTTCTCAACAACCTTCCCCATAAAGGGAAGGTTGGAGACTGGACGATAGTTATTAAGTACGGCTGGGTCCAGGGAGGGCTTCTTGAGGAGGGGGCGCACAAGCGCTTCTTTATAGAGTGTTGGAAAAACTCCCCTCCCCAAGGAAGCGTTGGTAATCTCCTGGGCCCAGCTCCGTGTCACCTCCCTGCTAGCCGAAACCAACCAGGAGGGACACGGATCCAGTAAACAGGTGGCGGAACTCACAGCTCCAATGGCCTTGTCCACTTCATCAGGTGTCACCAGATCAAACTCTTCCCAGACAGGTGGACAAGTACGTGCCCCAGTCACCTCGACTGACTCGTTGTCAGTCGACTCTGTTTTACAATTGGAGTCGAGGTCGGCCCGGATCTGAGTGACTTTATCAGCGAAAAACGTGTTGAAATCCTCGGCACTACTCTGCAAGGGCTCCCCAACTCCCCCCTGGTTGAGAAGGGAGCGGGTCACCCTAAACAGAGCGGCCGGGCGGGATTCCGCTGATGCAATCAAGGCGGCATGGTACGCGCATCTTGCCGCCTTGAGCGCCACTTTGTAAGTCTTAATAAAAGCTCTTACATGTGTTCGATCAGATTCAGACCTACTCTTCCTCCATCGCTTCTCTAGACGTCTCTTTTGGCGTTTCAACTCCCGGAGCTCCTCGTTGAACCATGGGGCTCTACAGGGTCTAATGCCACGGAGAGGTCGCAAAGGCGCAATCCGGTCAAGAGCCCCCGCCGCAGCCCTGTTCCAGGCCTCTGCGAGAGACTCTGCCGAACTGTGGACGAGTGCCTCTGGAATAACCCCAAGCGCCATCTGAAAGCCCTCTGGGTCCATCAGGCGTCTGGGGCGGAACATCTTCATTGGTTCCGCCTCCCTGCGGGGAAGGATTGGAGCCAGGAAGTCAAGCCATAGTAGAAAATGGTCTGACCATGACAAAGGCAATGCTTCTAAGCCCCTTAGTCTCAGACCATTACTCAGTTGCTCGGAAAGGAATACCATGTCAGGTGCGTGCCCTCCCTTCATGAGTCGGACCCTGTACTACTTGAGTCAGGTCCATGGCTGTCATGGTGGCCATGAACTCCTGTGCCAACCCAGAGGTTTCGCCGAGTGACGGCAGGTTGAAGTCCCCCAGGACTCCTCCCTCCAGGCCCAGACAGGTTTCAGTAATACATGCCAGGTCGGCCTCCTCATCCAGGATCAAGTCCCGGATGAGGAGAGCTTTATTAACCACCGACCTGGCATTAAGCAGCAGCAACCTGAGCCCAGGGCCAGAGTTACACTCACCACCAGTACCCAAGATTGGGCTCACAGAGCCAGAACAAGGGACCGTTATTAAGCAATGGTCCCTCGTTCCCCTGGAACGGCTAACTCTGTGGCCCCCGCCATATCTGCCTCTCCCCAGCAACACAGGGATATTCCGACCCTCTGCCACCCCAGAGATCGGTGCCCCTTCCTCTCCTGTCTCCTCTTCTGTCTCCCGAGGACCAAGATTGTTGGGGGCAATATGTTGACTCTGTAAACTGCTTGGAGAGGGCTGTAAAGACCTGTGGGCAATATATAAGGCTAAATGCTATTTCTAAGTGCTATTGCTATTAAGTATAGCGGACAAATCTGCAGAAATAAAATACATTACAATACCATTTCTGGATTTTTAAATTATATTATGCAAATCATATATACCTTAAGATTCTCTGACAGGATAAATTAAGAAAGTCATACTATTGTTAAATATGCATTAGCATAGGACTGCTTTGTTATTTGAAGTCATATCATGGTTTCAGTTGTTCCATTTCTTGTCCTTTTTTGTTTAAGATTCAATCAGTGGAATACACAAAATGTGACAAGATTATCAGCCTTCCATTTACTACTAGGTTATTTAAATCAGCCATCAGAATTCTCCCAAAGCATCAGTTGCAACTGCAAATGTGGTGGCTACAGTGAATTAAGTAGGCTGTCAGTTGAAGGTGTGCCTGTTAGAAAGATCAATATTCAGAGTCAGGCAAAGGTCAAGTTTAAATTGCCAGCCAGTTAAGACAAGGAATGGCAGAACACAAGAAGCTAATTCATAAAGCAGGGACAAGATGTTGGCACTGGTAAATAATTGTTATTTCTGTTGATATGGTATATAAACTGTTACATTCCTACACTTCAAAAGTTACGGGAGTTGAAGTAGGATATACTGATTTAGTGATATACTCTTTTTACAACTAGTGATACACACAACATTTGCAATTGTATCCAAAGGTCTACTCATGTTGTTTTTTGAAGGAATGTGTGCCTCTATTTAGAGAAACCGTTACTGTAAAATCAGTAAATACACAGACTTTTGTTTCTTTTTAAAAGAAACTATGCTTGACTATATTGGATTTATAATCTGGCAAATTATATATATGAATGGTGAAGAACTGAAGCAAGGAAATAAATGTGTGTACTTTGGTGGAATGCTTACTGAAAATAAGATGGGGAAACCATTAGAGAAAGTTAGATGTGTTAACTGTAAATGTGATAGAAGTGTAGTAGCTTGTATGTAATTTTCTGTAAGGAATGGATGCTCATTGAAAGACACAAAACTGGTTGAGTTTTCTGGTGATTTTGCTATATGGAACTAAATGGGTATATCAGACAATATGATATTGTCTGATCAATATAAAACTCTAGCTTAAAGTTAAGGTAGAAGCAAAGGGTTAAAACAATAGAAGATATGAAATGGGATAATTAATGGTGTTGCTTTATACTATGTTTAGCTGCATCTTTTCCCCCTTTTCTCAGCAAGCCAAAGGATGCTATAAGTAGATTCTATTAATGTTCATGCTTTGCATTATTGTGGAAATGCAACAGCATGACTGGAATGGTGTTTATATAACACATTTTGCATCTGAAATTATATTGTCTATAGAGATTCTCAATCATTCAGATCATGGTTGTCCTAAAGGCTGCTTTTTCAAGAGGCAATTGGACTTTTTAATTTTTATTTGAAGATGTTTTGTTTCTTATTCAAGAAGCTTCCTTCATTTCTTGTATGAGCAGCAAAATGTCTTCAAACAAAAACCAGAAAGTCGAATTGCCTCTTGAAAAATTATCTTTGCAACTCAGATTCTTGGCAGTTTTAATCAAGGCTGAAGGATGCTCCTGAATCTATGGAACTGTACTCTAGCACTTGATTTTAACTCTTCTACTAGGAGCTTTCTTCTTTCTTTCTTTCTTTCTTTCTTTCTTTCTTTCTTTCTCTTTCTTTCTTTCTTTCTTTGATTTTTATGCTGCCCTTCTCCTTAGACTCAGGATGGCTTACAACATGTTAGCAATAGCGCTTTTTAACAGAGCCAGCATATTGCCCCCACAATCTGGGTCCTCATTTTACCCACCTTGGAAGGATGAAAGTCTGAGTCAACCTTGAGCCGGTGATGAGATTTGAACCACTGACCTACAGATCTACAGTCAGCTTCAGTGGCCTGCAGTACAGCACTCTACCTGCTGTGCCACCCTGGCTCATGGAGCTTTAGGGCTATTGGAACTGCTATCTCATACTGTCCTGATATGTCTCTGAATATGTCTTGTAATGTTATGATGTATTAATTCAAGAACAGAACTAAGAACAATTGCGCAACTTTATCAAAATAAGTAATATTATTACATCTTCCCTATTTCTCTATAAGTCAAATATTGTGCCTCCTTAATAAAGGATACTTAATAATTAACACATAAAATTATAATACCTCTCAAGTTACTATGTTTAAATATTAATTGAAGGATACCAGTACTCTCTAACCAAACTGCAGGAATTAGCATAGCCTTTGTGCAACCTGGATCTGAAAAAAATCTTTGTGTTCACAATTATTCATTAGGATTTGTTTTAGTAAGTTCAATAATGATGCAAATGTTTGCATACATTTTTTAGGGCGGGGGGAGGCAAACCCCCCCAGAACTCAGACAATTCTGTTTTATACAGTAAGGGATGCAATTCAATTCTAAAATATAGACAGACCCACTAACAGAGGAAATATATAAAGAGGCTGAATTTTGTCCAGTTCAGCTGATTTACCTTTGTTTGCCATTTTCAGTTTCCTTTGTACTTTCTTTTTATCAAAATTTTCACCCAAAGAAAATATTGATACAAAATATCAATGTGCTACTTATTCAGGAGCAACAAAACTACCTTTGTTTCTGCAATACGTTGAAACAGACAAAATACCAACAGAAGAAAGAACTTCTGCTGCAAAGTTTAAATGTGGAACGCGATCTCCTCTTTTCCAAGGGTTCATTTTCCTAAAATGGTTTGTGACTACAATTTATACATTCGCTTCTAAGGTCTGCATATTTTGCTCCTTACATCCTGAGATGGTAATAACAGGAAGTCTGCCTTCTGCTTCATGCATCAATAACCCAAGCACATTATGCCACTGCCATCAATTTGATTATACACAAAGTGCACAATGAAATAAAGCCTGACCTTCTATAGAATTGCAGCTTGACTTCAAATGACCCCAAGTATTACCAAAAAAACCCAACCACCCACCCCTCCATCTTTAGGTCAGGTTGGAAAGGGTATGTGCACAGCCCCAAACCAGCTGTGTAGAAGCCAAGTGATATTTGCCATTCTTCTTATACTGTATTACCAAAGCATCTGGATATAGTTGAGATATATTGGTTAGATCAGCCAGTGCTTAAGGGCCAAGCCAATTCTTTGTATGAAATTACTAGAATCAAATGTGCAAAGCATTTCATTTTAGAAAATTTAAATGTGTATCTATTTCACCCTGCATGCAAAGGGTGCATTCTTCCAGGTGTGTGAAAGCAGACATACATTACATAGGGATCATTTTGTAAAAAATGGCCATAATTTTTACATTTGGAATAAAATCTCAGCAGCATTTTAACCTAGAAGAACTAATAAAATCATTTCATTTTGCTTGTCTCAACTATCATTTGAGCAGTATGTTGCCATTTCATGAACTCGGAGCTGCAATATGTAATGTGGAGCAGAACTAGCAGCTATTACAGGTAATATAAAACGTACTACATTTGCTGGACAATTACACCAATTATGACCTTGGGTTTTCCCCACAACATCAGCCAACCATTATCAATGAATGAATGTTATGCACTGAACTGCTTGATAATCAGTAAAGGGCTACCAAAATGTTTACTACCACATTGTAGGTGTGGCTTATGCAGGATGCCCTGCATTTTCTTTCAACACCTCTCAGTGTAAATTGGGTGCTCTGGGGTGGAGCTCCATTTTTACTACCCCACTGCGTTGCTCCCCGCCGGGCAGTAGCCCACCCCTGTTGATGATACTCAGAGCTATTCTCACCTCCAGTAAAGTCCTTCCCTAACACATAATCTAAGCATTATATTAACTGGTGCTTGGACAAGAAATTGTGTGCTACCTGAAATGTAATATAGCCCAAGCGGTCTATTATTTTTCAATCTGTTTTGAGATCTTTGTCTTAGCACTGGTGAACTAAAGACAATACATACAATCATAATGTAAGTGGCAGTTCCCAAAGCTATAATTGGGGTATGACAGCCATTACTTATGAAACAAGCACTGCAGAAAAAACTGGGAATAAATGGAAGTCTGCTGAATAGAGATATTCAAAAGATCAAAGGTTTACCAAGGGTGGGAAAACATGGTTTTAGTGGCCATATCAAAGTAATACACATCGGAACAACATGCTTGAATGCTGTCTTGATGGTTAGTGATGAATTACAGATCTTGAAACTTCTGGGTTCCTGGACTTCTCTGGGTTTGGTTGTTTTTCTGCAGTCTCTTCATTACCAGATTTGATATAATCAGCAATTCAAAGAGTGGAAGTTGCTGGTTGTTTATACAACATGTAGTACCTTGCCCTGCCCAGTTAGCTTCTTCCTTGATTAGGATAGTATTGCTCTCCTGATTTAACAATTGCTGTTTCCTACTTATGTTAACTATTTGGGAATATTTGCGCAAGCTGTTTTCTTCCTTCTTAGATTGTATCCTTTAAATAGTGGGTAGGTAGGTAGGTAGGTAGGTAGGGTAGGTGGCTGTTCATGACTGATTTATTGTAATGCCAAGGATTGGGTTTCTAGCTCTTGAAAGACTAAGCTCCTAGAGTTATGATGAGTCTTGCTTTTCTGTTTCTCACTGCTATAATTTTGAGGAAGGATGAAGCGTCCCAAGCACACTACATTTCAGTTTAGTATAAACTCTTGTGTAGGCATAAAAGCACCTTGTGCTAAGAAGGATTTTGTGCATGTGTGCATGTGTGTTCATGAGTGAGAGATAGGTATACATGCATACATACATACATACATACTGTATCTTCATAATTCAAGCAGTAAAAGTAGATTGAAGCAGTAAAAGTAGATTTATTGGGACCAGTATAATTATAGTCTTTTCATCAGGGACACATTATACACCAATGATGGTGAATCTTTTTTTCCTGGGGTGCTGAAAAAGTATGCACGTGCACTATTGTGCATGCCCAAGTGCCCATACCCATAATTCAATGCCCGTGGAGAGCAAAAACAGTTTTTCCCAACCCCTGGAGGCCCTCTGGAAGCTGGAAACAGCCTGTTTCCCAACTTCTGGTGGGCACAGTAGGCTTGTATTTTGCCCTCCCCAGGTTCCAAAGGCTTCCCTGGAGCCAGGAGAAGATATAAACATCCTCCCCCCATCCCCCCAGAGTCTCTCTGGAAGCCAAAAATGCCCTCCCAAAACCTCTCTGTGAGCCAAAAATCAGCTGGCTGGCACACACATGCACGTTGGAGCTGAGCTAGAGCAATAGTCCGCGTACCAGCAAATATGACTCCACGTGCCACCTGTGTCACCTGTGTCATCCATGCCGTAGGTTTCTAGCACTGTTATACACCATTGGAAGATAGATACTAATTTACCCAGGCTTCATACCATGGTCTTTTGAGACTGAAGGATGCCAACGTATACCCCATTCTATAACTATTTTGACATTTTTCAGGAGTTATATTTCCAGGTGTTATATTCACCATCACTATTCTGCAATGGTTTTCTGAGCGGACCACTGGAATACATTCAAACTGATTTCCCAATTTCATATTCTACTCCTGTGTTAAGAGTGATATTTAATTTTATTCTTAAAACTCTATTATATAAAAATGCATCTTTCATTTTGCAGGACTGATGAAGAAGAGTACTTATGAAAGTATTTGTTCCTTTTTAAAAAAAAAGTCTTGTCAGTGTAATTCTGACAATTCTGTATACTGTATATCAGATTGTTTTAGAAGGAGCCCTGTTCAAAATTCATTCTTTATTGGAAACAATAAAGAATGAATTTTGAACAGGGCTCCTTCTAAAACAATCTGATATACAGTATACAGAATTATTAGCAGGGTAGCAATGATAATGTTACCACTGTGTTCATCATTGCATTTCTTTCATTATTTTGCATTTTGGCAATTTCAACAATCCCAGTTTTAAGCATGTTTTCTTCAAATGCTAGGCCTAATGATTAATTTATTCATCCTCTTAATTTCTTCTCAATTGAGGGTACTAGGAGAGTTTCTAGAAGTATACCAGTTCAGCTACCAAATATTTAATGGATTTTGGTATATTGTTACATTCCAAAGTCTCCTGGCAGTTTACAGCATCAAAATATCAATTAAAATATATATTGCTAACAAAAAATAGTCACCAACCTAGACCATTATTTTACTATCACAAAAATGCATTCATACTGAGTAGTGATGGGCAAACCCAACGGTGTTCGGGTTCGGCAAGTTCGGATGAACTTTACGCAAAATTTGTCCGAACCCGAACCGAACCCAAACTCGAACCCAAACGGGGAATCCCTCCTACGAAGAGATTCCGGGGATGGGGCTTTGATGTCACCGGCAGGTTGCTAAGGACGCCAAGGTGATCACTTTCTGGATTCCATGGAATTCAGGAAGTGATCACCCTGGCGTCCTTAGCAACCTGCCGGTGACGTCAAAGCTCTGAACACCGACCATGACCCCAAACTTTGCCCGAAGTTTGAAAAAAAATCGTGTTCGTGTTCGGCATAATTCAGTATGGACCCGAATTGTGCAGGTTCGGTTCACCCATCACTAATACTGAGCATTGATATTAAAAAAATCTGGAGACATTTATAATATAACTTTAGCTTGATTTTCATTAAAAGGAAACATTTGCAGTACAGTTATTATTTGTAATGAAAAATTAGAGCATAATATATACACACACAAGTTCCCCAATATATTTATTCACAATTTTGATGGCAGATATTATTAATAGATGTTTATAATCACTATCAGAATGTACACAGAGAATATATAGACCAGCCCAGTATCAAAATCTGTAATTATGTATGAAATAATGTATTTTGACTTCTTCTTATGTCTGCCAATCTTTCTTTTTATCTTTGTGACATGTACGGCACCACTGCACTGATGTCAGTGACATTTCCATGAAAAAAAAATGCTGTAATATTTTTCTTCTAAAAAGACCACATAAAGCAGCTATTTATACACTAACTCCCAGCTAACTGTGAAATGCTGGTGGTGATTTCTTTGCAACTGAGTGCTTTGACAAACTTTTTTTTTTGGGGGGGGGGGGGAGGGGGCTGGCAATCCTTAGAGTTGGAAGATAACCATAATGTGATGCATAATCTCTTTCCCGCTGTCTTCTGGATGTACTAAAATAGCCCAATTTCACCCAACAAGCAGAGATGAGCAATCACAGTGGGAGGACTGAATTTTAGTTGGTGGCTTTGCCCAATTGCATAACCTTTCATCAGTTTATCAGAATCAAATTTGCCAGTGTAAAATGCTTCATATTGTGAGTAGGTTAGTCAGATCTATCTTGAGGAGGACTATGTTGTCAAGAATATAAATCAGTTTTCCAAAATACAATGTACAGTATGAAAGACTATTTCTACATAAAGAAGATTGTCTAAAAAGATGCGATTTTCCACACATTTCAGACAATAAAGGATAAATTTGAAAAAGTCAGAGAGAAGGACAGAAGGTTTTCACAACAGACAGTTCACTTTAACAGATCCATTTCAGTGATTTGGTACACAAAGCATGCTACTTACATCCTTTTAAACCATGATTTTCTGGCTAAACAGTATTTGTCGATTACGGCATGTTTTGCTGAATTTGCATTTTAAGTTAAACCATAAACCCTCACAAAGACTGGGTTCACATAACATGTTAATGCAACAGTACCCAAACCACACTATGGCTTTGGATGATATATAAACCAATCCATTTTCTTCTATTTTGGGTTGTTAATTTTATTCTGTCTAAGTAGACAACTTAAAATTGCATTATTTGATTACAATGTTAAATATATGATGGAAGTCCCATTAAATACAATGGGATTTATTTCCGAATAAAAATGCATGATTGCTGTTATTTTTCTAGTAAGGATTCTATCCACACACACACACCCTGCAAATCTCAGAATAGTCAGAAATAGAAATCAGATTCAGACCTGCAGTCCATTCAAGAAGATTAAAATTCAAGACCAAAGTTGTTTCAGTAGTTAATTCTAAATACAGCATAGACACATAGTAAATTTATAGTTTCTGAACAATCTCACACTGATTAGAAATTCATTCCTACTTCATTCATATATTTTTTAAAAGAATTTTCCTTTCAAAGAAGCAAGATTAATTTATTTAAGGAATAAGAAAAGGATATATAGTAATGGTTAAGGGAAAACAAATGGCAACCAAGCTATGGAAAGGTTTAACAGATTTAGCCGATTAACCGTGTTGGAAGAGACCTTGTAGGTCATCTAGTCCAGCCCCCTGCTCAAACAGGAGACCTGACACCATTTCTGACAAATGGCAGTTCCATCTCTTCTTGAAAGTCTCAAGCGATGAAGCTCCTAGAACTTCCAAAGGCAAGCTGTTCCATTAGTCAGAAAATTCCTCCTTATTTCTAAGTTGAATCTCTCCTTGATCATTTTTCACCCATTATTCCTTGTCTGCCCTTCAGGTGGTTTGGAAAATAGCTTGACTCCCTCCTCTCTGTGGAAACCGCAATTTGTTTCTACTTAATAATAAAGCAGACAAAGGGAAACTCTGGCTGGTTTTCAAGATCTTGTTATTTTACCCAAAATATCTACAATAATAAAGAAGCATTCCTGTAATCCAAGAGCTGGTTTTGGTTGAAAGGTTTTGAGTAGTAAACTTATTAAGATGGAGACCATTTACTATTATACAACAGAGGCTTAACGTTTGTATTTAGTAAGATTTCTGTTATATTAGGACACCCACCCACCCACTCTTGGCTGTAAATTGAGTGATTGGTACAGTTTTATATAATGGCTGGAGTCAGATAACATACCTATGCATTATATTATGGCATGTTTGTTTAATGCTTTCTGCATTGTGTAATCTCGTTCATTATAAGTCATTAAATCATGATTTAACGTTATGTGTGCTCCCAACCATTTCTGGTAGTTTGCACTACAATTGATTTATGTATGTACAGTATATATTCATCCATCTATTCCACCCTTTTTTATTTCTGTTTTAAGAAAAGGGCAATATGCCTAATTCTCCATCTTCCCTGAAAATCAGATTAGACAGAAGAAACTTGATTTGCCAGACTTTGTTTACCCTGTGAACTTCCTTCCTAGTCTTGCTATTTTAGCTTAGTTCAACATTAAGCACTGTACCCTCCCAGCTCCATTTGGGATTATAAATGGTAGTTAAATGGAATGGAACAGAAAAATATTGCAAGTCATATCGTGCTAGACTGAGTCAAGTAGACTTTCCAGCTTTAAACTATTTTTATCTGGCACTAAGTGCCATCAAACTATTTTTCTCATTTTTCAATTTGGGCACAAGAGCACTCTAAATGGGAAAGGCTTCTGCAAATTTTTTTTTAAAAAAATCTCTAACTGATTGCTTAAATCAGTCAGGGTCAAATAAATGTAGTTAGATTATTGAACAGGACATTCACGCCCCTTTCTAACCTTTCCTATTGAATATTTCTTCCATACATAATTAGAGAAGAAACATTACAGCTTAACCTTGTCTCCGTTATCCTTTGATAATGTCAAGTTAGATGTTGCTATGCATTACCAATGCATTCCTTCTGAAAACTGAAAGCAGCAGACATTGGCATAGCATACAACTATAAAATTGTTGTACTCAAATTTCATTGACTAAGAACACATTTTTCAAATGCTTGAAGTATTTTTGTTGTTTCTTTAAATATTCCACAAAGTGTTAGATCTTTGATGTATTAAATTATTTGGCTTGCAGAATCTAAAGTACTGTTATCTTTAAATATCTGACAATCAATGAATATTTTTATGTCTCCTAAAGTGGTGATCTTGAATTTAATTCTTCTACAAAGACACTTCATGAATCTCTTATGTATCCTTATTATGAATACCCTATACCCTTATTATGTATACCCTTATATCTTATTATGTCCTTTTATGTAGTTGCATTCCCTATTTACTCTTTCTTCTTATAATAATTTTATTAAGAGCCAGAAAACTTCATAATAAAAAATGAATTATGTTTGTTATATATCACTTGGCCAAAATTACTCATTCCTTTTTTAAAGATACTTTAAACCCTAACCTAGAGAGTCCTTACCTAGGACCCCTCAAACTTATCTCCAGGCCTTTAATCCTTGATTTGGTATCTACACTCAATATAGTATAAATAGATAAGAGTATAGATAACATTGAATATTGAATATATTGTATTTTGAAAATGTATTTATCTTAATATACACAGTGTATGAGCTGTACATTAGAGAAAATTATGTTCAGACACAATGTTTTACTCCAATGGATTTCAGCAATGAGTATAATTCTTTATCCATATTGAAATAATTATATTTAGCTTCCAGTTATTGTAGTAACAATGCTGTAGCAATATGGATATAATCTTTTACAGGACAGATGGTCCTATTAAAGTCAGTGGGATTTATTTGAGGTAAGCATACACAGGTTTGTACTTTATTTTCAATGGGTCCCTATTAATATTGATTCAGAAATTCCACTGAGCTTAGTGTGGTTCACTCCCAAGTAGGTGAATAGAGAATTTCGAATAAGCAACACTATGGATCTGACAAATGGTTAGTCTAGATTCAAATCATGTAGTTTCAACTGCCCTTGAAATATTTCTGGTTTAGCTTTGATTTTCTCAAAGATGCTCAAATGCATGCAAGAAACCTATAATGCATTTAAATTACTGCTTTATCATATAGACTAGGAATTTGGCTCAATCTGCTATTGCCCACCTGGAAAAACTGCTATATTCTTTATGACATGAAATTCCGGTGGGGACATGGGAAGAGAAATATCCAGCCAGATGTTTTCAGCACACATGCCATGGCATAAGGGGATATTTATAACAATCATGCAGTAGTAATTATGCATTTATCCAATTTGTATCTGGAAACCCCCAGACCTTCTAATATAGTTTTACAGAGGCAAATCCCAAATTATTCCACAAACCCACATGAATGGGATTGCCTTCAGGAATGCCGAAATAACTTTGTGTCTAGCTAACTAATATCATTTTTTTCAAAGAGGATGTAAATGAAGTTCAAAGCGTAGGCAAATGAGAACATACTTCATTGTCCCACCAAACCAAATCTCAGTCCTATAGCTATGTGCCTAAGACCCTGAAAGATTCTCACGCTACTACTATTCATGTCCTACCAGACTAAGGGCTAGTGAGCATTGACACTCAGCAAGGCCACTGGCAACTTGGCAGATTTCAAGTTGCAGGCTTAGCAATGGGAATTGTTGATACTGGCATCATGCCCTGCTCACTTCCTTATTCCTATGAGTTTTGGATAGAGAGGGGAAGCCAGAATTTTTAGTCTGCCTGGCACATTCCTGGATTCCTATGATAAACAGAAGATTATAAGTGGAGCTGCTTTTCCTCAGCCATATCACCAGGAGATGCCAAAGTTATCAAGCAATTCTGAAAAATGTTGAAGGCTCTGTGGGAAATGGACTAGAGTGACTATTTTCATAAGCAAACTTTTTTTTCTCCTTTTGGACGGAATATAAAACTATCCTGCCAACCAAGGTTTTGTTGAAGCATGTAGCTTGATTCAGAGATTTAGCTTATCGTAAAAAATATAGACTAAAATGAGATATAAATCTTTACATATGTAACTCAAACATGACTGGGGTAGGACACATAGTGCCTCTCCCATTTTGAAAAATAAGATATTAAAGCTACATTATATTTGAAAAATATTAATAAATATATGACAAACACTATTTTGATGAGAAATATGGAAATATTTCATATAAAATGCCATGACTAACCTCTGTCTTCCCTCCCTCCCCCCTCTCTCTGTAGCTAATTAAAGGGTTATTGAGATAGTTCTTTACTCCAAATGTCTTGTAATAACCTTCACAATCTACTGAGTTTGTGAACTGAAGATTTCCCTTGTTAAAATACAACATTTTAATATCTATAGCATTCTAGCTTATTACAGTAGTACCTCTAGATACGAGCTGCTCCACATGCGAGTATTCCAAGTTACGAGCCGTGATGTGAGCGAAATTTCTGTTCGACACCCGAGCTCAAATTTGGGATACGAGCCGAGCTTCCACTAGGTGGCGGAAGAATCCTTGCTTCTGGTTATCTCGGCGCGAAAAACAAAGTCTAAAGGCATTCGTTCGAGATGCGAGTTGATCGACTTACGAGCTCGGGTCTGGAACGAATTAAACTCGAGGTACCACTGTACTGAATTCGCAAGTATTTCAGAAACTTTTGATTGAAGATTGAAGTATGTTTATGTTTTAATAACAGCTTCCATATTTAAGAAGCTTATAATTAGCAGTATATAGGACAACCTAGATTTGTTTTGTGAAGAAAAAAAGTGTTGTACCACATGATTCTTGACAAATGTATTTTTTTCTTTTATGTACACTGAGAACATATGCAACAAGATAAATTACTTGTGTGTCCAATCCAACACAATAAAGATTCTATTCTATTTTAAAAAACATGATTCTCTCTGTTGAAGCAAAGAAGAAACACAATTTTTTTTGATACAGTACTTTATACTGCCTCAAAACCTCTCATTGCCTCCTGTCATTTACTTAGAGAAGGCTGCTGCAAAGTTAGAAGCTGGCCTCGATGCAACTTTGGTTGGGAGAAGAACATGCTGGAGAAGGCAGACAGTTATGCTCTCCCATACAGCTCATCAAAGTTTGAGATGAATCTCACTGGAACCGATGAATGGCACATTTTCTTCAGTGTTGACTGCTGAATGATGTGGAGGAGCTGCCATTTTGTCTCCTCCTTTGACAAGTACTTACTGTTCTCTTTCTTCTATCTCCTCTAGTTCTCTTGGTAGAAAGCTTTCAGTGAGCAATCCAGAAGAGATGAGCAGCTTATCTTTTACAGCATCCACCAAAGCAAAGCAAAATTGTCTCTTCATTTTGCCCTTAGATGCAAAGTGGTTACATTTTTTTTAACAAAGCAGTTCCAAGGGAGTGCTTTGCTTGAACATTTATCAATTTTCTTCTCACTAATTCTCAGCTGAAAGCTAATGTTCTCACATCTGTGAAACCCCTGAAACCATTACTTATAAAATGCCTTTGTAAGGAAATTTCCGGTGATGACATGAACTAATGGGCATATTTTTTAAAAAAATATGATTTCTACTGAAGGAAGATAGAATGTTGTGATCATAGGTGATCCTTCATGAATCTGCCTGCAATTCTCCATAGAATAATTTGTCATGCTTCCTTATTTGTCTCATGAATGAGCAAGATTGGAATTTCAGCGGATAGAATTGTCTGTATTCACTTCCTGCAAACTTCATAATACACTGTACCATATCCCTTTTCCCATTTCATCCTTCATTGGATCATTTTGTGCATCAACTCCCACTGCTAATTCAAACTAATTAAAATATAAAATAGAATAATTTGCACAATTTCAAAAGTCTCTTCTCCATACTGTGAGTTATGTTTCTTTTCTGTTAATGCCTAGTGTGAACAATTCCCTGTCTTCACCAGTTGAATAAATTCCAAATTCATTTACTGATAACTCTCTAGCAACAACAGTAACACTGAAATGGAGCAGATTGGGGAAAGAATTCCTAAAAGATTGGAGACGGCTATGATTATATTTGCTTTTAAATTTTATCCTTGAGCACTTTTTGACCTGTGCAATGGGATATTTCAGTTTTGTATTTAATGATTTAAATATACTTTGCAATGCCGTTGTTCATAGTCCTGTGAAACTAGTCAAAGAATTTGAATCCAATTTGGGTCTCTTATCACTTCTCAGACTGGCATCTTGGCACTAAATTCTCATAACTCTCAAT
This sequence comes from Erythrolamprus reginae, assembly GCF_031021105.1. Taxonomy (NCBI): domain Eukaryota; kingdom Metazoa; phylum Chordata; class Lepidosauria; order Squamata; family Dipsadidae; genus Erythrolamprus; species Erythrolamprus reginae. Next base: position 61,563,647 of record NC_091952.1, read on the forward strand.
ATTTGTTTAAATATACCTTTATCTTTATCCAATCATGGACAAACATGTGATTAGAAGACAACTGTGAAATTCAAGGAGGCCTTTTTGGAAATAACATTTCATGTCATTGCATCCCTGATCCAGTGCAGCAGGCAACGCGTGAGTCCAACAGCTCACAATCATATCAGTATGTATGTATGTACAGTATGTATGTATGTATACACACATCTATATATACACATACATACACACACACACACACACACACACATACATACATATGTAGATTGTTGTGACTTTGGTTTTTTTGTCATGTAATATTTTGGGTGTCTTTGCAATGTTTCGGCGAAATCACATTCACCATCTTCAGGCTGAAGTTATTGGCTTCGTGCTGCTCTGAGTGTTTGCAACTGTCGTTTTTTATCTTTATAAATAGTGGTGGGGGTGGAGTTCTGGTTCAAATGTTGCAAGTAGATTGGATGACATATATATATATACACATACACACATACATACACACATACATACATACAAGTAGAAGTGATTAACTTAGCAAAATGTTCTTATCTGAATAATACAGCTATGAAATTGCATTGTACTCCAACTTTTTATCCTTCTACCACATACAAGTTCACAGCTGGCAGAGTCTGCATCATGAAGTGTGTCTCCTTTTCTCACTTGCCTGTTTCTCTGACACCTCTGCTAATTGGCACAGGGAAAATTATGATGGGTGCAGAATAAAGTCATCTAAGGGACTACCCTGAGTTAATTGGTTAGTTGATAGAGCATTCATATGGCACCAGTTGTAATTCCAGTATTTTGTTTTTTGAATTAGAGGGAAATGTTTTCTTTTATTCTCACTGCTATTTATTAACTCTGACACATATTGTTGTGCTATTTTATTGCGCAAGCCATTTTAGGAATGCCTGTAGCATCAAAGCATTTAAAACAAATACATAGGAAAGATCAAAGTCATGTAATGTGAAATTTGAGTATTACTTAGATAGGAATCAGTTAGGATCTTCTTAGAAGGCTGTGGATAAATAAGATAACCCTGCTTTCGGATTACCATGCCACTGATGCCTGAAACGGTTCCTGATAGATTTTTAAAATGGGAATGTACAAAGTAATGCCTAGACATCTGAACACTCTGCATATAATTACTTTGCAACCTTTACATTGAATGAAAAAAGCACTTCATTATGTGAATTCCTCAGAGAACCTAAGAAACATAATAGACCATGAAGGTTAATTTCTTCCATACCACTGACTCCCTATTTTTTGCATATGGTGAACTACATTCATACATAGAAATCGAAACGACTAGTTGGTTGTAAAACTTCACCCTGAATGCTAATATGGCTAGTTACATGGAGACCAATTGATAAAAAGAGGGAAAATTTTATATGAAGAAGGGAAAATTTGTTGCCCTTATTGTTCTGCCTACTGGACAACATGCCAGGATTAGAACCTTGGCCATACAGCATGCCAGGATTAGAACCTTGGCCATACAACATGCCAGGATTAGAACCTTGGCCATACAACATGCCAGGATTAGAACCTTGGCCATACAACATGCCAGGATTAGAACCTTGGCCATACAACATGCCAGGATTAGAACCTTGGCCATACCACATGCCAGGATTAGAACCATATTCCAGAGTGTGGCAGTTTTCTCCAATTGGAAGTATGTGCTACTCTGTTTAGGTGACCAAGATAGCATTAATATTCAACCTGTTCCATTGTCCAAAAACAATAATGGCCAAGCAAATAAAATGTGTCAAAATGATAAAAATATCCATGGTAACATTATTATCTAAAATATAACATTGTATTCTTGTATTTTGATACTCAAAGGAAGTGTGTAAATCATGACATTTGCCTGATGACAATATCATGCATGTGTCATTGTTTAATCTTTCCTTCCTGATGCCCAAACCTCTTGAACAGCGCTGGAGGTCTTGTGCATGATATTGGATTATCTTGGGTACCTTTTCTAGAAAACATCAATGTCCTTGATAAGATTGCCAGTCAGCTCATGTCTTTTGTAATGAATATGAACTCACTGCAATTGCTGCAATATCCACTGCCTTTCATGCAGAATAGCACACATTGGAATTGGTATTCTGTTCAGGTGGAATGGTAACTTTTAGGTGGGAGAGCTATGTGTGACTTCTTTATCATAAATAACTGGTAAGTTAATAACGATAACTGGTATTACGTCTCTGTAGGTGCAGAACCAGTTAAAGATAGTTTCTTCTATGTGCCTGGTGGTTTAGAGCAGGAGTGTCAAACACAATATAATTGAGGGCCACATCAGAGTTGTGTTTGACCTCTGGGGGCCAGAGTGGGCATGGTCAATTTAACATCACTTGTGTCAGGGGCACCTATGGCAGTCCAGCACTCTGCCAGAGAGAATGTGCTTCCAAGCTCTGTTTTCAGGTGCAACAGCCTCTTGCAATCCTCCGCCAGCGAAAATGAAGCTCTGGAGGCCCATGATCCTCACAGCTCCTTTTTTTTTCTAGCAGAAGCACTGCAGGCTGGTCCTTTGCTGTTTCCAGGATGCCACAGATTTAAGTATACCATGGGCCAGATGAAGGAAATATGTTTTGTTGCATTTAGCTCAGGAATTTACTGATACTTTTTCAATATATTCCTACACTCTCAAAGGTTAAAAAAATGTTACAAATAAATTTATTTTCCCAGACTTTTGATAGTTAAAATATTAGTACTGGTGCTTTGAGTACTTACCAGAGTAGAAAAAAGGATAACAAATAAATGCACATAAAGATGATGAAGATTGTATAATTTATGAATTTGAAATAATGGGACTTTCTGTTCATAGTGAAATTAAGGTCCTGGCCATACACACACATATTTTTTAAACATCAGTGGTTCTAATATAAATGAAAAAAGTTCATAATATCATAAGTTCACAGTTTAAATCTAAAAGATGTGTAACAGACATATAATATAGAACTTTCCCCTATATCTTTATTTCTCGTGGTCTCAACACTTGTCTTCCAAGCTAGGACTGATATGATTGCTGTTTAATAGGTACAGTATATATCCAGAGAGAGAGAAAGAGAAAGTTCAGAGAGGTTAAAGAGGAAAAGTGTTCTGCATCCACCAATTTTATTTGCCAAAATTCTTCTCACCATTTCCCTTCTAGTCTCCATGTGACTATGATTCTCTTCAAATCTAACACATGATATTGGAGCTGTTATATTTACCCAGCTTGGCATTTTAAAAAAGAGCAGTAGCAAACCTCACTTGAATATAAGATAGTGGGGCAAAATTACTCATTTTCATCTGTTGGAGGAGTGGAATCAATAAGCAAGTCAAACACCGCCATCACCACCCAGTCTTATCTAGGTGACGGTAACACCAAAGGTAGTTTGTTGTGAATTTTAAATATTGTTTGGAACTAACATAAATTGTCATTTTTTCTTTTCTTTTGCATTGACATTTCAGAGGAATTGTGTTTTTCTTTCTGAAAAGGGTGGAAATCTCTTAGAGCAGAGACCGTTGATCCAAAAATAAAACAACAGGGATATCATAAAAATGACAAAGGAAATGACCATCAAGGTAATTCTTGCTGGAAACTTTACAGCAGAGACAGACATAAAGGAAAAGATTGCATGGGAAAATTAAATAACAGACCAGCAAAGAAAAACAGGCCGTCAGTCAACCACTCTAGTTTAAAATTGCTTATCTTGAAAGCCAGTTCAAGTGAAGAGATTTTCTGGAAATAAAAGGTTGCTTGGTTTTCTCCATTCTAAAGAGAAGTCCAGCTCCAAATTTCCATACAAAAGCAAATTGCAAATCATGTCTTTTTCAGATACATACTGGTATGATCAGGCAAAAGTCTATCAATTGTAAGATATATACACTAAACTTGCATTACAAATGTATTTCTTAAAGCAGGCAACCATGCATGTAGGTAGTTTTTGCAAACCATGGAGCAATCGAGAAATACTCTAAATTTGACTTGGGCTAGGACAAATGTTCTAATAGCTGTTGTTGAAGATAAAGAGAAGCTCCTTCTTTGCCTTTTAAGGAAGGAAGGAAGGAAGGAAGGAAGGACGGACGGACAGACAGACAGAAAGAAAGAAATTAAACTGTTTTACTTGATAATTAGCTCATAGGAGCCAAAACTAATTTTAGTTAGATTATACAATTACTACTAGTAAATGGTTAGAAGAAAAAGAAATTTAACTAAAATATATACTGTACTTAAGAAGTATAGTAAAAAAAAAAGGGAGAGGGTAGTAAAAGCCTTAATAAGCAAACTTAGTCTGTATATTATGGTGTTATTGAGCTAAAAGAGCCTATTCTAAGCCTATTTTTATGTCCTTTAATGTATTAGGATTTGAATTTGAGATGCTTTCTCTAGTTTTTACTGTCTCTTATTCAAAATTAAGGTCCTTTTTTATAAAATTTCTTTCTAACAGAATAAGATACTTCTTGGAAAAGTGTAGAACTCCTTAAATTGGATCCCTGCTGAAGAATAGGTGTGATTTGGTTGTTTTGACCCTGATATATCATAAATGGTATGCATGTATAAAGACAGGTAAAATGAAATTACTATTTAATCTCAATGTTAGCATTCTATGAAAGTTACTTTTGCCCACTTTACAAAGTTAAGTAAGACAACTTCAAAGGTATCGATCAGAACTTAATCAGGCATCAGTTTCTCATTTTTTGATCCTGTAATATAAAATTGGAAACAAAAGCAATGATTTAGAGAAAGGAAGAAATCATAGAAACATAGAAACATAGAAACATAGAAGACTGACGGCAGAAAAAGACCCCATGGTCCATCTAGTCTGCCCTTTTACTATTTCCTGTATTTTATCTTACAATGGATATATGTTTATCCCAGGCATGTTTAAATTCGGTTACTGTGGATTTACCAACCACGTCTGCTGGAAGTTTGTTCCAAGGATCTACTACTCTTTCAGTAAAATAATACTTTCTCATGTTGCCTTTGATCTTTCCCCCAACTAACTTCAGATTGTGTCCCCTTGTTCTTGTGTTCACTTTCCTGTTAAAAACACTTCCCTCCTGAACCCTATTTAACCCTTTAACATATTTAAATGTTTCGATCATGTCCCCCCTTTTCCTTCTGTCTTCCAGACTATACAGATTGAGTTCATTAAGTCTTTCCTGATACGTTTTATACTTCAGACCTTCCACCATTCTTGTAGCCCGTCTTTGGACCCGTTCAATTTTGTCAATATCTTTTTGTAGGTGAGGTCTCCAGAACTGAACACAGTACTCCAAATGTGGTCTCACCAGCGCTCTATATAAGGGGATCACAATCTCCCTCTTCCTGCTTGTTATACCTCTAGCTATGCAGCCAAGCATCCTACTTGCCTTTCCTTCTGCCCGACCACACTGCTCACCCATTTTGAGACTGTCAGAAATCACTACCCCTAAATCCTTCTCTTCTGAAGTTTTTGCTAACACAGAACTGCCGATGCAATACTCAGATTTAGGATTCCTTTTCCCCAAGTGCATTATTTTACATTTGGAAACATTAAACTGCAGTTTCCATTGCTTTGACCATTTATCTAGTAACGCTAAATCATTTACCATATTACAGACCCCTCCAGGAATATCAACCCTATTGCACACTTTAGAGTCATCGGCAAATAGGCAAACCTTCCCTACCAAACCTTCCCCTATGTCACTCACAAACATATTAAAAAGAATAGGACCCAGAACAGACCCTTGTGGCACACCGCTTGTAACCTGTCTCTGCTCAGAATACTCGCCATTAACAATAACTCTCTGATGTCTATGCTTCAGCCAGCTTGAAATCCACTGAACTATCCAGGGATTAAGTCCAATCTTCACTAATTTATCTATCAGCTCTTTATGTGGAACCGTATCAAAGGCTTTGCTGAAGTCCAGATAGGCAATATCCACGGCACCACCTTGATCCAACACCTTTGTGACATAGTCAAAGAACTCTATGAGATTAGTCTGACACGATTTGCCTTCAGTAAAGCCATGCTGATTTGGGTCCAATAAGTTATTGTTTTTTAGATGCTGATTTATCCTCTTTTTGAGTAGAGTCTCCATCATTTTAACTACAACTGATGTCAAGCTAACTGGCCTGTAGTTTCCAGCTTCTTCTCTACTGCCCTTCTTGTGGATAGGCACAACACTGGCCATTCTCCAATCCTCAGGAACATCTCCTGTTAACAGGGATTGGTTAAACAAATCAGTCAGGGGGGTAGCAATGACAGATCTGAGTTCTTTAAGAACTCTGGGATGGATGCCATCTGGACCCATTGCCTTATTTATCTTTAATCTTTCAAGTTCTTCTAAGACATCGGCTTCTAAGATCACTGGAGCTGAATCCGTACAGCTGGAAGCAATGCTATATCCCTCTATAGTATTATTTTGTAAGGTGTCCTTTGAGAAAACTGAACAGAAGTAGCTATTGAAATGGTCAGCAATCTCCTTATTCCCATTAATGCATGTATTATTCCCGGTACTAAGCTTTGTGATGCTGCAGTTTTTCTTCTTCCTATCACTAATATATCTGAAGAAGGTTTTATCCCCCTTCTTTACAGATTTTGCTATTTCTTCCTCTTTTGAGGCTTTAGCAGCATATATTATCTGTTTCGCCTCCTTCTGTCTCATTTTATACACCTCTCTATCAGCTATACTTCCAGACTCTTTATATCTCCTATAGGCAGCCTTTTTTTCATTGACTATAGCCCTTACATCATTGCTAAACCATAGCGGTTTCTTCTTCCTTTTACCTTTAGTTACTTGCTTTACATAAAGTCTTGTGGCTTTTAAGATGGCCTTTTTTAATACAGTCCACTGGGTGCTCGCTCCTGCCATTTTATCCCTCCCCTTTAATTCATTATTTAAATATTCCCCCATTGCATTAAAATTTGTTTTTCTGAAATCCAATACTTTGGTTGCAGTATAGGATTGCTCACAATCAGTTTTTACATCAAACCACAAACATAGATGGTCGCTGCAACCTAAATTTTCTCCCACCTTGACCTCTGAAACCTGATTCCCATTTGTAAAAACTAAATCTAGAATATTCTCCCCTCTAGTTGGTGTCTTAACTAGCTGTGCCATAGCTGCTCCTGTAAAGGCCTCTACTATATTCTTACTTTTGCATGTAAGGGCACTGGGGATATTCCAGTCAACATCAGGCATGTTGAAATCACCCATAACCACAATATCTCCCTTTACTGCCATTAGGGTAATCTCATCCACCATCTTGTTGTCATGTTCCTCAGATTGCCCTGGAGGCCTATAGATCACCCCAATTCTAATGACAGAACCGTCTTTATTTTGCATGCAAATCCAGAGGGTTTCCAGATCTTTACATGTATTTTGAATTAGTATTGTTTTTAGACTTTCCTTAACATAAATGGCTACTCCACCTCCCCTTCTCTCTATTCTATCCTTCCTATACAGTGTATATCCTGGTATGGATATTTCCCATTCATTGGAATCCTTAAACCATGTCTCAGTTATGGCAACCAGATCCAAATTATCTCTAGATATTATGGCCATTAACTCACAGAGCTTGTTGCTCAAGCTTCGAGCATTCGTGCACATTACCCGAAGAACATTATTTTCATTATTAGTTTGCCCCTTATCATCAACAACTACATCTATTTTATTTTCAGCTCCCTTTTCATAAGCTTCCAGAAACTGATGTATCCTCATTGGTCGGGGACAGAAATCCTCCACATCTGGTACATCTCTGTCCCCTTTACCTAGTTTAAATGCCTGTCCAAAAAAGCTCTGAATTCCTCACCGAGCACCTGGGTACCTCTGTATGATGGATGCAAACCATCCCTCTTAAACAACTCCCTATTAGACCATCTACTGACATCATGACTTACATAACCAAAACCTTCAGCTTTACACCACTGCCTTAACCACACATTAAACTCTCTGATACAACTTGTTTTACCCTCCTGGCCACAAACCGGTAACACCTCTGAGAAAGTCACTGAATCAGTTATTTTACCCAGCTCCACACTTAGACTTTGAAAATCTCTTTTTACTACATTAACATTTCTCTGGGACAGATCGTTTGTGCCAAGATGCACCACCACATCAACTTTATTACCCTTACTCACAGCCCTGACAATGTTTGTAATCCGCCTCCTGTCCCTGTGGGCAGTGGCTCCTGGAAGACACCTCATCACCTTCACCACATCCTTCCTCTGTCCCAAATCAACACCTCTGACAATCGAGTCACCCACAAGAACATGTGTCCTCTCTTTATTTCTACTAACTGGACTTGGTTTGGTGACACTATGTTCCTCATTTACAACAACTTCTCCTTTGAACATCCCCTCATTCTCCGCCTGAGGGGCCTTGCTAATATCTACAACATCCTTACTATTTAAATCCGCAAGAACATTATAGGAGTTGGATACAGAGAGACCAAATTGTTATGTTTTTGTTCAACTGCACGTAATCTTCCTGAACCAACAGTTGTCCAAACAGCCCTCCTCCTCGGGGGGCGCTGTGGAAGTGGAGGCTGCACACATGGCTGCATTACAGCACGTGGCTGGGACAATCTTTCCACTTCTGCCTGCAAGCTACAAACTAAGGACTGCAATCTAGAGATCTCGCCATCTAATCCTTTGAAAAGAAAAGAAACTACACTATATTTAGGAAGCATCATAAAAACAAATAAAATATCAGTCTTTTTTCTTATCATATACATAAGTTTATCAGAACTGAGAAAAAAATCAAATTCAGTCAGGTCATTGCTCTCGGGTACTACTTATTTGTTTTTCTTGTTAGGTTTATATCTCAAGAAATGAAGATGACATGTATGACAATTTTGCTTCCCCCCCCCCCACACACACACATAATAATAAGCCTGTAAAGTAGTCTGAGCTGACAAAAAAAATAAGTTCCAGATTCCAGAGTTATTCAGTGAATATACAATGGCTAAGGGTGTATTTGAACCAGAATTTCCCCAAACTAAAAGACTAACCAGCTTCTCAGGGGACTCATTCTGAGAAAGAGAGAAAGAGAAAGAGGAACGGAGAGAGAGAGAGAGAAAGAGAGAAGAAAGAAAGAAAGAAAGAAAGAAAGAAAGAAAAAAGGAAAGGAGGAAAGAAAAGATAAGAAGAAAGAAAGATAAGGAGAGAGAGAGAGAGAGAAAGAAAGAAAGAAAGAAAGAAAGAAAGGGGAAAAAGAAAAGAAAAACTTATGACCACAATTGAGCCCAACATTTTGGTTGTTAAGCAAGACAGTTGTTAAGTGAGTTTCACCACATTTTACAAATTGGCCACACCTACCCAGTCACCTGAGCAACAAGTCACCTGAAGCTACACTCACCTGACCTACAAGCCACACCCACAAAATAAGCTATGCCCACAGAGCCGGTAGGGAAAATTTTGAGATTTTACCACTGGATTAAGATCCTATTTTAGAGCAGGGGCATGTGAATTAGATTCTAAGGATTATCTTTTGTTGTCAGTACCTGAACTCGGTTCATATACATAACTCCTTATGCATACTTCTCATATTTTTCTTGAAGTTTTCTTCTTATTTAAAGAAGCATAGTAAGGCAGGAAAAGTTTTGGTAATGTATTAAGAGTTAGAATCCTTTTTTACTTTCCAACTACCAAGATAGAAAGTGCTTTTCTCCTTTGCAATCACCTTTGTCCATTGAGTCACCATTAGGTGATCCTTCTTGTATTATGGTTTCATCTCTTTTCCCTAGGCTGATTTACAACCATTAACTCACTATACCAACTCCCTACTACCTTTAAGCTTTCCAGATTTTTCTCAAACTAAAAATGTTTAATATCCTCACATCCTAATTTTAATCACTGAAGCATTGACTACTTTAGTGAAACAACTGGACAAGTTTTCACCCAATTTTAAAAGATTTTCTGCACATCTACAGAATCTCAAATTTAATTAATGCACACAAGAAAACAACTGACTGGAAGGCAGATACTGAAGCTGAAACATACTGGCCATCAAATGAGAAGACTTGGTGGAAAATAACCTGATGTTGGAAAAGATTGAAGACAAGAAAAGAAGGAGATGGAAGAGAATGAGATGGTTAGATATGTCATCAGCACAAGCAATGAAGATTAATTCAGGCAAACTCTGGGAGACAGTAGAGGATAAGGGACCCCAGCATGCTGTGCTCCATGGGGTCCCAAAGAGTCAGACACGATTTAGCAACTGAACATAATAAAATACAATGTGTGCATTAATTAGATTTGAGATCTTTATACAGGATCAAAAAGTGGCTTAAATATCATGACTTGGCATAACTGGAACATATTTCAGTGTTTTAAAAGTAAGTTTACAGCTCCATTAAACATTTAACCTTAACCCAGCCAGTGCCTAATTAAAGCAACCTTTTCAAAATGACATCTATTTCCAGGATTATGTATTACTTACTCATTCAGCATAAATATTAGTGGATGAGATCTCTCAGAGGAAAGAATATAAATATTTGGAATGTGAATTTTGGAAGTGATTTGGAAGAAGTCCTTCGGATCTCACAGAAGAGTGTGAGTAACATTTTTCTGCTGTTTATTAAAGCAGCCTGCCTTTCTTTGTCTTTTCCAGTTTGAAAAAAGCATGCAATTTCTTTAAGAATTTAACTGTTAAAGCTGCAGCATCTAATTTTCAGGTTCATGTGGATTTCTTTAAATGTTTGGCCAGTTTAAAAAAAAAAGCAGAGTGTTGCTTTGCTGCTTCTTGTGCAAAATCAAATTCATATATTTTTTGAAGCAAACATTGTTGTAATTCTTCAAATGATGTACTTTGTACATTCTCCTGTGTGCTTCAAGAAACCTCTTTCAAATGATTTATACAGCCATAATAAACAGTGGGTATAAAATATATGCTTAAACTAACAAAAACAAATATTACTGTTTCAGTATAACACATTTATTCAAGATCATGTCTAAAAGTCATACAGAAAAACAGATAAAGTTCAAATTTTGAAAGATTTGGTTTCTGTCTTTTTCACTTCTTTCATTCTAATCCCTCAGTCTTCCAGCTATTTGTATTTCTGGGTGGGTTTTTCTTTCAGTTCTTTTCAACACACTAGAAACATTTATGGCTTTTCTACTCCCGGATTAATTGCATTTCTTAACTTTTCTTAACTTTTAGTCCAGCCCTAATTCCTTGTAAATCATCTGGCCATCTAACAATTATTCCTCCCTCCCCTAAAACTCTGACCTATCCAGATTCAATAGCCAGAAAATCAGATTATTCTCGTGGAATTTACATATCTTAAGGCATTTCTAAAGAGTTTTACGCCTCTGCTACTCTGATCCAGAATCATTTAATGGGCAACTGCTTCAAAGCCAGCAAAGGAAATTGAAGAAAGGGAGAATAAAGTGAGAGAAAAAGATGGACATAGCAGTGGTTGAATTTTGTTCCCCAAACTGATTTGCAATTAAACACAGCTACATTAACCTAACAGAATATGTGCTTGTTTAACATAGGTAAAATGTAGACAAGCTTTTGAACTGTGGTTTTGACAATTACAATGAATAATCACCCTTTTGAGCTTTTTTTAAAATGCAACCTAAACTTTTGATTGCACATTTTCATTTTGGCTGGTTTTTCCTTTCAGTCAATAAATAAATAATTCAGAGAACGGAGAAGTGAAAGGTGGTCTCTACTACTATGATAAACTTTGGAAATAAACCTCAACTGAATCCATTTAAAACTCAAAGGAGATGGCACAAATCTCATAGTGCTGAAAAAAGCTGTACTTAAATAACAATCATTGTCTACTTCCTTAATCCAATTGTCTGGTAGGCCTGCCTGAAGAGCAAAGAAAATTGAATTTCCTTTTTGTGCTATTGACAGAGGCAAAAAACAATCAATCAGTTAAGTCACAAGCATCCAAAGGAGGAGCTAGTCTCATTACACCTGCCATGAAGCCCTCACACAAGTATTTCAAACCACATATGGTATACCATTTTTACCATGATGCAATTGGCACAAATCAGATTATTTGCACCATTAATGCAAAGACATTATGACTTGTATGAGATGTCATGATGAAAATTTAATTTATCTTATCTAGAGACCTACCATCACATAAATAGACGTAAAATATAACAACTATACATGAATATAATAATAAAAACAGTGAAAAAACAGAATTAAAATCGCAGGAGTGGAGCTTCAGGGTGCTAACCAGTCCCACAGGTGTGTGCTCCTCTGTGAACCCCATGCAAGTTGGCAGAGCTATGCTTTCAAGCATTACCAAAAGGCTGAGAATATTAAGGGGCCCCCACCCTCACCTCTGAGGAGAGATTGCTCCAAAATGTGATGGTAACTGAAGAAAATGTTTTCTTTCTGGACGCTATCAGTCAAAAGTATTTAATGCTGGGATTGGCAGCATACCTTCCCTGCCTGACTGAATGAATGGGACAGACCAATAAAGAGATGGAGACAGTTTCACAGGTAAGTAAAATATAAATCATATTTCTTGCATTTGCTGAAAGCTCATCCTCTAAAAACGTGTAGCCAGATTTATCATATCTGAAGCAAGTCCCGTCAAATCAAAAGGGCAAGTCATGATTATTAAGAAGACTTTTTGAGGACATAATTAATCTATTATGAATGGACTAAAACTAAGACCAACTCTAAAAGCAGTCACATTATCTTTTTTTTTTAAGATCTGGTCTGGATATGTAAAATTTGATCTTTAAAAACTGTTCATGTTATTTCACAGACTTAGAATTGATGGGCTCTGTGTTATATCAGGAACGCTTTAATGGTCTCTCTCTGATGGTGTGCAATTAAAGGTACTTTAGTAGAGAAAAGGATATTGGTGGGGGTTTTTAGCGCAGAATAAAAATAAAGTTGCATTTTTTTTCCTATTCTGAATTCTTTGTCCATCAGTTTCTCTTAATGCCCCATGTAAATTGCTAAGTATGAAAGTTTGTGTTGTCATGATCCATAAGATTTAGTCTTTCCCGTGTGGACAGGAAATCATGCAAGTGGAGTGGAATGATATTAAAATGATGTTGTTGGATGTTAGTTTGGGAAGATTTAACTTCCACAATGTCTTCAGAAAATATGGTTGGTGCTTTAAAGTCATAATCTGGATTTGAGTTTTGCTTTATATATCATTAAGACTATTTTATTGGAAATGGTATTTTCAATAAATGGTATTTCAAAGCCATAAGCAGAGTACTAGTCCTTTCTCTATAACATTGGTTTGCCTGACAGATTCCTGAATGTTCTGCAGGAATGTCTAACTGATACAGCTAGGTATTTTGTCAAAGTTATTTCCAAACGATGGGACAATATGATCTGGCTCAAGTTTTTCCTTGATTTATCTTCTCCTTTGAGCAAATTGTTGTTGAAATTTAAATCTTATATATAAATCTTTATCTGGGTGATATACAGGGGTGGGCTACAAGCTGGAAGACTAAATTGTGCTCGCCGCAGTGGCTTGTAAGTGCTTGGGATGCCAGCGTGATTTTGATTTCGCACCTGTGGAGGTAGCAAAATCGCGCAAGGAGCCGCAGGTTTGCCTGTGTTTCGATGAGGGTTTTTTGCATCCGTGCATGCCAAAACACGGGCGAATCTGCGGCTCCATGCACAATTTTGCTACCTCCACAGGTGCAGAAGCAAAATCACGCTGGCCCCACAAAAACTTATGAGCTGTGGCGGCAAGCACAATTTAGCATTCCGGCTCATAGCCAGTGATGGGCTCCTACGGGTACGGTCAGGAACGCAGTACCGGTAGCAAAATTTGAAGCTCCTCCCCAGAGCACCCAATTTGCACCAAAAGATGTTGAAACAAAATGCATAAGCCACGCTCACAGTGTTGTAGTAAAACTTTTGGTAGCCCATCACTGTTCGTAGCCCACCACTGGTGATATACCTGTTTAAATAGCTACCTAGATATTCTCTTATCCAAATTCTTCTGGAAATGAAGACTAGGAAGTACAGTCCAAATGTTGTGTACATTTTACACAGTTTGCTAAATCTGGAGAGATACCAATAATACTAATACTAATAATACTAATAAGATAACAATAATAGAGGCAGGAGCAATCTGAAGTGGTTTCTTGTTTCAATTTCTTATTTTACTATTATTGTTTACATTTCCTGTTTTATTATTTATTATTTAAAGTATTATATATTTCAGCTTGGATGCTGTTTCAACCTCAACTGACTCTGGATGACTTATAAAATAACATAATGTAGCATAAGTAACATAATTATATAGACCAAAATGATTTACAATATAATTACAAGATGGCAACACAGACCATATGTCAAAATCTAAAACATTAAGAGCAGGGGAGTCCCATCTACTCTATTCCAAGGCCTGGGGGAACAATCAGTTTTTAAAGACATTCTGGAATACCAACAAGATGGGAGCTTTAAAAGATCTCAGGCACTAATGATAGGCACTCATCACACTAATGACAAAGAAGTCATGCTTCCTGGGTGTACTGAAAAGTAACACTATTTAATCAAAGGGATCTCGAGTACACCCCCTCTGCGGGATGATACCAGAAACTGTGACAGATAAGTGATCCCTCAAATAAGTGTCCTTTATAGGTAATAGGTAGCTCTTTGAATCACATTCAGAATCTCAGTAAGGGTGGAAACATATTGCTGTCATTATCTCTATGAGGCAACAACTTAAATGGGATTTGTTTAGTAGAATATTCCTACAGTGATGCTCCAGGCATCAGGTGGACTAGAAAATCCCAAGCTCTGTCTGGAATCCTATGGGATCTACCAAATTGCTTGAGAGAGGCTCAATCAAATAGATTAATTTCTCTTCAGGGGATGGCGGTACTAGTGAGCTACAAGCCAATGAAATAGTAATAATTTGGCTTGGGTTCAAGCCAAAAGCTCCTATGTGTCCTCCAGATAGCTGATTGAAGCCTCCAAATACCTTGGAGGTTCCACTGTGAGTCCAGTAATGAAATCCATCAACTTAAGAAAGGATTCTTCTGGACAGAAAGTAAAGTACCAGTAATACAGCAACAGCAGCTGCCCTAACTGTTCCCTAGAGCCCAGAAAAAACTTCACATTCATTTATCTGTGAAGCACAACCTCTGAGAGTCTGCAGAGACTCAAAGTAACAAATGTCTGCAGAAATTATATTGGGTCTCAGTTGTGACTTAAATAAATCTTTAAACACACTCATAAACAGAACTCACTGACTATTCACCAAAACAATATTTTTGCTTTGTATGTACAGCTTTCCTTACCCTTCTTTCCAAGTAAATCCTTTTAATATCAGCATATAGCATCCAGGGAGAGGGGCGCCATACAAATCCAATCAATCAATCAATCAATCAATCAATAAGCATGCATTCAGGTTTCACAATTAACTGTTTGTTTTGCTTTTCCCTAGTAGCACATGGAGGTTCTCCAGTAGCACATTGAAGCTTGATGTTTCCAATTTCTTTTTAGTGATTGTTTTAAGAATACTAGGTGATTTTCTAGAGTTTCTCCATAGCAATAATTCTCAAAAGAAAGAGAAAAATGGACAATAGTGCACCTGAAGACTGTTTGCCATAGCTATGTGACATTTTTATTCAGGTCTGATTAGTTTAAACCTTTTATGCAGAATATTATGAGAAGGGCTACAGTCATGGCTCACTCTACAGGAGGTGGTGAAAGTTTAATGCCATGCTGTAAAAATTCTCCTTATGTGGCACCCAAAAGGGCAAAATAGTCAAAAGAAAGAAAAGGTTAGGGTTCTGCCTATATAACTGATAGAATTGCTTATCCCCAGGTCTGGGAGGGGGCAGGTAAACTCTGCATGGAAGAGATTCTTGAACTTTACTTAAATGAAAAAAGATGATAGGCAGATGTTTTCTCTTTAAATTGTAGTTTAAAAGACAGATTGTGTACATAGTTCGAAAAAAAATATTGGAATGAACGATTTCACATAAACTGCTAAGTTTTATGAAAGGCAGAAGCTTTCCTCATGTGATTCTGAAAAGCTATTACTGGATCAAATAGTCCGCGGAGAGGCGCGGCATACAAGTCCAATAAATAAAATAAAATAAAATAAAATAAAATAAAATAAAATAAAATAAAATAAAATAAAATAAAATAAAATAAAATAATAAAATAAATAAAATAAAATAAAATAAAATAAATAATAAAATAAAATAAAAAATAGAATAAAATAAAATAAAATAATAAATAATTACAATTAACTATAGAAGAGTCATTGCAAAAAATGGCTTGAAATATGAAAAGGAAAACATGGAGAAAGTGTTGATTTTCTGTTCGTCACCCAGTACATATTGGTTCAAAATGGATTCCAGTGCAGCTGGATTTGACCTTATTATCTTCCAAAGTGAAGTTGTGCATTCTAACCCAGACATATCTAAGAATTTCTTTCTCAGTGGAACTGTTCCACCACAAAATCTGTTATTGGATATCACATAAGAATTATCTAAATATAAACAACTTTAAAATGGCAGCCACCAAACACTGTGACCAAAGCAAGTTCATGCAGACAAAATCTAAACAAAAAATATTTTAAGATCATCTTGATCGGTGTGAGAAAAGTAGAAAATCCAGTCCAACAAAAAGATAATTTGCCTCTGTAATTTGACACATAAGTACTGTATTTATTATTTTTAAAGTGCTTTCTTAAGACTTTAAAAGATCTATTGTTTCATAATTGCCAATAAAATAATCTGTGATATCTCATTGTGCTGAATTGATACTATGGAACAGCCACACATAGTTGTGTGACCAGTATAATAATTGCAAACAATTATGAGACTAATTGTTTTAATCAGTATAAAAGCTGAAGTTTAAGATTGAGCAGAGTAATATTATCTCGCTCTCTGTTAACTTCATTTGAATTTGTGCAAATATTATGTGTCAAAGTGTTTAAAAAATCTTTATATTTCTTTTGTCTTGAAATTTTTTGACTTGTACATGACATTACAATTTTGCAAATCTGGAACTGTTAGTTGTTATCACAAAATTTCTACCAACCATTTCAATATGTTTAGAAATTAACAAGTCAAAGTCAAAGTTTGAAAACCATCATTAAAAAATCACAGAAATGTAATATTCACCCACCAATAATTAGAACTTGTATATGATGTCTCATTATCAAAACTCTTTACATCAATAATGTTACACGTTACAACGGAGTTCTGAAGTTCTATTGTTCTTTTAAAAATGGGAATATTTATTTTTTACTCTGCATAGACATTTGTTTGTCTGAACAAGTACAGATAGGAAGAATAAAAAGATCAACATTTACAGAAATCAGAACTGTGGTGAATTATAGCTATACAGAACATTTTTAAATGAAATATTTTCTAATTAAGTATCAAAAGCAACATAGCACATTTGAGTTTAAATCTTAAGCAAGGTGCAAACTTTTCGTTACTGAAATGGGAGACCAGTAAAGAGCATCAAGTTTGTAGAGTAGATAGGGAAGTCCAAAGTCTCCCAGAACAAAGCAAGAAAGAAAGCTACTTTACTGTTGCCAAGATTGAGTTCATGAAATTATCAGTGTCAAGTGTGACTTGGGTCAATTTACTTCTCCCACACTTTTTTAAAAATGTGATTTGTGTTATATAATATGCTATATTGAAAAATGGCTCAAAGTCAGAAAGAAATGCAAAAGTATTCTTCATTTTTGTGAAAAGCATAAGCTTTGTTTTCCTTTATCACAGCCTTTAGCTGTCACAAGTGTATCTTAATGATTGCTTTTATTGTTTCATATTTTGTAAACCATTTGACTTAGATCAGCAAAGAAAACTCTAAGTAGTAAACTAAGCCATTTAACCATAATGAAAGAAGGATACACATTGTGGTCACTAGATATCCCAAATGTTATCAAATATATATCCCAGACAAAGAGGACTATATACATTACAAATAAAACAAAGTCAATTTGGCCATTTCAAACAGCAGGAGCTTTCTATTATTCAGATCAGATTGCTTTGAAATACAATTTTTAACACAATATATTAGCATCATTGCATTTCATTTCCCTTTTTTTGCTCTTGTCCTATTGAAATTTCAAATTCCTATCAAAATATTAAAATTATTGCCCTTAATATTGGAATATACTTATCTTTTTCACTTCCTTCTATTACTGGGTTTGCTTGAAAATGCAGTTGATTCTAATTATGCCAATCTAACTGCTGATTGGATAAAAGTGTTCCGAGGGATGACTCTTAAGTGGAGGTTGCTACACTGGTTATCAAAGGGCTTCTCAGCCTAATTCAACCGCTGGCATTAATATTTGTAGTCTCTATGGTTTGGCATCCATGAACTTAGTGCAGCTCTTCTCCTGACCAAAATTAATCTGTCCTTTGGCTTCTCTGAATCCATCCTAAGTGAAATTACAACACTGGATTTCAGAAGCCTATCTTCTTGATGGCAATCTCCATGCTATTTTACTACTTGCTCTAAATCACAGGTGACAAACTTGCAGTGTTACAGTACGTTTCGTGATGTTTTTCCCATTCATGGAGCTGGGGTGGGCGTGGCCTACACATGACACATCCAACCCAATTTGATACCCCTGCTCTAAATGTTTACAATTAATAATAATAGGTAAATTATGTTTTCCCTGGAGCGAGGAGAAATGATAATCAACAAGCAATTAAATCATCAACAAGAAATACTCTTCATTTACTTAATGTGGTACTATTGTTTTCTTTTGTGGTATACATGATATTAAACCTTTCTTCACACAAGGCTTGATGTAATTGGCTACTAAGAACAGTGGCAGCTAATACCTTAGGCCTATACATCATGTTTTTTGCTTGCAAATAAAGTTTCATGTTTATATAAAGATTGAAAATAAAGATTTCACACTATGTAGCTTCCAAATGTTATATGATAAAATATGCATACATATTTAAGAAAAATGCAAAATATAGTATCATGTATGAATGAACTCATATATAGTACAAGGTATCATATCTTACTTTTTTTTTTAAAGGAAATTTTTTCTTGTGCTCACTATAGATAAATAATGACAAAACCTCTTAAAACCCACCTCTGCCATCAGGCATGGGGGAACTGAGACATCTCCCCTTGCCTATGTAGTTTTATGTATGGTATGTTTGTGTGTATGCTTTTTTAATAATGGGGTTTTTAGGCTTTTAATGTTAAATTGTTATTTTAGACTTTTAATATTAGATTTGTTATTGTATATTGTTTTATCACTGTTGTGAGCCGCCCCGAGTCTGCGGAGAGGGGCAGCATAAAAATCTAATAAATAATAAAAATAATTTAAAAAACCCAGGTCTATTAATTTTGGATTTGTACATAAAATATACTATCATGATTCAAATCCATAAAATGTTTATTTTGAGACTTTTTTTGCCATTAGCTTATCTTACCTTTCTTTTGCAGAGTTATAGAAAAGATATTAATCAAGATTGCTTTAAGCTAGCCATACTTTGCAGGATTCCTAAGTGAACTTAAATTTCTTAGATTTAGAGGAATATCAGAGGAAAATATTTTGGAGCAGTACTAAACATTCTTTTAATTATTTTATGTGAGTAGAGTGGGACATGGAATTGTTAAATTGTGGAACAGTCATCAGAAAATGAGCCTGCATGATCTTACTTTCATAGATGTATGCAGAAACAGAGTCTTGTTCTATGTAACATAGCATAATAGCCAAGAGATAAAGATGGAGACCCATTTCAGGCAATAAAATATTATCCTAGTATGGTTCTGTCAATCAAAACATTAAAATAGCCTGGGAGGTTAACAAAACTAGTCAAATAAAGTAGTGGTTTCTTTTAGTTCTGAAACGTAAACATCACAATCTTTAAATATTTTATAACTTCAAAAAGAAGTGGTTCTATTCTTTCACTAGAAAAGTGAATTGTTCTATCATGAACAAACAACACTTGACATACTTATGCATATTTTTATCAAACAAGCTAAGAAAATACAGGGAAAATGGGTTGCCAATTCAATTGTTATTGCATTGGATTATTCTCTATCAATTTTATTGCTTGTGTGTTTTTTTTAATCTATCTATCTATCTATCTATCTATCTATCTATCTATCTATCTATCTATCCATCTATCCATCTATCTATCTATATTGTATGGCCTCCTTTATGTTTAGCATTTTCAAATATCTCCCCTCCCCTCCCCTAACTGAAGTTTGGAAATGTGGTTCTTTTTTCTGGCTTTGAAAATTCATGCCTAACCTGTTAAATTCAACAGAGAAATATATAGTGCAATTTAGATATCCTCGTGGCTTGCCCTACAGACAGCACTAAAGAAATTATTCAATATTATCAAGTCATGAGTGATAGCCACTAAAATGCTTAATGGAATCAGTGAACCCAAGAGTACGATTTCATGGCTGGAACCTTGTGCATTTCCTCATTTCTGACAAGAGTTGAATATAGTCAATCTGTTAGAGTCAGTGTTCTGGATTATTTACATGGTATTGGCTCTGTAGGCAAGAGACACAAGTGGACTGCAAAGGATATAAATTTCCATTACAGTCATTTTGGTATTGCTAGGTGCAA
Organism: Erythrolamprus reginae; assembly: GCF_031021105.1. Classification (NCBI taxonomy): domain Eukaryota; kingdom Metazoa; phylum Chordata; class Lepidosauria; order Squamata; family Dipsadidae; genus Erythrolamprus; species Erythrolamprus reginae. The sequence goes on from NC_091952.1 coordinate 61,584,156, forward strand.
TCTGGTTCCTTTTTTCAGGGGTACATTTTAACAGGATGATAAACACATTTAGAGCAAGTACTCTTCAGATAGTAAATATCAAAGAATCAGAAAGCTGACATAGCAAACCAAGTCTCTATCTCTAACCTTTCACACCTTTAGAGACACTAAAAACAACTCTAATTTGTCATGCATATATGTATGAGTCTTAAAGACAAGAACTCGAATAAGTCTTGGTTAAACTGAATGCAAAAGGAGCTTGACTCCAATGGATCGTTAGACAATCCATTTTATCCAAAGGGATAACTAGAGCCTTATTTATAATTGCAAATAAAATTAACCAATGTATGTAAAACATTTCTTTTCTTTTCTTTTAAATACTTTGAAATTTTTAATATCCAAGTATGTCGTATAAAGCAAAATTTGATCACCATAAACAATTGCCTCACAATAAATCCAGAATAACAATGCAACATAAAAAAAATTGTGTACATGTATTGCCAAGCATACGGAGAGAAATTAATAGATGAGATTTCTAATCAAGATGGATTTTGCTAGCAAAATGAAGCCCATAGTGCCTCTGTTCAACTTGGATTTCTTAAAAAACACCCCTTTTGAGGTGTTTGTGAGAAGGAATGTTCCTCCTCTCCTGATGCATTAACATCTGCTTTCAGCAAAAATAAATAATAATAATTTTAAAAATTTCTATAATAAATGTTCAGTAGAAAATTCCCACATTTGACATAAATGCTAAAGACGCTGTAGAAAGCACAGTATTTTACCACTGCTGTGAAACTAGCATACGTGCACTAAAGTGTGGAAAAGTAAGAATTACCTGTCTTTCTGACATGACATAGAGGTAATTATGATCTGTGGAAAAAGCCATGTCACGGAGGATATGACTCCCATCCTTGAAAATTGGCACCATTTCGTACTGAATACCACCATGAGGAGGCCCATCTGCTCGGATCTAGGAAAGAAGTCAGACATTGTACAGATTAGTCATTGTTACTGAATTTAAGTGAAAGAACACTGTAGGTTGATATCACTATAGATTAGAAACAGAAGTCAAACATAGTTTCAAACACTGCCTGTCACAACTGGATCTAAACATAGGTGCCCATGGGATAGCTTTTTAAAAATTTGTTATATACAGTAAAATAAATGGCCTAGGATAAAGTGACCAGATTTTAAAATTGGTAAAGAGGGACACCATTGATGGGGATGGGTGGGTGGGTCCGTGATTAAAAATTGGTCTAAATTGTAAACGCCTCTATAAAAGTCTTCTGAGGCAAGCAAGAGTGATTGTTGGTACACAAATTTGATAAGTACCGGTAAGTCAAATCTGGATGATCTTTGCATTTGAGTTAAATGTTAGATTTTTTTAAAAATGAAAGAGGTACAGAACAATTAGAAATAGAAAATTACTTGGAAATCTAAAAAGAAGCATGGTAGAAGCATTCAGAAGAAACCAGAATTTAGGACTTGATACTGGGAAGTTTAAAAATTGCAGCCATAAAACCAAGGATGAATCTGGCCAATGTAATAATAGCTTGTCTATGATAAGATGTGGACTTGATTTGGCAGTATCAATTCAAACTGGGGATTTTTACTTTATATTGAAAACATTGCAAACATTTATATTTTTTTAAAAAGCTAAGAGGACCAATCTTACTTTATTTCTGTTGCACACTAACTCTCTTAAGGTAAATCACAAGTCTGCCTGGATTGCAAAAATCCACAGGACCATTGCAAAGGGCTTAACTTTCCAGTGGTCATTTGGATTTTTTGCAACCCAGGTCTTGTCACTTAATTTTGCCAGAAAATGCAGAACTGAAGCTTTGGTTGACTAAACTCGTAGTTTCAAACTAAATTTTGCTATCTCCTTTCCTCCCCACTCTCTTTCTTTCTCTCTCTCTCCCCACCTTCCCTCTTTCTCTTTCTCTCTCTTTTCCTCCCTCCTTCTCTCTATTTCTCTTTCCCTCCCTTTCTTTCTTTCTCTCTCTTTTCCTTCCTCCCAAAATATGTTCAAATGCCCTACCGAATAACATCCTCTTGCTTCCATGAGTGCTGCAGGCAGGCTCCTCTGGGCCTAAAACCAGGCCCATGTGCAGGACTGGACTGGCTAGCAGGCTCCCCCTGGGTCCTAGCTGCCGCCCTTTTCCTTTTCCTCAAACAAACAAGCTCAGCTTCTGGGGGACTGTTACTTTTCTGTCGGAAAATGAGTAGTGGGACTAAAGTTATGAACATAGTTTCTCTCCCCCGTTGAGGAGAGAGAGAGCGACTGCAGGGAGAGCTTATCCCGGCACTACCCCATTGCAGATTCTGCAGGGTGGGCGGGTGAGAGCTCCAGGGGCAGGGGAGACAAGGAGCAGCAGCAGCTGTGAAGTTGGAGACTCTTGGAAGGGGGCAGGAGGGAAGAAAATCTTTTTTTTAATTTTTAAAAAGGTTTTATTTACAATTGTGGATACAGAAAAAATAACAATGCAAAGACAATGTACTAACATACAAAAAGAGAATATTAAAAAAAGGGGGGGGGAAACAATACATCAAAACACATAATAAAATGTAGGCGAGTACAAGACCAATCTGCATAATCTTCAGAACTATGTATATTATCTTTAGCCCAGTTGTAGCTAATTTCAAAAATCAGTTTAACTCTTGTAGATAACAAAAAATAGAAGCAAAACATATACATATAACATGGAAAACAAATAATAGTCTTACTTAATAATTCATAACTTTTATCTTATTTGCTCTATTAGGTTTTCACCAGGTATGATTTTTTAAACATAATTAGGTGTTTACAATGTACTTAGCGAGTATTGTTTCTATTTTCTAACCAGTGATAGAGTAAATTCCAACAATCATAAAATTGTGTTTCCTCTTTGCCTTTTATTTCTAGGGTCAATTTAGACATTTCTGCGCATTGAATAACTTTTTCTAATGCTAAGAGAATCTTTTTGTGGCTGAAGAAAATCGGGACATTTTTGAAACATCCTGGGACGCGGGACAAATTATTCAAAACCAGGACTGTCCCCCCAAAAGCGGGATGTCTGGTCAGTTTAGTCTAGGAGTCTCCTGAAGGGAAGTGTAGAAATTAAATCTAATTAAATGATACCCTGTACGAGTTCTGCTGAATGCATGAACAACGAAGTGGAGTGACAAAGAAACCCTCAACTTCCTACTCTTTGATCCTAATCCCCAAGCATTCTGTATCAAAGACAGCAGGACTCAGTGCCATTTCCTATGTAGTCCAAGTTCTAATAAATCAGGGGCCACATTGCAAAGATAGCTCACTTGATGATCTTCTGCTGAATACATAGAAATTGAGCAGAGAGTTACTGCAGACCTTAGCAATTGTGAATTCTTCAGTATACAGTATTTATTTGTCACCTTCAAAAATTTCAGGCAGTATTTTCCATGAAAATAATTAAATAATTTCTTATTTCAGTATGCTTTTGCATACTGAATGTTTCATACTGTCCAGGACCTAGGAGTACTCATTTCAAAAGGTCTAAGCCCCAGAGCTCACTGTAACAGCATTGCCAAAAAGGCATTAAGTGTTAACCTAATTTTGCAAAACTTCTCCAGTAACTTTTTACTGCAAACCGGGGCATAAAAAACCTTTGCCAGACCAATTCTCGAATTCAGCTCATCTGCCTGGAATCCACACTGCATAACAGACATTAATACAATTGATCAAGTCCAGAGATATTTCACTAGTAGAGTACTCTACTCCTCTGCTCGCAACAGAATACCTTATGCCACCAGGCTTGAAATTTTGGACCTGGATAACCTAGAACTATGCCGCCTATTCTAACCTAAGCTTAGTACACAAAATCATCTGCTACAACATCCTACCTGTCAATGATTACTTCAACTTCAACCTCAATAATAACAATCAATACAAACTGAAAGTAAAGCAGTCCAAACTCAATTGCAGAAAATACAACTTCAGCAACAGAATGGTCAATGCCTGGAATATGCTAGTTGACTCTGTTATTACATCCTTAACACCTCCCCCAAATTTTAACCTTAAACAGGTGGATTTCACGCCATTCCTAAAAGATCTATAAGGGGGCATGCAGAAGCACAGCAGCATGCCTACCATCCCTGTCCAACTGTTCCCATTCATTTGTTTTCATTTCTTATGTATATACCTATACCTGTTTATACCTAAATGTTTATATCTTATGTTCATACTTATACTTGCTTTTTTATACATGCTTGACAAACTAAATAAAATAAATAAATAAATAAAATAAATATGTATCTGTATTTGTCTGTATGCACACATGTGTGTGGTAACATAAAATCTGAACCAGTTATACAGTACATGATATAAATATCACTGTAGTGCTTATATACTCAAGTTGGCAATATAACTGAAGTTTAAGGATAATAGCTGGAACCTAATTACAAGCTCGCAGAAATTTGTATTGCATTATTTTAACAAAACAAAAACTTGGCTTTCACTAGGATGCCAGATGGATGCCTAGGGTGGTCACTTATAATCACTTTTTAAAAAGGAGAAAATCATGATGAAAAAGAGGACTGTCAGATTTACACATGGCAGGTGTTAATAGTTACACTTTATGCATTTTCCATGTAAAGTATCTTCTGTAAAATAGGATATGTGACCAGTGGAAGATTTAGTTTATTATCAGGCTCTATCAGCCATCTATAGAGGCTTGGATCACCTCCAGCTTTGGAGACCTCCAGCTTTGGAGACCTCCAGTCATAATAAAAATAAAAAAATGGCAGTACCGTACTTGAAAATAAAATATAGAACAAAAGTACTCTCAACATAAGTGAAACATAAGTTTAGTGCTTTTGTTTGTTTTGTTTGAAATATAAGTTTGTTTGTTTGTTTGCTTGTTTGCTTGTTTGCTTGCTTTTAAAGAAGGAAACAAGGTTTAAATTTGATGCTCCCTTTGGGAATGAGCCCTCGATCAAATTACTTGATAGTTGTTATTTTTTATTCAGAATATTTCTGATTGTTATGACCTGATTGTTATGATTGTTATGACAGTTAGAACAATTAATCAGGGGAACAGCTTGCTTCCAGAAATTGTGAATGCTCCAGCACTGGAAGTTTTGAAGAAGATGTTGGATAACCATATGTCTGAAGTAGTGTAGGGTTTCCTGCCTAAGCAGGGGGTTGGACTAGAAGACCTCCAAGATCCCTTTCAACTCTGTTGTTATTGTTATTGTTACCTTTTCAATTATAAATAATATTGTCATTTGCATTTTCTTTCTTAGATTACAAAGTCAAAATAATTGATTTAATATCTATAATCTTTGTTTTTTTAATGATTTATTTAATCTTTTTTTCATCTGAAAAAACATCACAGTAATTTTACATAGATCAAAACCCGATCTCTTATCTTATGATAATTATATTGTTTACATTTATATTTACAATGTATTTACATCTGCTATTTCTATTTACATATTTCCATTTTTCAGACATTCTTTCACATTGTATCGCATATACCATTTATTCCAATTTTCATAATATTCTGAGTAGTTTAATCCCTTGATATCCATCATCAGCCTGTCCATTTCTGCACACCTATAATTTTGTCTATAACTATATTCTTTGATGATACTGCATTGTTTTTCCAATATTGTGCATACCAAATCCTTGCTACTGTTATTATATGGATGATTAAATATTGAATTTGGGGGGGGGGGGGTATTTTTTTTTTTTCCTATTCCTAATAAGAAGCATTCTGAAGTAAATTCTAGTTCCTTGCCTATTATTTCTTGTATCCATTTTTGTATCATTTTCCAGAAGCCCTTCCCTTTGGGAACATCCACCATTGATGAAAGATGGTGCCTGCATTTCTAGCAGTTCAAACTGGAGTTTGGATATACAGGAGTACCTTGTGATACGAACCCCTCACCACACGAACTTTTCGAGATATGAACCCGGGGTTCGGATTTTTTTTGCCTCTTATGAACTTTTTTCGCCTTACGAACCCGCCGCCGCCACTGGGATGTCCCACCTCCAGACATCCGTTGCAAGCGAACCACCCATTTTTGCAATCCTGGGATTTTAATATAGGTTGAATCTCCAGAAAAGGAATTACGTATTTTAAACTCTAGTTTCATTTTCAAAAACAAATACTAAGGCATAGAAGTGTATAAGAAGAAAAATCAGAACACTAACAAATCAAATTTCCTATCTTAAGTGAATAGAAATAACACATATACTATTCTATTAAAAAATGCTGCTTACCTTCAAACAGAGAAAAAAGGTTTTATGGTGCTTGACAGAGACAGCAACTTTAAAATCATTTGAAAAGGCCCATATTACTATTCCGCTTTATATTTGTGGTGAATCTGACTACTTTGTCCCTAAGTCTAAGTCTTTCAGCAATCCCTTTCTCCACCTATCATTAAACCAGCTGTTTAAAACTGTTGCCAAGACAACATCCTCCAATGTCCTTCCATTAAAATGCCTGATTGTAATTTAATTAATCCTCATAGGCTAGCAGGCAATGTGTTGCTAGGCCTGGCATGGTGGCATTTCTTGATTAGAAGACATAATTAATTTGAAGTTCCAGTGTTGTCTTTCTTTCAGAAACAGATCATCTACAGTTCCCCATAAAATAGGAAATACTCTTCCTCTTCAGCTGAAAATAAAATGTTCTAAGTCAACTATCATGCTGTATCCTCCATCCAAAGCAAGAGACTATCTATAGTATTATGCCAACAATGTGAGTTAATCTTTTCTGAGAAGGGTCTGTTTTAAAATAACACCCCTTTATCTAGATCTCTCTGCGCATTATTTCAAAAAGAAGTCTTAGATGCATTTCAATAGAAAGCTGCTTCATAGTGACTAGTTGGAATGAGGTTCTTTGGCATGTACTTCCATGCATACATTCTTCCTTTATCTAATTTCATTTCAGATACTTTCACATCAAACACATGTAAACTACTTGACTTTATAGTTGCTTTTCACACAGAAAAATGCCTATTTGTAAAGGAATATCTGCACTGATTAAGAGGTATGTACTGTACGTATGTATATATGTATGCATTTGTTTGTTGCCTGAGGAATTCAAGATATGTGTAAGTAAATTCACAAGTAAATCTGAAGAATGGCAAACAAAGAAATAGTGAGTAATGGCTAAGCAAAGATTTGAACTTGGCGCAAGTGATTTAGTTTATTCACTGATACAGCTTTTATATTATGCATAATACATAAAATAATGTTTTAATAAGTTTCAATAAATAATGCATAAATATTGGGAGAGAAAAGTGCATAAATCATCTTTATGTACTTGCATAAATAATGTGTAGGGAATAATAAATAATATTTTCAAGGAATATCGTATACATACTTAGGAGAAACAATGTGTAAATGAAAACTATGTAATAAAAAAACACATCTTGTGTTTCAGTCTTTTATTATTACTATTGATGAATATGTCCTCTTCCACTTTTGATGCACCAAATTTTTAGTTAGGAGCAAGGTTTAGAAAGGTACATAATAAATTGCTTAAGGAAAAACATTTTCAAAAAGTCTGCACATTAAGAAAAATGCATGCAAAATACATTTATTTTAAGACATGTGCTATCAAAATGCGTGCAGTTATTTTTGTGGATTTATTTCTGTTGTGTGTAAAAATAAAATAAAACTTTTTGATTGAAAAACATATCATGATAGGCTTCTCTATATCCATTTGTAGGTAGTCAAATATTGTCAATTTAGCTTATAATTAAGAATTTAAGAACATGAAAATTACTTTGCTAGATGTATTTTAATTAGAGATGGATGGATGGGTAGATGGATGGATGGATGGATGGATGGATGGATGGATGGATGGATGGATGGATGGATGGTAGAAAATCTGGACTATGTACTTCCTATTTCTCTTCATTAAGTTCAACATCACAAGTGTTATGTACTGAAAAAGTTGGGAAGTTTTCATTTCAGTCCAACATGAAAGTAAAGTAGGAAAATTCTTATTGGTTCCCTACCAGATTCAAAAGCAAAGGGAAAGACTGCAACAGAAGCTACAATGTTTTCATACATACATCCACCGATGCCTTCCAACGAAGCCGGAGAAATCTAGGAAAATTACACGGCCAGGTTCAACTGTTTCCTGGAACTTCCAGGACGTCCCAGACAACTGAAAAAGAGCAATGTTCTTGAGCCACTGTGATGCAAAGGTTTTTGAGATTGCGGGAGCCTTATCTAAACCTCAGACCATCAGCACAGTTGGTGCTAAAGGAGCACCTGCAGAAGCATTTCGACCCAGCTCCTTCAAAGGTGGTCAGCCACTACAAATTCAGCAAGAGTGCAGGAGGAAGAAGGTAACATATATGGTTAGGAGACAGCCTTAAGGCAAGCAGCGACCCACTGCCAATTTAATGCTTTTCTGGAAGATGCATTACTGGGTCATTTGTTTGAGCCGTTCATGATATAACCTTACAAAAGAAGTTGCTATCAGGGCCGACTTGACTTTGAAAACCGTGTTAGATGAAGCCAGGGCAGCCAAAATTCAAACCAGGCTGCCAAAGCTCTCTTCTGGAAAATTGTTCCGGCCTCTAGCAAGATGAATGATGTAGTCACGAAATTACAAGGGAAGCAAGTGTTGAGCCACCAGAAGAAGAAGAATCAGGAGAAGAAGTTTTCAAAACGGAGTGCAGAGATGAATTAAGAAGACCTGGGGGCACCGGGTGTTACAGCTGTGGGGGGGAGCATCCTTGAGCAACATGCCAATTCTGTGATGCAGTTTATTTTATTTATTTATTTATTACTTAGATTTGTATGCCGCCCCTCTCCGAAGTTTGCTGAAGGCGTGGAAAACTCAGCTATCGGTGTTTTCCGGTGGACCAGTGAGTACGCCCCACAACCTGGGGTAGGATAATTACTGTGCAAGGATAGACAATGTTTTAAATTATATGAGTATTGTTACAACAGTTTAATGTATCTACTTAAAAACTGTATATTTCTAAAAAAGCAAATCCTTAACCATTTACTGGTTAAGCTAAACCCACCTATTCAGTGATCTGCCAGAATTCTGGATAAGATTTATGAGAATAGGCATGAGTTCTGCCAATGGAAACCCACATAATTGTTTATGCTATAAAGAACGGAGGCTATCCTCAAATTCAGCTGTAAAGACTCTCCTGGGATAGAGAAAGCTTGTTTCCTGAATCAGTCCTCATGTGTGTTTGCAAATACAGTTTGAAAGGAGCCTAACAACATAATCTGCAAATCCAAATATCAATCGCAGCTCAAAGCATTTAAGGCCAGAACAACATTTGCACATGATCAAGTAAAACGCATTCCAGAAATTTCAATGCTTCAAAGGAGATTTGTCTAGCTAATACCCTACACTGCAGACCGCAGGCATAAACTCAACATTATTTTAAAAGATTAGCAGAACACCACATTGTGTAGAGTCTATGTTGCAGAGTAGCACCCCTGGTGATAGTATCTGATCTATTCAATATGCTAATGCAATACAGAAGCTTCTACTTGCCTGTTATACTGATTCTTCTATTCAGCATTTTACCCACTGCCACAACTGTCATTATAACTAAGCTACAATTGGCATGCAACTCCTTCTAGTTCTTCTTTGTAGGCTCTCATTAAAGGGTGTTAAAAACTCTTTGTGGGAACTTTCCATGATTAAATTACCAACCTTTTTACATTATGAATTCTTCAGTGAGACAGATCTCATGACAAAGTGTTGATGTCAGGAAGAAAGAAAAAAAAAGCTGAATAAGTGCCTCCTTGTACACCAAGCTTCATAGCTTAAAAAGTAGAATTTATTCTAGGCAAACAGCTATTTGTTACACATTCAGAAATATAAAGAAAAAAGATGGTTTCTTATGTTAGGATCTTGCACACCCAGTCGCACAGTTCTTGATAACATTGACACACTAAATATTATTTTGCTATGCTGTGCTATGCTATTATTATATTATTATTATTATATTATTATTATATTATTATAATAATAATAAGATTGACTCAGCCTTCCATCCTTCTGAGGTGGGTAAAATAAGGACCCAGATTGTTGGGGCAATATGCTGATGATTATGTAAACTGCTTAAAGAGAGCTATAAAAGCACTATGAAGTAGTATATAAGTTTAAATGCTATTGCTAAAATTGAGATGACAATAAAGGACAATAATTATATCAAAAGATTAAATGATTCAAGGAAAAGTAACTTTGGGAGGGGAGAATTGTGGAAATGTTTGTATTTTATATCACATTTGGCATGCTTTTGTAAAAAGATTGTCATATAGTAGATTCCTATTCACAAAAATAGTTTTATTGGTGAAGAGGATGGTATTGTCATGATAAGAAATAGTAGGAGGCTTAGCCAATCACACAGCCAATCATCAATTTTTCAAAAACAACACGAGAGGTCTAAAGCTACTAAGAATGTTCTGTTTCTATCTTAACTTTTTTTTTTTGGGGGGGGGGGGATATAAGCATTTACTGAAACCATGCGTACGGACAAAAAATATTTCCCAACATGGTAGAATGAACAAGAGTATACTTCAAAATTAATGAGTAAAATATTCTCAACGGTGAACTCATCTTTGCTCATTTTGTTCACCTTTTGCTTTTGTGTGTAGCCATTCTTTCCCCTTTAAAAAAATATTCACTTATTTTCCATTCCTACACTAAAATGGCCAGACATAAATCAATATTTTCCTTGCAGCTAGTTACAGGACACTACACTTAATAAAAATAATCATATTACTTGTCACAATAGACATCAAATCCACAATTAACTCTGGATTGTAGTTATCCAGCAATATTATTTTCTGAGATTGCCCAAAGGGCCTGTGTTTGTGTATGGGATAAATGTGGCAATATACACTTTGATAAATGTGGTGATAATGGCAGAGAGGGGGAAAAAACCTTATAGTTTCTCTTTTTACCAGTGTCTTATTCCAAAGAGGAAGAAAAAATGGAAAAGAAGAAGAAATATATTAATAATGAGACTACTGCTTTTTCCTTTCTTGATGGCAGTTCTTACGCAATTTGGAAGATGCCAAAATGTCATCTAATTTCCTGCTTTTTTACCTGGTTCATATAGACATCACATTCTAAACATTCAGACCATTATGTTTATGTTTATGTTTATTAGATTTGTATGCCGCCCCTCTCCGTAGACTCGGGGCGGCTCACAACACAATAAAAAACAGTTTATAACAAATCTAATAAATTTACAATTTAAAATAAAAATAGTGTAGTATATAATTCCCTGTTTTAACAGTCATTTCTGATATCTTGAAGAAAATAAAATAAAAATCCATCTCAATCATACACACAAGGGAACTATATCTCTAAAATGTCATGATCTGGCACGTGACTAAAAGCTGCAATGCTGATTTAGATGTAACAATACTAGAATCTTTGATTTTTACAATATACAACTACATAGCTTCTGTTTTTCTCTATTACTAATGAAGCAATTACCAAATTTGTTTAATATCGCTACTACAAAAACTGGAAGTACCATAAATGGCTATAACTTAATTTCCTCACCTTATCCCTGACATGATTTAATGATCTGTCTTGTATGTGGACAGCTTCCATTTTCAAATTAAAAGTGAAATACTAATCCTATTAAAAAACCTTCCCTTTAACTCGCAGATATGTCCATGAGGAAATTAATGACAACTCTTTACACACATATTCAATTCACATCAGTGTATTCAATTAACTGGGTTACCTGAAGGGTCCCTCAGCTCAGCATCTCTGTCATATTTTCACTATTTAGTCCTGAATTATGAAAGAATAAAGTGATTCACAGAGAATATCATCTCCTTGTGTTGTTGTGAAGGCAACAGGTTCGTGTTTTAAAGGTCACCAAGAGGTTATATGAAAATGGTACTGTGGAAATAGGTTCTGTGTGAAAGATAGACAAATGTACAATGTGTAACAAAGTTGTCTCTCAAGCAAAGGGAAATCTATGATTAGAGAACTCACTTTAGAGTACATTAGTGATTAAAGAGCTATTCAAGGCAATTTATCTAAGGTGCAAAGGGCCATTTATATCATCGCTACCTTCACTCTTATAGCACCAAATTCCTCTACTAAGTGAAGAAATTGGAAAAAGGTCATTTTCAAACTCTGCTTAGGAGAAATGTTTGAATGAGATGCTCAGCATCTTCAGCAGGTATAATTGTCTAAAATTGAGTCATGGCACCTGGTTTTCTTGTTGGTTTGAGATGTTTTCTGCTCATTCAAGCAGCTTATAATAAAAATGCCAAATATGCACACTTGGTTCCTTTAATTGGAATGGAAGATAAATAATAAACAATCATACTCATACTGATTACTGTGTAGCTTTTCTTATACTATATCATGTTTTTTTTACCCTAAAGAAAAAAATGATTCATCAAAGGTTTCATATATATACATTTATGTAATTTAAGAACCACTAGATTTTCTAAAGGCATTATCATTTTGTTTGTTTAATCAATTTTAGTTAGTTCAATCATAATAGTAACTTAAGTGGCTTTCAAAGCGTACATAATTAGGGTTAAAATAAGAAGAAAAATATACCAAAAAAATAATTAAAAAGCTGCTATAATTCAAATCGGGAAACCAATAATTGCCATCTTTAATTTGTTATTTCTTCAATGTGTAGAACTGAATTTTGAGTTTTAGTCTATTTTATACGTACAGTATACATATTTTTATTGTTGCCTGCAGATACTATAATGGTGCATAGCCAAGATGTAACGAATTAAAGTATGGGACTTCAACCAAGGAAATTTAGTCACTTTGGGCCAATCATTTACTTTCAGTTCAACTTCACACAGAAACTGTGGGAAGTTAAAATAAGAAAGATACCTTGCTATGCTGCTTAGAAGAAAGTCAGTGTACATAAATATCATTCATAAATTAGATTTGATTACAAATTAAAATAATAAAAGCAGATAAGCAAATGCAAAAGAACAGAAAAAAAATCAACAATGACTGTATAAATGAAACAGTTTCTAACTGATGACAAAACAATTGCAACCAGTTATACTTCCACAAAGACAGAGATCAAGAAATTGGTTCAAACAATGTATTTCCTCTTTCAGTGGAGAACAATGCTATTAAGAATAGGCAGCACACTCAATTCCTACCCACAGGGCCCCTGTCTTACCAAGATCCAGCTTGAATTTATTGAATTTCACCCAGCTCATTACTAACCCCTAACACTAGTCGAGTGCCTGGGCTAGCTCATCTGCTTCAGATGACAAGAGAAATGAATTTCTTCACCTTATTGATGGCACCTCACTCCAAATTCTCTGATGACCTCACCTAGTGCCATCACACAGATGTAGAAGTATAGGTAGGTGCTGCATCTCAGATGTTATGTGGCTGAGCAAAATTCCCCCAATGTCACTTTCTGAGTCTAAAAGCTATTCACACCAGTGATTTATAGCACCATCCAGCCATCGCTGTAGCGATATAAAGCCTGTCCACATTAGTGATATATCACCACAGCAATGACTGGCTAATGCTATAAATTGCTAGCGTGGATAGCCTCTGACCCTGTAGGCAGAGTGGAATCACTGTATCACCATGTCTCTGACATCCAACCCGAAGAATCAATCCAGTAAGATACTATGCAGGATGACATCAAAAGCTGCAAGGAGATGAAGCAGAAACACAGAATTGTGCTCTCTCTTCTTCTGTAGAGCAAAGATAGATGCAGCTGATTATTTATCTTATTAGGAAGCCAACTGGAGTGTTTTTTTTATTTTAATCAAAAAGCCATATACTAAATAAATAGGATTATAGTAGCCCTACTGACATAGTAACATCTGATTCTACAAAAAGCTTCTGAAAGCCAGAGTGATAGGTAACCATGAGTATTAAAGAGCGATTTGGGATTGCAACCTAAAGCAGACAATTGAACTGGGACTGCAAATCCAGCTTGACATTTTAGCCTTTTCCTTACACTGCTGGGCATAAAATAAACAAAGCACTAGACAGCCAAAGCTTCTCTGCTTTGCTATTCAGGCTGGTCATTTATTGGCATATCTTCTTTACTTATTTGTTAGTTTTAAGTCCTATCTTTCTCTTAGGACCTCAAAGGGAAAAAAAAGTATAAATATTGATGCCTCTATCACATTTTTAAAAGAAAAATTATATTGTCTGATAACTCCTGTGTAAGATCAATATATGTAAACCAATCCTGGTTGAAAGAAAACACAGACGTGCTTTGTGAATCATGCCCTTAAAGGGACAGCAGCCCTGGACAAATACAAAGAAAGCTGAAAATCCATTCTAAGGAATTTGAGAACAAGCTTAAAGAGGTAGTAGAATCAGGGCTGGAAGCAAGGAAAAAAATTGAGCCACAAGGTTTATTTTTGTAAGTCTTTATGACACACATTATTTATAGATTCAAGGCTTTTGTAAGTTCAACACTCATATCAAGATATACAGCTGCGCAGTTTTTTTGTCTGAATTATATACAAGCCTTACAAATCCAAATTTATTCCTTTTAAAATGATAATTAAAAAATACAAAAACACAAAGATACATTTTATCATATGTGTGTGTTTGTTTGTGTGTGTGTGTGTGTAAAATATTGTGTTTGTGTGTAAAATATTTTTGCTGATAATGAAAAGGAAGGGAAAGTACTATAGATATATTTCAGGCTTATTTTAATAATAATAATAATAATAATAATAATAATAATAATAATAATGTATTGGATTTGTATGCCGCCGCTCTCCGTAGACTCGGGGCGGCTAACAACAATGATAAAAACAGCATGTGACAATCCAATAATAAAACAGCTAATGAAAATAAACAAATATATATATATTTCTTTATTTTCATAGATTTTCATAGATTTTTTGTACAAATGATTGTCTGCTGGTGGGCACAATCACTGTGCACTTGTAATATGTTGTGTGTGTGTTTTATATTATAAAATCAATAAAAATATATATATTTAAAATCATAGATTTTCATGGGTCTAGGCAGGGGTGGGTTGCTGCTCAGACAGGGAGGAGGGGAAACGCAGTGGGGTAGCGAAAATGGAGCTCCACCCCAGAGCACCCTATTTGCACTGATTCATGTTGAAAGAAAATGCAGGGCATCTCTATTATAGTTCTTTAGACTTTGAATTTAAAAAATTCCCAGGAGACATTTGACATATCCTTTGTAAGTCTGATACAGGATGAGGATAGACAAAATAATGTGAAACATTTCTTTCTGCTAATTCACCAAGAGATTTTTCAGATGGGGTGTTCAACATTAGGTAATGATCAATTACAGAAAACCTCTGAGCAAATATTACTTATAATTATATTAATAACATTTCCAGCTGCTACCTTTTAATTTAGATCCTTCACAACAGGAGGTCTGGCTGCATTAGCAATTACCACTGCATTCTTTTCAAGAAGCAAATAAGACGTTTGAATTTAACATTTCAAACAGTTCTCTAGTGACTGAAACTAATAATAATCATTGGCATTGGCAAAATCTGCATCATCGGACTTGATAAAAGCACCATCAAAAGGCAGCTTCACTTCAAAAAGTTTACATCCTGTAACAATACCATCAAATAACAACATTTGTTTAACAACAATGTCATCTGGCGGGACACAGGGGAAGAGCCTTCTCTGTGGTGGCTCCAACCCTCTGGAATCAACTCACCCCGGAGATTAGGACTGCCCCCACCCTCCTTACCTTCTGTAAACTCCTGAAAACCCACCTATGTCGCAAGGCATTGGGAAATTGATTCCCCTGACTGTCCTGCTTTATGTATGGTTATGATTGTATGATTGTTTTTAAATAAGGGTTTTTATGACTATTTGTTTTTAACAGTTAGATTTGTACACTGTATTGTTGTTGGAAGCCGCACGGAGTCTTCAGAGAGGGGTGGCATACAAATCTAATAAATAATAATAATAATAATAATAATAATAATAATGATGATGATGATGATGAACAGTCTTGCTCTACGTTTATTGACACTGGGCTGTTACCGCTCTAATTGTCTTTTGTATTGCAGCTTTAAATAGTTCAGTGAATATTTCATCTGCACCTGGTCCTCCCCTATTTGGCAGCTGTTCTATCACTATATGGAAGAATTGGTTCTCTGCCTTTTAAATTGTTTTTTCTCTCTGAAATTCTGTTTGTAAAGGATTTTAGCACAGTCCCTTTATTTTTAATCTGGTTTGCCTCTACTAGACCTCTGATTGCTCTTGAATGTTTCTATCTTGCCTGTACATGTTCCCTAGATTTCTTAAAGTTTATTTTTAATATTAGGTTTTTTTAAAATTTTCCTATTGCTTTCCTTTATTTGTTGACTTTCTCAATTGATATAGTATCTTTTATTCTTTTTCTTTTGAGACCAGATGTCTATATACACTTTGCTTTACATTCTTCTCATTACTCAATTTTGTTGTTCTAGGTATCTTTCTCTGGATATCATAAAAGTGTATTCTAAAAGTCTATTCTAAAAGTCTATTCTAAAATTAGATATCTTTCCCAGTTGACTAACCTGGGTCTTATCAAGTGAAATTCATATTTGTCTAAATGTTACAGACAAGTATTTTTTGCTATTAGTTTCTTCATGGTTTGATTTTTTAAAAATTTACCATATGAGTAACTCTTCACTACTGCAAATTCCTATCTTCCATTTTTCTTTTTTGAAAACTTCTGTTAGTTTAATTATTTCCTTTTGAATCATATTGCCAAGAGTGATCCAATAAAAAGTTCCCATTCTCATCAGCATCCTTCCTGAGGTTAATGAAGCTACTTAGCTCCTTTCCAATGTCTTAAACTGATAATCCCTCTGGGAGGAGTCATAGGACTATGAAGTGTGTTCTCGCCTCTCTCTCTCTCCCTCTCTCTCTTCCCCCCTCTCTCTAAATAAGAGAGAAAAGTGTGGTTATAGCTCAGTGTGGTATGTAAGCCCAGTGAGGGTTTGTTGCTTGGCTTAGTTAAAGTGATGAACCCAACCAATATGCTTCTATGCATATAATTTGAGCCATGATTCCTTTCAAAAATTGTACTTGTACTTTTTTAAATTGCCTCTGCTATTTTGTAGCAAATTAATTGTCAAAAGTTAAAACAAACGAACTGAATCAAACTCTTATCACATGTAGTCAATCCATTATATCTTGTTTTCAGTCATATGTCATCTTCCAGATATTTTCCCTGGTGTTGCAGAAAATGAGAGCTATATCCCAGAATGTCCCAAAAGCATCAGGCTGAGAAAAAGCAGCTCTGGAAACAACAGACTCATGGGGAAAATAAAATATCAGATCTTGATAAAACCTTGTCAACCCAACTCCTCAAATTTTATTCAAATGAATCTGTCCCCAGATGAATAGTGTTTAATTAATTAGGAACTCATTTGCATGAAGGTGGCACATTATGAAACTGCCTCTACTGCAAGCTGAGATATGACATGGTGTAGTCTGACAGATTTTCAAATTAGAAGAAGCCTTTGAAAAGAATGAACTTGCTGAACTAATGGCTTTGTTTCCAGTAAACTTTCTCAAGGTAATAAATTGAAAATACGGGATATATCTTGTTGGCATCCTCCTAAAATAGTTGAATTAGAAGAAGAAGTGGGCAGGGGACAAGAAAAATGAGAAGACCATTAGATCTGAGCTACATTCAGCTTGCCTTTTTTATAATAGTTTTGTTATAGAAAGGTAAATTTAATGGAAAGCTGAATCATATTCCATTTAAGCTACCACACAAAATGTCACTATTTAAAAAGAAAAAAGAAAAAAAGGTACATTATTTTTCAAGATTTGGACAATTACTTGAGTAAGGCATGATACAAGAGATATGATAAGGTCATATCTATACCAAGAAACAGACTGGACTGCCATTTGTTTGGAATGATATCTACACACACACATGTGTGTGTATGTAAACAGACAGATGGACGGACAGACAGACAGATAGATAGATATGCACCTCAATGATTAACTAAGTAAGTGTGCAAACATGAATTGTCTCCACCTAAACATAGAAACATAGCAACATAGAAACATAGAAGACTGACGGCAGAAAAAGACCTCATGATCCATCTAGTCTGCCCTTATACTATTTCCTGTATTTTATCTTAGGATGGATATATGTTTATCCCAGGCATGTTTAAATTCAGTTACAGTACTGTGGATTTATCAACCACGTCTGCTGGAAGTTTATTCCAAGGATCTACTACTCTTTCAGTAAAATAATATTTTCTCATGTTGCTTTTGATCTTTCCCCCAACTAACTTCAGATTGTGTCCCCTTGTTCTTGTGTTCACTTTCCTATTAAAAACACTTCCCTCCTGGACCTTATTTAACCCTTTAACATACTTAAACGTTTCGATCATGTCCCCCATTTTCCTTCTGCCTCCAGACTATACAGATTGAGTTCATTAAGTCTTTCCTGATACATTTTATGCTTAAGACCTTCCACCATTCTTGTAGCCCGTCTTTGGACCCGTTCAATTTTGTCAATATCTTTTTGTAGGTGAGGTCTCCAGAACTGAACACAGTATTCCAAATGTGGTCTCACCAGCACACTATATAGCGGGATCATAATCTCCCTCTTCCTGCTTGTTATACCTCTAGCTATGCAGCCAAGCATCCTACTTGCTTTCCATACCACCTGACTGCACTGTTCACCCATTTTGAGACTGTCAGAAATCACTACCCCTAAATCCTTCTCTTCTGAAGTAACCTCCTGATTGTTATTTTCATTCTATTTTTCATGTAATAAAGTAGAAATCTCTAATCCAGCATAATTATCTGCCTCTTTGCCAACATTAGGCAGAAATGCACTGTTTTAATCATGTTACATATATAGCTCGCTAGGAAATAAAAGTGTGCAGTTCAAGAATTTAATGAAGAAACAACTCCTATTTGCCCTCTGCTTTTTCCTGCTATCCTTATAGGCTGTTTTTCTTTTCCCCCAAATTAGCACTGAATGGTTTCTCAAGTGGAGCAGGCTATTATTGTCTATTATTTGTCTTATCCAGGCAAAAGGGTTGCAGTTTGTTTCCTTTTGGGAAGCAAAAAAATAAATGTGTCAGACCAAATTCAAGTGAAATGTTTTGGGTATGGGCAACTTTTTTTCTCCATCTGCACTTCAAACTTTGCAAATTAATTTTTTCACACACTAGTTTTCTCAGGCCAAGCTTTTTCCCTTGAAATATATCTGTCTACAGCTGGATCAAGAATTTACACTTATGTCTGTGCATAAAAATGGCCTGGTTCCCAGAGTATCGGAGCTTAAGCTGCTCTGATTGATTTTAGAGGAGAAAATGACAGATGCTCAACACTTTAGAGAATGTAGCCATTTTAACTGGAAGCCCAGCTGTGGATTCCAGAATTCCAAGGGGCTTTTTTGTTTGGTTTTGCTTTTATTAATAAGAGACAGGTTTGAAAAAAATGCCAGGATGAATTTTTAAAAAATGTAATTGCATCATTGTATTGCCATGCAAAACATTGTATATGCTTTTCCATATAGTAAAGAGTAGAAACAAAGATAAGTGGAAAAAATAGTGGGCTATATTTTATAACTTTAAACAAAGCATGTCAGCTAACCACGTACTTAATAAGAAAACTCCTTATAATTTCCTTTACAACTTATACTGATAAAATATTATATAGAGAGGTGAGATTAGGAAAGTTCATGAGAAGTATTCTATAAATCAGATATCAGGGGGGGAAACACAATTCCATAGGTCATAATTGATATTCAGAAGCCCATACAATTCTAAAAATTATTGGACCGGAATGGATTTTATGATCATTTAGTTTCCTGCTCTAAGCAGTCTCATCCATATTTAACACCTGCAAGCAGCTTATTTTGCTTCATATAGATTAGAATGTGTCACAATGTAGCAATTAGGTGACACTTAATAGAGCTTAATCCTGTACAATTTTAAATGGCTGATTTAACAGGATATCTCTTCAGTGAGTAACATTTTAAAATAATAATTATAGATTGGTGAAGTACTCCAGAACTTCTGCCTCTTTGTCCTGGGGAAAACATACCAAAGCAGTGCACTGCTTTTATTTATTTTAAAAGACTTATATGGCAACTTCATGGCACTGGACCAGGATATCTGCGAAACCGTCTTCTGCCACACAAATCCCAGCAACCGGTTAGGTCCCACAGAGTTGGTCTTCTCCGGGTCCCGTCGACTAAACAATGTCGTCTGGCGGGACCCAGGGAAAGAGCCTTCTCTGTGGCGGCTCCGACCCTCTGGAATCAGCTCCCTCCAGAGATTAGAACTGCCCCTACCCTCCTTGCCTTTCATAAACTCCTTAAAACCCACCTCTGTCATCAAGCGTGAACTGAGACATCTCCCCTATGCCTATGTAGTTTTTGTGCATGATATGACTGTATGTATGTTTTTTATATTGGGGTTCCTTGCTTTTAGATTTTTAAATGTACAATTGTTATTTTAGATTCTAATTATTAGCTTTGTCATTATATATTGTTTTTATCACTGTTGTGAGCCGCCCCGAGTCTGTGGAGAGGGGCGGCATACAAATCAAATCAAATCAAATCAAATCAAATCAAATCAAATAAAAAAATAAAAAAATAAAAATTGTCAAACAATCCAGTGCTCCAAACCATAACCCCCTCCAAATGATAAACCAAAAATCAGTAAAATATACTATAACAACTCATGGTGCTCCTATACATCTACAAACCATCTTGCTGAGTGCCAGCATGAGCAATGAAACCTTCTTTAGAGTGACAGGGTGAATTCCCTGGAATTCCCTGGTTCAATACAGGTATTTCAAAGCCTTTCTTTGGTACATGTGCATACAGACATCACTGATTTGCTTTGCTAACATTCCAGTGGACTCTTTCTGTTCACAAATACACATGTGCAAACTGTCAGGGGGTGTACTTGAAGCAGCCACAACACTCCTGTCAGGACTTTGAGGAAGGGTGCTTTGTTTGTGCCTTCGTGCAGGATTGTTGTATGTACCATCACTGCCTTTTGCAATTGTTTATTAGTCATGCCATTGCTGTTCTGTAGTGCAACTGAAAAACTCCCAAGTATCCAACTATTATATTATTCAACTGTGTTCAAATTACAATGTGCAGGATTTTCAACCAGCATGGGAAAAATCAAACCATAAGAGCAGGACAGGGGTGGGAAAAATATTATGTAAACCAAAAGGGATGTACATGCCAATTATGTGGTTGCAAAATATACCAGTGAAACTAGACATTAGTAATAAAAGAATGGGTCTAAAAAAAAAAGAACTTTAGAAAACTATATCTAGAATTCCAGAAAGCAAACGACACAAAGAGAAAGAATTAACTGACAATTGATACAAGAAAATAGAACACTTCTCTCCATGGCTAGTCTTCATATATTTGATTGAAAGTGTTCTGAACCTCATGGCATGAAATCTTTATCTTCAGCTTATTCCCTACTAGCTGTTCCATACACAAATATATATTTTTAAATTTTATTTCTAAAATTTATATCCTGACCAGCGGTGAAATTTAATGCCATGGAGTTCAGAACACTTTCAATCAAATATATGAAGACTAGCCTTTCCTATCAGTTCGGAAGTGCACAATTTGTGCACTTTTTCACCCTCTGCACAAGTGCATGCTTTGCACATGTGCAGAGGGTTAAAAAAAGAAAATGGTGGCATCCGGCCGGGTGAATGGAGCCTTGCTCTGCCACCCCTATTGGTTTTCCGAACTGCCGGCAGCCACCACTACCGGTTTGACCAAACCGTGCCAAACCATTAGCATTTTACCCCTGATCCTGCCCATCTCAATATTAAGAGAGACTGTGGATATCTATAGACTATTTATGTAATGTTGCCTTATTGGAGTCTCTACATAGTAACACTGCTTTCTTTGTAAGGAAACACAATTTCTAGGAATAAAGAAATATCCCTGAATATTCAAGCAAATCAATCTAATTTGTACTGGTAATTTATGAATTATTAGCTTTTTTACACTTTTCTAAATTTTGTGTTATGTTCTTTGCTAAATACAAATATGTATATTAAAATGTGTAAAAAGATACATTTTATGCATTAAAAAACCCATAGATATATGGAAATTGAATGAGTGCAACTGAACAGATGCAAAAGTCATAAGGCTGAGTTGCCTTACAATTAGGAATAAGAAATTTTGCCTCCACTCTTTTCCTGTCTTTAGTAGCAACATTCAGAGACACCCCACCTGGTAGGACACTAGCTACAACACCTCTACAGCATTCCCCACCCACTTGGGAAAACCCTGGGTTGGCCAAATCATATCATTAATCTTTTCCCCAGAGTCCTCAGCCATCCAAAAACTATGCCTTTATCAATCCATGACAGCTTGCAAAGGTGGCTTGCAAATATGACTTTAGGACAAGATGTGATGTTGCCAAAACAACTCTCAGAGAAGAGTAATTTCAAAGCACTAGTAGAGCTTTGAACTCGATCTTTTCAGAGAGCCATATAGTATCATGGGAGAAGTGATGACATGGATTTTGATACTGTTCCAGTGACATCAGATGGTATAACTGTGGGAAGTGGAGCAAAATCCTGTTAAACCTGCTGCTTTACCTTAATATTCAAATTCCTTTTCCCTAAATATGCCAAGTCTGAATTAATCTCAGTGACCCATTCTTTTATAAGCAAGAAATCTCAAACAGCCTCCTTTTGTAAACTCTGCTCTTAGTGTTGATTTCTGGTCCTTTCTAAAAACTAGTCTGTTTAAATGGGGAAAAAAAGTATTTCTTAAAGGTAGGTCCACATTTAAGCTTTTGGGCCTAAAAAAAATCTCCTGAAAATGATCATTCAGTTTCTTCCATTATTGCTAATCCAGAACTTGCTCTATACCAAAGTGGATAATAATAAGAAATTGTATAAAATACTCTATTTTTTTTAACATAGAAGTTTGACTTACAGAAGCAAAATACCAGCTGACACTCATCACTGCACAAGATGAGCCAGTCTTCCACCTCAGTGTTCATATTTCTCACACTTGGGAAGCAGCAAGAAACAAGACATTGATTATAGCCTTCTGGCTTGATGACAGAACTTCAATAATAGTAGTGTTAGCTTGCAACAACAAATATGTAACAACTCCCTCTGTACCCTCAATGAACCAGAAAAAAAATGTCCAATATGTTGTCCCAAAAGGAGTTTAGGCAGATCAGCTTGTAAGGCAAATAAATGCCCCAAATCTGTAGTTTTGAAGCTTAGATAACGTCAGGGGTATTTAGTTCCCCTTGTCTTGCACTCTTTAGACAACAGCAATTTAGGACTATGTGCTTACAAGACATAAAAGGTATTTGATCTGTGAAAATATTGAATCCCAGATCAATATAGAACACTTTAGAGAGGTTTCCATGTTTCTCCAAAGTGAAATGGGATTCTCTCCCAAGTGTCTGCAACTGAATGGCTATTCTCCAGAGACCTCATAAGCAATTTGGCACTTCAAAAATACATTGTTTTGTGTCCCCTACTAACTGTGATCAGGCGCTGTTCATATGACTCATCCATGAATTTCACTATTGATCTACAGCTACAGTTTTTAGAATTAATCAGTTCAAATGTAGCAGGTTTTTCTCATGAACTGTCCTAATTTTTTTCTATGCTTAGCATAACAATGGTAAAAAGGCATTTGTTTTCTGAAAGATTAATGTTTCCAGTCTGATAACTAAAGAAGCAGATTTCAGGTAAATTCATGCAAATGAATCTATACTTCTCTTTTCCCTCCTGTGTCAGCCTACAAAGCAATAAATTACTTTATTATCTAACAGCTGTATGCATTTTTATTCTCACCACTCACTTGAACACAAAATATGAGTGATCAGAATCCTACACCACTGGGTTGAAGTTTTTCCTATCAGCAAAGAGGGAAAATAAAAAGAACTAAAATACATCAAAGAAGCCACCAGAACTTGTGGCTATCCCAACAGGGCCTTCCTGAAATAAAAAGAAAAGAAAAGAAAGAAGGAAGGAAGGAAAAAGACCCAGTTGACAGACAAAAAAGAGAACAACAAATGAAGCAACATTGTTATTCCATAATATTGCAGGAAAATCTGAAAAGCTCAGGAGGATTTTTCAACATAACATGCATGCCCAAGAGTACACTAAAGCAAGAAGCTTGTCCACCCCAAGGATAAAACACCCAGACACAAACTGAGCAATGTGACATATGCAGTACAATGCAGCAAGACATGTGCAAATCTACATCTGTACATTGGAGAAAAAAACAACAACCACTTCACAAACTACTATTCATTTATGCAGTGCAATCAGTATATTATGCCTTATTAAAAAAAATTAAAACCTACGCAATTTTAACTCAACTGGAGAGTGGCTTCTTTGCTTCAAAATCGAGAGATGTTTTTAATTGAATGCTTTCATGTGATTTGCATACTTATCCAGCTTCCTATGTTCCCTGGTAGGTATATCATTTGAACTTCCCAAGGAAAGGACAGTAGACCAGTGGTGAAATCTGCTTACCTTCCCTATTGTTTCGGAAGCGTGCACTTTGCATGTGTGCTACCATCACACACACTTTTTCACCCTCTGCCAATGCACAGGATTTTCGCATGAGCAGGGGGTTAAAAACAAGAAAATAGCAATGCGGGTGGGGGGAGACTCGCGCTGCCACCATTACCAGTTTTCTGAACCACTGGCAGCCACCACTACCAATATGCTTAAATTGGGACATAATGGTAGGATTTTACCACTGCATTAGACCTTCTGCAATGGAATTACTTTGATGGAGACAGACAAATACATTATTTGTGTAGCTGTTTGCAATACAGTTCTGTGCATCTCCACTCAAAAATGAATCCCTGGGCCTTAATTAGTACTTCCCCTTACAACTGGCAGAGTTACAACTTCAGACATCTTTCCCACTACTCAAAAGAACAGCAAATCAGCATCCTGCCTAGGTGCTTCTGATGATCAAAGGTAGTAGTATAGGGACATAAGTTTATGAACAAAAATGTTGTTTCAAACATCTATGAGAGTCGCTTTATTTTTAAATCTAATGCCATCTGGAGACATTCAGAAGAACCAGGGATGGAAAGTATCTTAAGCTTCTTAATAGGACTGAGATTTGAAAAGACTTTTCGCTTTCTCAAACAACTTTGCACTGCTTTATGTCTTTCTTGAAGTTTCAGTGAACTTTATAGTTTGGCATATCTTTAAACCATAGATGACAAATAAAGCTATCTTACAATTCTCTCCCTCCTTCCTTGAACAGAAAATAAGACAGAATTAAGTTTCCTTTACTAGCTTAGTGCTAATTTCTACAAGCCAGCTCTGACAATTAAGTTTTGCAAAATTTGTGAATTATACTCAGTTTCAAAACAGAGGGGGTTCCAAATTAGATAGATCACCACAAAGAAAATCTCTTTTATAAGTAAATAGGACTCTTTTAATCCCTTACAGCTGACCTTGTTTTAGAAGTATAAATCTCTCTAATGTGTAAAGATTTTGTTTTTCCCTGGATTTAAGGGTGGGGGGGGGGCAGAGCAAGAAAGAGAACAAATAAAAATTTGTTCCAGAGTAAGCAAGAACCTTTCCAGGAACCTTGGATATTGCAAGGATAGCAATATAGGACATACAGTGGTCCCTTGACTTTCATGGGTCCGACTTTTGCGGAAAGGCTATACCACAGAATTTCAAAAAATATTAATAAAAAAACAATCTGTGTTTTTTTTGAACACCACAGGTTTTCCTGCGGCCGCCCGATGTACAATGCTGTGTATTTTAACTCTCCTCCCCCCAGCCATCCTGCTTCTTTAAATAAAAGCTCCGCTTCTGCCCCAGCCTCCAAATCGCTCCCCTTTAATTCTCAGAGCATTGGTACACTCCACTTTGAAGCCGAGCCTTACTGCTGTCCACCGCCGCCTCTTCTTCCCCTATCCACCTAAGCTGTCTCCCTTAGTGGTAGTGTCTGACCTCCCAGCTGACAGGCCTGGAATCCCGGCTTTGAGTGCTGGCCTGAATCCCTGTCGCCTTGAGCTTCCCCTTCCCCTGCTCTGACTCTGAGCACCTGTGCTGCCGCTGCTGCCATCGGAGACACTGGCAACAAGTGCAGCAAAGCCCCCAGCTTGCCGCTCTGTTGCCACTGCGGGTTCTGGGGGTAAGTAAAACCAGGAATGGAGGGGGGAGAGGAAGGAAGGAAGGAAGGAAGGAAGGAAGGAAGGAAGGAAGGAAGGAAGGAAGGAAGGAAGGAAGGGAGCATCTCTACTTCATGGAAATTTGACTGGTGGTCTTGGAATGTATCCCCGGCAAAAGTCAAAGGACCACTGTATACAAGTGAGTCCTGCTCTCCGTCCTGCCATTTTTCTTTCCTTAATCACAAGTGTCATGTTAAAACTAAACACATGATGATGATTGGTTGGAGGGGAGGGAGGTGTTGAATTGCTAACACACCAGTTGGGATGCCAAATTAACATGCTATGGTGACAGTAGAGTTCAGTAGACTTATTTCAAAAGGTTTTGTTTAATCTCTCTGCAGTTTTTGTAATTTTAATTGAGCTGCTGAGAAACTACTGCCAGCAAAACAACCACCATAAATTACCAGTGTAACCCAAGCTTCTGTCTTAATGGTGATTGCTCTCTTTGCTTCAATGCCATCCAGCATTGCTCCCAACCCAATTCTTATCTTCCATGTTTTGTTTTTTAAAAAAAGACACACAGTTTTAAAATCTAGTTTTCCATTTTTTTTTAAAAAAAAAATCTTGTTTGGTAAGAAGAGGACACATTCCTTCTGTTGCTTCTGAATTACAAAGGATTTGGTTTCCAATTGGTCAAAAAAGCTTAGTTCCAAGGCAGGTCTAAGGTGAAATGATAAAGCTCACATAACTGGCTTTGACCTCTCTCCAGCATATTGCACAGCTATTTGGCAGGTGATAAAGTAGCAAGCACAATCAAATCAGTTAAATAATTTTTCAACAGTCCTTTTACAGCATCTTGAGGATGGTGGAGATGCCTCAAATGCACAACCAGGAGTTGACATGCTTGATTTATGAGCCAAGTGGAGCTGTATCTAAAGTCAAGTCCTGGGGACGACAAAACAACAGATTGTGGCTGCTTTTCAAATCACACTTCAAAAGCCATAAGGTTAGCGGCTGCCACACAACTATCTTGACATGCGACTATTTAAACATTAAATAGCTAGCAGTTGCTGAAAAGGAGAGAGTGTGGCTGATAAAGCCTCTTCTTGACAGCTCCATCTCAGTGAAAGTACTTGCTTGATCTTAAAGATACCTGGCGATAGAAAATGAACCAACGTCAATCACGTTTTTAATTATAGGCCACAGAACATTGGAGCTAATAGAAATTTTACAGACAGAAGTTAGCTTGCGTAAACTATATATTGTTTATTCATCTTATTTTGAATCTTATTCATCCAACATTGCTTATTGGGTTTTTCCAGCTCTCTTATTTTTTTCCTCATTTCCCCATCAAGTTAACTGAACAAATCAGTTTCACAACAATTCTAAAAAGTAATGAAATATGGTGCCTCCCATTTTTTTTAACTGGAGGATCATGAAGCCAACCATTATACAACTTTCTTTTGCCATTGAAAGAAGATCAGATTCTAACAGAAAAGGGAGAAATATAAAGCTGCACATTGCATAAATTAATAAGAACTCTCTAAAGCAGGAGGACACAGAGAAAGCAGATATTATCACACTTTTCAATATATTAAAATGTGAGAAGACCCCAGGCATGTCTTCTCCACTTAATATCTGACTGTGATCTACTTTCAGACACCACCTCAGCATTTCCGATCAAGGTGTTGTTGCCAACCATTTCACTCTATTTAGCTGTTACACTGGAAATACCAATGTGCACATAAGATCAGTTTAGCCATATTGTTTTGTAGAGCATTCTCATATGGATACTTTGAGTGAAGTAAAGAATGTCTTTGAGATTTCAGACTTCTAATGTCTTATCTAACCTATTTTCCATTGACTCTATAAATGGCTTATTTAGGATTGTGATCTTTAGCAAAGCTTTTTATAAACTATTTTTCTCACCAGATAATCCATTCCGCTGTCTCTTTGTTCATACACCAGTCATTCACATTTCTCCCCCTCCAGTACCATTTAAGTTTAGGTATAGATTACATCATGTTTGCATTTTGACATAATAAAATGAATAACACATAATTTTATGCTTCTAATGGTTTAGCAAAAATAAACACTTATTTTTTCTTCTAAATTGCTAATTAATTAAAGAAAATATTTTGTCCAGCTTTGTTTCCAAGTGGAAACCACTTTGGGACATTTCATGAGAAACCAAAAGAAATGCTATATAATTTTGGAATTTGACAATTAGAATTGTTTATGATTATAGAAGTACTATGTAATATTTAATTTCAGATGAAAAAGTTAATTATTTTATATTTTTAATTGTATCCAATAAAGTTGGAAATTATTTCTTTGCACCTTCTCTTTCCCTAATAATTTTATTTATTCATTTATTCATGTATTCATTCATTCATATTTTATCCTTTGTAGAAATTTAATAATAATAATAACAACAATAGAGTTGGAAGGGACCTTAGAGATCTTCTAGTCCAACCCCTTGCTTGAGCAGGAGGTTGGACACTAATTCAGACAAATGGTTATCCAACATCTTCTTAAAAACTTCCAGTGTTGGAGCAGTCACAACTTCTTTTCATTAAACTAGGTATACCCAGTTCCTGAAACCATTATTCATATGTTTTAGCCTCCAGTCCCCCTGATCATCTTTGTTGCCCTTTTCTGTATTTAATAAAGTATATGGACAAAGCTAACCAAAGAATAAAGCCTTCTGGCCAGTGCTGCCACACATGGACTACAAGAAAATGCTGATCTTTGGATGGTAGGAAAGAGATAAAAAAATCATGAGCACATTATTGATAATCCAAATTTTTGTAGTCCAGATTGGTAATTTTCATATTTGATTTTCATAAATAAAAATAAAATGATCCAAACTTCTAATTATGACGTAGTGCTATCTATTGTAGAAGCCTGTGAAAAAAGGTGGAGATGTTCTTCCTTGGTGAAGACTACTAGTACATACATTCTTAGAAGTATTTTCTGGTCATCAGAAAAAGGAAAAAAAAGTCCAGGGGACAAATATCCTGACCAAAAAAAAAAAGAAAAAAGCATGAAACATGTCAACATACAGAAAATAAAGGGACAAACTTTATTCAGCACTCTTAAGTTTAGGGCTATTAAAGATGAACTCTCAGAATTTTGTCTGAGTCTCAGCTGAAGGCCAGAAGCTATTATCTTGAGCTGTTGCTATGCTTAAAGAGACCTTCTTTATTTGTAGCTTAACAAGCTACAGTTAGTTCTTTTTGTATGATGAGTTTTTCTGGTCATTTGCTACCTATATTCCCTAAGGCTGGGTTTTGACTAAAATGAATCGCTTCCAGAAGGGCGGCATAGAAGTCTAATTAGTAAATCAAATGTCAATTTGGTAGCAGAGGAGAACTCTGCATTCAAAGGAAGGAAAATCTAAAAAAGTTAGAAGCTTATGAGGCAAAACATTCAAATTCTCAGCTTTCCAACCTGAAAAAAAACAAATATGACACCAAGAAGGTAAAAATGTGTAGCCATTTTCCTTCCCTTCAGTGTCTTGATGTGCCCCCCTGCAGCTGCCCAGATAGAAGTTAAGTCAAAGTGAAGCACTTTGGGTGAAAAATATTTCCATTTTTGTTCTGGATGGTAAACATACATTAACATTTAGTTAAAGTTTTAGGATTTTCTCAGCATTCTAAACCACAGGACATTGGCTCTCACGGCCTGTCTTCTGCCAGGATATTATCAGGAACAATTATTTTGATTTAGAAACATTTTCTGAGGAATGGATATGGAACAGGGAATAGAATATAGAATAATGATTCCTGACATCACTGATGTCCATGTTTCTTCTACAGCAATACAATTTCTGTATTAAAGGAATCCATTAAAGAGATGTACCATTTTACTGGTTAACTGATTTTATTGTCAAACTTCCTTATGGTTAGAATATTTCTATTAACATTCAGTAACGTGTTATTTACTCTCTATGAAAATAGATAACTGATGTTCAATGTCCTCTATGTGACATTCCTTCAGGTACTTGAAAAGCACTATCAAACCTGCCATCTGTGTATTATCTTCTCAAGGCTCAATGTATCCAGTTACTTCTATATCTTCTCATCAGACTTAGTTTCACTTCTTAGATTGTTATCAGGGCTGTTGTTTACATTCATGCCAGAATCATTTCTTAATATATAAGAGACAAATAGGGGCTTGAGACAGTTCTGAACAACTCAGAATATACTAGAAATATAACTTTGTATGATGTGTAAGCTTATTTGAAGGGGAAAAAAGCAAATACTATATAAAGACATTGGAAGTAACATTATAATTGTATGTCTTGGTTTATGGTTTCAGTGTTATTAAATATTCTACTACATGTTTTTAGGATAAAAAGATGCTCCTATTCTGCACATTATATATTTTTTTCACATGATACTCTAAAGTAGTGATATATATTAGTATGATTTATTTTGTAAATTTTGACCAGGAATACTCACCGAAGAACCCCACCCCAACCATTTCTTTCCAATTTCCAGTCAAGTTGTATACTTTTAGGTTATGACTGATTTTCCTAAGAATTTTCTTTTACTTCTCTATACAGTGTTCCCTCGATTTTCGCAGGGGATGCGTTCCGAGACCGCCCGCCAAAGTTGAATTTCCGCAAAGTAGAGATGCGGAAGTAAATACACTATTTTTGGCTATGAACAGTATCACAAGCCATCCCTTAACACTTTAAACCCCTAAATTGCAATTTCCCATTCCCTTAGCAACCTTTTAAATTACTACTCACCATGTTTCTTTATTAAAGTTTATTTAAAAAATATTTATTAAAGGTGGATGAAAGTTTGGTGATGATATATGACGTCATCAGGCAGGAAAAACCGTGGTATAGGGGGGGAAACCGCAAAGTATTTTTTAATTAATATTTTTGAAAAACCATGGTATAGACTTTTTGCGATGTTCGAACCCGCGAAAATCGAGGGAACACTGTATTATGTTCTACAAACCTAAATGTCACTAAAACAGCTATATTTTTAAAGATTGAAATGTTATTGCAATATTATATACTGTGGTTTGCATTCATCTCCCCAGCATACATTTAAGTAAGCCAAACTTTGAGATTTCAGCTCCTCTTGTGTGTAGCTAACGTTTCATAAGAACAGAGAATAAAGATGTATAAATGGCTTGTTGACAAATTACACTGTGAGAGCCAATGTCCTGTGGTTTAGAACACTGAGAAAATCCTAAATCTTTAACTAAATTTTAATGTATGTTAACCATCCAGAACAAAAATGGAAATATATTTCACCCAAGGAGCTTGACTTTGACTTAACTTCTCTCTGGGCAGAAGGGGGGCATATCACGACATTTTTATCTTCTTGGCGTCATATTTCGGGGGGTTTTCAGGTTGGAAAGCTGGGAATTGGAATGTTTTGCCTCATAGGCTTCTAACTTTCCATTACCTCTTTCATTTTAATATTTTTGAATAAATTCAATCATGCATTCTAAGCAATAAATCATGTTTTACATCTCCAAAATGCAGATTTTGTACATAAGCCAAGCCTAATAAAAATATGAAGAATGAATGTGTTGCATGAGTCCTGTATATACATTAAAATGAATTCTACATAACAAAACTGATAGAAAAATATCTTAACTCGGTCATGCTAATATGGAATTTTTCCTATTAAGTATAATATTGAAAAAAAGCAGAAAAATACACCAGAATTATAGTAAACTCTTAGATCTAGTTCTCTTTCATTTAAGAGAAGTAAAATAAGTAAAATTTACAGAAGTAAAATTATGTATGCACCTTCTAAATTGTACTAACTATGCTGACAGAAAAGTGAAGTAAAATAACTCCATTAAATCACTAATAGGGAAGTAGTGAAATACTTTATAAAATTAT
The DNA here is from genome assembly GCF_031021105.1 of Erythrolamprus reginae. Lineage (NCBI taxonomy): Eukaryota > Metazoa > Chordata > Lepidosauria > Squamata > Dipsadidae > Erythrolamprus > Erythrolamprus reginae. The sequence goes on from NC_091952.1 coordinate 61,616,098, forward strand.
AGGACAGAAAACTTTCTAAATGTCTTATCAAGATTTCTGTACAGAGAGAATTGAACCCGAGTTTCTAAGAGCATACTATGATTTAAGAAATATTCCCATGATATTTTTTTTAACTTCTTGGTAGATCATGCTGCATCAACACTCAATCATTCTTTCCAAATGTGACCATTATTTTTGAACACTAACAGGATAACATGAGTATTAGATACCACAAAATGACTCAAATTCTTCTGCCACAAAAACTATGAATAATATAGATCAACTTTTCTTAATAATTTGTTGTGTAGACCATGGCTGCCCGGTTTTGGAATGGTCACTAGTTTGAGAAAGAGTGGTACATATACTAAAAGTTATTTCCAACTTTTGAATCAGCTGTGGAAATTTCTAAAGCACAATTATTTCAAACTTGCTAATATCCAGAGTTTTAATAACTGAGCAAGTGAGAATCAGCAACTTATAGAGAAGTAGTTTTTTATATCATTTATTATGTTTACGTATAAGACCTAATATTAAATGTAGTGTGCCCACAATAGATGCCTATTTTTTTTCCTTTTAGGCCACAACATTTGTTTTCTTGATAATGTTCTTTTTAGTTTACTCCAAATGTTTATAAAACAGAAGAGACTGCTAGTTTTCCTTTAAATTACCACCATTACAAAAATACTGTTTAGTGAACTAGCACTGATTGGAATACTGTTGTTCATGATGAGTGCCCCTAATTAACAGCCTTCCATCCTTCCGAGGTGGATAAAATGAGAACCCCGATTGTTGGGGGCAATATGCTTATTCTGTAAATTGCTTAGAGAGGGCTGTAAAAGCACTATGAAGTGGTATATAAGTCTAAATGCTATTGCTATTGAGACTATAGGATGACACAGAAATGGTATAAACTGAGCGTTTGACTGGACCAAGCAGATGGTTCTACCTTTATTACCAAGCTACCCGAGGCAATAATTTCAAATAAAAGTCTATACTTTATTAATTATGAGTCTGCTTTATTGTTGAATTCTTTAATTAGTTTCCCAGCTATAGCCATTAGTATAAATAGCTTGTATGTCCATACAAATAATGTACTAAAATGCATATATCCTTCTGAAGTTAAGCATGTAGATTTATATCAATATACTGTACATCTTATCATGTGCATGCAACTGATATGGGAAAAAAACGGTTTTGTCCTGCTCTTAAAGTTTTAAGATAAAACGTAGACCAAGTAAAAATAATATGGCTTAACATGATATGTGAACCCAGCCACAGGTTTTATGTTAGCAAAGTACTTCCCATTGTATATCAGAACTCTTATGAAAAGGAAGAATCAATGAACAAAGAGTAGATATTTGGCTACAGTAGTGTTTTAAATTCCCTGTCCGTATCAAATATTTATTTATGTATAAAGGTTTTATTCCCTTTTTCTTGTAGAAAAAATACGATTGTAAGAAACATTCCACTGAGAGACCCTTTAAAGAACAGAATTATCATTATAATCTGAAGATTTTCTATCTGAACAGTACAGGATGAATAATACAGAAAAAATGATTTTAGCTTGGTATTATGTATTAATCCTTTGTCGAATTCAGTGTAGATGTTACACTGAATCATCTGTGTTTCCTATAAGAAATGCTTTGAGTCAGAAGTATCAAATATGAGCTATAGATTTTTTTTTAAAAAGAATCTCCACATGCATGTACATTGTAGAGTTAGTAAAATACAATCCTGAAATGAATCAAAATACTGTTTCCCCATTTTAAGAGATTATGTAATCCTCAAATCAAGTTTTTTATTGTGACAAGAAAACCTTATGGATTGAACATGAATTTACAGCTGGGTATTTATAGAAGAAAATATATGTAGCTCAAGACTGAATCGGTTAGTCCTTGGTTTTGTCTGACCTGGGCTCTTTGCTTGCAGATATTTCATTACTAGACTAAATGTCTACAAGCAAATAACCAAGCTCAGAGAGCACTAAGGACACCATAATTAAGTATCTGCAGCCCTGTGTGGCCTGACAAACATCTCAGGAGTGTTTAATTAATACAAAGCAATGTTCATCTGGTGATTCTGCTGGAATCCACAATCCTTCAAGCAAGTTGGCAGGCTATGCAAAAGCTTCCTGGGTTACTGTTAGGTTTCAGCTAAATGCATTGCCAAGGGCTGACAAGGAGAGAAGATTAAAAAAAGAGCTTGGTTCATGAATATATGTCTCATCACATTTACAAACTTCGTTATTCCAGCCAATTATGCTCGTTGTATTGATGACTTTCTCAGACCTTAAATTCTCTCTTTTATAGTCACTTCTCAGGAAATTACATCACTGACTAATGTGGACAATTTGCACAGTTGAAGATTATTTGTGAATTAGACTCATTAACACTAATATGACTATTCTTACAATAGTGATTTTTTTTTTTTAAGCCATTGATGACTTGTGCATGTTTGCAGATTTTGTACATTTATCAGCTGAAATTCCTGCAAAAATTCAAATTTCACATCAGCAGTATTCATTTTCAGATCAGAACTATATTAGGCTATGGTGGCAAAAAGAAATCAGGAGTTCTGGTAGCACTTAGATTATTTATTTATTTATTTATTTATTCATTCATTCATTCATTCATTTGTCCAATACACAATACATATGGAAGAGAATAGACATGAAGTAATATATATAAAGATAATATGTAAAAATAGAGAAGATATATGAGATGAAGAAAATATATACGATATATGAGATAAAGGAAAGACAATTGGACAGGGGACGAAAGGCACACTAGTGCACTTATGTACGCCCCTTACTGACCTCTTAGGAACCTGGAGAGGTCAATCGTGGATAGTCTAAGGGAGAAATGTTGGGGGTTAGGGGTTGACACTATTGAGTCCAGTAATGAGTTCCACGCTTCGACAACTCGATTGTTAAAGTCATATTTTTACAGCCAATTTTGGAGCGGTTAATATTAAGTTTGAAGATTAAGATTATATTTAAAAGTTTTTTTAATATAATTTTTTAGATGGAAAAGATCCCTAGGGTTTTGGAGGTGTTTTTGCAACCAAAGAGTAATACATCCAGCGGTGGGCTATGAGCCGGAACACTAAATTGCACACACTGCTGCAGCTCGTAAGTTCTTGCGGGGCCAGCGCAGTTTTGTTTCTGCACCTGTGGAGGTAGCAAAATTAAGCACGGAGCCGCAGATGCCCCCATGTTTCGGCAAGGTTTTTTTGCTTCCACGCATGCTGCCTCCGTGCGCAATTTTGCTACCCTCACAGGTGCGGAAGCAAAATCACGCTGGCCCCGCAAGAACTTACGAGCCGTGGCAGCAAGCACAATTTAGTGTTCCGGCTCGTAGCCCACCGCTGAATACATCCCTCTTTCTAAATGTCCAGAAAATTGAGATAATTGAATATATCACGATTCATTAATAATGAATAAGCACATTGTGTAAGCACATTTGTAGTCTATTTACCTCAAATAAAAATGAATTTATTATGAGATGGCATTAAAATTAATAATGGACACAGACTAAGCCCAAAATGACTGAGAATAGTTTGCTTTTTCTCCCCTTTGTTTTGTTTTCTCTCTACATTGTGTGGTAACCTGTTACTTGCAAGAAATATTTTGATACTGATCTAGGCCTGTCTTTGGTCTAGAACCATGATGGTGAAGGTATGGCACACGTGCCCAAAGTGGCATGCAAAGTCATGTCACCTAGCACAGACAGCCCAGGTTTCTGGCATGCATGTGTGATGACCAGCTGAGAATCCAAATTGTTGGTATGCTGACTCTGTAAACCGCTTAGAGAGGGCTTTAAAGCGGTATATCAGTCTACAATAAGTGCTATTGCTATTGCTATTATGCTGGACTTTAAAAAAATGGGCAAGATTAAATTCTGTGTGCAGCAGATGTGGATTTCTCCATGTAAATTGGAATATACTTGAAGCAGAATGTAGTTTTGAGACAGGCTCTGGAGAAACTGCAAAATGGAATCAGAGAAACTTGTCCATAACAACGGATTGCTGTGTTGCATGATTTATGTCCTGAAAAGTCCTGGAAACTCCAAGAAAGGCTGTTTGCAGAATGGTTTGGCTTCAGCAAATAAAACAAGCTGCCAACATATACATAAGGAAGACAGTTGTGCCAATATGGCTAGGCCAGATTTATTGTATATTTGGTAAGGCTTGCAGAAAGAATATGTTTGCATGCTGATTCAAACCTTGGTTTCTGAACAGCAAGGTTCTGTTAAACTATTAATCTTTAAAACCAAGTTGTTACCTTGAAGGGAGGCATGTTATGCTTCACTTGTTTTGCAGATTATATGAAATGACATAAGAGGTTAGTCAGGATAGATTTCACAAGGGGGGGGGGAGTATAACATTCCTGAGTGCAATATTGCTGGTTGTAAGCTTCTTTAAAATCAACAAATTTACAGCATTGTGCGAAATTCATTGCTATTTAGGAATATCAATCAGTCTAATTCATCAACTGAGCCCATTTTAAATTTAAATTTCATGTGTCTTGCATGAAAAGAAGTGTGGCCCTGTTTATCAGCATATCATGTGTGCTTATTAATTTAAAGCAAAATATGGCACAATCATGAAATTGTCTATTTGAACTATGCCCCCAAAATATATTTATATATTGTTTATTTATTAAAAGTATATATTGCTTTCTTTAGCAAAAGCAATTCCTGTGTAATATTCAAAATTAAAAACAGCATCAAATTAAAAGAAATCTTGTAAAGTGTTAAAATTTCATAATTTAGTTAAAAAACAAAGCAAAACTAGTTAGAGCTAGCGCTGGTGCAGTCCAACATAGAAAAGACATAGTCTGACATATGTACATAAGCAATTATACCCACCAAGATGAGCATCTTCTAAGCATCTAATGGTCTTTTAATATATGCCTTTCCATACTACATGATGCTCTTTTAGCTCTGCTTTTTGAGAGAGCATCTCTCAAAATAACAGGAGAAAAATACATCATGTTTCAAAGAAAGGTAAAAAGCATTATAGATTGATTGACACTCAGATGGTAATTTCTGGACATTCACACTATGTTAACTACTCACATGTCTGGGAATGACAGTAGAATTGCCACAAGCCTTGATACAAATAATAATAATAATAATAATAATAATAATAATAATAATAACAACAACAACAACAACAACATCAATGACAACAATGACAACAATAACAACAACAATAATAACAACAACAATAATAATAATCTGTTTTGATACAGGAAAAGTTAATAAACCACTGCACATTTTCTGTCATTTTTGCATTATGAACAAAAAGATACATGCAGATGTGGAATCTAAAAGAACACATAGATATCTCCAAAACAAACCATATTTTTTTGTCTTTTTCATTCTTTAATTCCAACTAGTTTCAGTGGGACAGGACCTTACGTACTGCGGAAGAAATAATCCCCAAAATCTGCCATATAATGTGGAACGTTTAAGAAGGTTAACTTATTACACATGCAAAGGAACAGAACTGAAAAGCAGAGAAATCTATATTGTACTGCAACATGCTATAGAATTAATCCCCCTAGCTAGCAAAATGTTTCATAAGTAGCAAATGGGGGAAATATCCACAGCATTATACCTTATCACACTTTCTGTCAAAACATTCCTTGCAAGGAGTTTTTCATATGATGGTATCTGCCAGTAGTGGAAATTATTTTAACTAAATAACAACTAACATCAATATATTTCTTAGAGAGGCGAATTAGTAGAAAGCTATTTTACAGTCCTACCTAAGCTATTCATTTCTCTCGTCACATTTCTTAATGTTATGAGTCGGTACATACAAAATATTCTACATCATTTATTGCTAATACAAGAGCACATTATTATTATTATTATTATTATTATTATTATGATTATTATTATTATTATTATTATTATAAATTGGATTTGTATGCCGCCCCTCTCCGCAGACCCGCAGACATTAGTATTAACATAGCACTTTCCATTATAAAAATATATATAACTTTAAAAGACTAAAATAACTTAATCAATAATGTATTCCTATTTCCTAGGTAAGGAACCTCTGATATAGGTAACATTGAAGTGCCATTCCACAGAGCTAGAAAAGCAGAACTCCAAATGAATGAACATTCAGCTGAAAGTGCCAAAAAGTCAAGCGATCTTATCAATTAACTTTATTTTGAGAAATTTGCAAAATCGTTATGCAGATGTTGCACTTTTTAAAATACCACACACATTATTGGAGGGGGGGGTTTCATTCATGCAAACTTCAAACTTCAGAAATACAGTGGTACCCCATGATACGAACTTAATTGGTTCCAGGAGGAGGTTCGTAAGGTGAAAAGTTCATAAGACGAAACAATGTTTCCCATAGGAATCAATGTAAAAGCAAATAATGCGTGCAAATCCTTCAGGAAAATCCCAAACTTTAGAAGGGAGGCGAACAGAGGGCAGGGAGGAGCAGCTAAAGGGGGCGGGTGGAAGAAGCAAGGCTAGGCTAAAGGGTGAGTGGGAAGGAAGAAAGGCAAGGGGGGCGCCCCTCCCTTTTCTTTCTTCAAAAGACACTCTTTCAGTGCCTGTGCAAACGCGCTGTTCTCCTACTTTTTAAAATGCAAAGTCTTTCCCCCTCCAAGCCGCCCCTCCCTTTTCTTTCTTCAAAAAAGGGGGGGGGAAAGAAACCCCTTCATCCCAGCAGCAGCGGCTTGGGTTCGTAAGGTGAAAATAGTTCGGAAGAAGAGGCAAAAAAATCTTAAACACCGGGTTCGTATCTCGAAAAGTTTGTTAGAAGAGGCGTTCGTAAGATGAGGTACACTGTACCATGTTGGTGATCTTTACATTCATGGTAATAATACGGTTGTTCCCCACAGCTCTGAAGACACAAAGGTCAGCTGTCCCCTGTCTGATTCACTCAGCCCCACTAAGAAAGAGGAAAGGTCTTGCTTCTACCAGTCAGTGCTGCTGGCATTCACGGTCATGCTCACTTTTTCCTCTCTCACAGTAGACTTCTGTGGTGAGGGCAGGAGCAGGGAGAAATAGGCCACTGCTGGGAAGAGCAAGATAAAGTCAAAGTACCACTGCATTTTGGCTTCTGAGGAAGAGGGGGGGATTCTCAAGAGAGCATGATTAAAAGCAAAGGCAGAAAAATGTACAGTGTCTTCTCTAGACTTGAAGCAAACTAATTAACTTATAGAGTGAACCCCACAGCATCATGGGGACACACAAAGGCAGCAGTGATGTAACACTGATATGAAAAGGGCTCTAATTAAGTCAGATGGATATGAAGTGCTCCAAAACAAACCTACACGATTCTTTGCTCGTAGTAAGACATGTTTAGTTCATAATAAGACACAATGCTTGAGGTTAAAGAAATCAGTAGCAAGATTTTGCCTGATTTACCGTTGCCTTACATTGTAGTAGTTACTCAATCGCTTATTCTAAGACATTAGATGTTCTCCTTTTATCCTGAAATATTTTCAAATAATAAAGATATTTGTTAAAATTACATACACAGAGAATTACATTTAATCCAGAAAGCAGAAAATAATACATTACTGAACAGTCCTGGATTCACATGTTCCATGATTTAATGAGAAACGAGTTAAATTGGGAGACTGATCTAACTTGTTTCTCCAATCCAATTAGAGATAATTTAAACACAGATCTGTAAGTTGCCTCCACTGAGCTTGATCGTGGAATTTCTGCCTTCTGGCTTTATGGCTGGTGCTGCATTGCAGTCACCTGGAACAGAGCCTGCTTATTATCACTTATTATCTCTTTCGCTTCTTGATGCCTCAGATCAGTGACTCCAAACCTGTCATTCTATATCTGCCTTAGATGTTTTACACATGGTCAGATCAAAGCCATTGCAATTGATCTAAGCCAAGTCCCTACATTTAATCCTCATTCAACTATAGGAAGATATATTTTTTTCTTTATTTTATGTTAGTGGATAAGGCAAAATGCCCTTGCAGAGGCTGGCAAAGCTTTGGATACAAACAATAAGTTAAAGCAATTCTGTGGCTTATTGTCATTCTAAAATGAAAACCTCTGGGCTTTTGTAAGAATAGGCTTGAGATAATAGAAAATGGTTCTTTGTAGAAATGCTTTAACTGCAAATGACTGAAATAAAGCAAGGCCATAATGTTGAAAAATAAAGAACCTTGAAATGTAGTGCTTTGCCATGCGTGGTTTTTTTTTCAGATTTATATCTCTCATAATCTATTTGATATCCCTCCTAAGTCACTAAAGAAACTCTAGACCAGTGATGGCAAACCTTTCTGGCACCAAGTGTCCAAACCAGAATATGCACATGTGCACACCTGCACTAGAGCACTGGAAACTCAAAGACCAGCTAGTGGTGTGCATATGTGAGCCATCCATCTGGTCTTTAGGTTTCTGGTGCTCTGGCACACATGAAGACCAGCTGTCTGGCATGGATGCATGTGCCAGAAACCCAAAGACCCCTGGTGGTATACATGTACGTACCAGGCCCCTGGTCTTTGGGTTTCTGGTGTTCCAGCACACATGGAAGACTAGCTGGCCAGCACACATGCATGTGCTGGAAACCCAAAAATCAGGTGGCCAGTGGGTGCATGTGTACCGGCCAGCTGGTCTTCAGGTTTCCAGCACTCCGGCATGCACAAAGAGCAGGTGGCTGGCCTGCATGCGCACACCGGAAACCAGAAAATCAGCTGATGATGACACACCTGCCCACAGAGGGGTTTGCATGCCACCTCTGGCACATGTGCCATAGGTTCACCATCACAGCTCTAGACCACTGATGGTGAACCTATGGCACAGATGTCACAGGTGGCACACGGAGCCATATCTGCTGGCACATGAGCCGTTGCCCTAGCTCAGCTCCAACGTGCATATGTATGCTGGCCAGCTGATTTTTGGCTCACACAGAGGGTCTAGGAGGATGTTTTTGGCTTCCAGAGAGCCTCCATGGGAGTGGGAGGGTGTTTTTACCCTGTCCCGGCTCCAGGGAAGCCTTTGGAGCCTGGAGAGGGTGAAACATTTGCCCACCAGACATTGGGAAACAGGCCGTTTTTGGCCTTCAGAAGGCCTCTGGTGGATGGGGGAACCTGTTTTCGCCCTCCCAGGCATTGAATTATGGGTGTGGACACTTGCACATGTGCGATACTATGCACACACATGTGCATGCTCTCTTTCGGCACCCGAGGGAAAAAAGGTTCACCATCACTGCTCTAGACAGTACACAAGGAAATAAAGATCAAAAGAGAAATACAGTTTATAACTAAAATATCATAAAATTTCATTAAGTGAGGTTACAAATCACCCTTCCAGAAAAGCCAGAAGTGTACAACTCTTCTAAAATGCAGCAGGATTGGGTCCATACTGACTTCCAGGATGGTTTTAGTCCACAGGGCAGGTGTGGCCACAGAAAAACCATGGCCCTGGGTTTCTCATGATGATGGTGTTTCTGCCAGATTAGGTAGCAGATTCCATAAGAACTACACTTGATTGAAATAGGCTTTATTAGTATCATCTAAACTGTTGAGGTTTTACCTCCTCCTCTCCTTTATTCCAATGAATCAAGGAGGAACCTATCTGAACTTCTTTTGAATGCTATTTTATTTCCCAATACTAAGAAATGTCTCAGCCCTCATTACTTATATAATAGTTCTTGCCAATTTTTACTCAAGGTCAGCTCCTTAATTTATGGATGAGATCCAGAACATGCCACAAGATGAATTATTCATGGAAGTATCCTAGTTTGAAGATCGATTAAATCATTAATTGATCTTGGGCAATCTCTCGCCCAAAGACACTCACATGGTTGAGATTGAATTTATAAGTCACTCTGGTTGTATTGCTTCAACCTAGGTTTATCCGAGTGGGCAGAAGACTGTTGACAACCAATAAAGAGCGTGCTTCAGTGTGACACAGTTCCTTTTCTTCAGCACCTAGAAAAGGTATATTTCTTTGGCTTACAGTAGCCCATTAAAGAACCGTTTCTTAAAGTCTTCTCTGAACTAAAGTGCCCTTTTGATGCTTTGCACGGGTCTAATATCTATTCGAGTGGAAAGCCTTATCATACGTTTTCTTGCTTGTTTTTTGCCTGAAAATCAAGACTCTCTGAAATTTAATAGAAACATAGAAACATAGAAGTCTGACGGCAGAAAAAGACCTCATGGTCCATCTAGTCTGCCCTTATACTATTTTCTGTATTTTATCTTAGGATGGATATATGTTTATCCCAGGCATGTTTAAATTCAGTTACTGTGGATTTATCTACCACATCTGCTGGAAGTTTGTTCCAAGGATCTACTACTCTTTCAGTAAAATAATATTTTCTCATGTTGCTTTTGATCTTTCCCCCAACTAACTTCAGATTGTGTCCCCTTGTTCTTGTGTTCACTTTCCTATTAAAAACACTTCCCTCCTGGACCTTATTTAACCCTTTAATATATTTAAATGTTTCGATCATGTCCCCCCTTTTCCTTCTGTCCTCCAGACTATACAGATTGAGTTCATTAAGTCTTTCCTGATACGTTTTATGCTTAAGACCTTCCACCATTCTTGTAGCCCGTCTTTGGACTAATAATTCTTTATTTATGTGGCAGCCAGTTTGAGAAGTACTACACGTAGAACTTCCTCAAAGTTACATATAATGACCTACGTATTCATTAAAAAACAGGTGCTCCAGAATTTAAATAGGATAGTCCTTCATTTATTTAATCAAACAATGAAAATGTTTTTCATTTTCATTTTTTAACCATCTCAAAGTATGGTATGGAACTAAATCTGCATGTAATTTATTGCATGTATCTAAGTAACAAATAGCTATATTGTCTTATTTGTACTATATTGGCAAATAGCAGTGCAACATAGACATCCTTCTGAGGAAAGAAACACTTCACATTTAATTTCAATTGATGCAGGAAACATAGACCTGTATACTCAAACGTAATTCAATTTTATTGCGCAAGCAATAAACATTTCTGATTATATTTCCTATTGGTAAAGCTGCTAGGCAAACCCATCCTGTGCTGCCTGACTGAAAAAGTCAGGTTCAAATATAAATATACAAGTATTCAATCCTATTATTCAATGATTTTGTTCTCCACTATTGTTTTAGGCCAGGCTAAAACAAAAGAAGGTAATATTGTGTTTTGTTGATTACGTGGACACAACAATGTATTTTTTTAACATTATTGGATAGTTCTGCAGAAATGGTTCATCACAGAAATGGTCTGTGGAATCATTTCCCCTCAAATTCTTCAATTCACATAGAATTGTTGTGTAAAGAAATCCTAATAGATTTAAGTGGAATGCCACAGAATTCAGAATAAAGAACAAGTAGAGCATAATTTAAAATGTGTATTTCAAAGTTACCTGCAATATTTATGACAAAAACAAAACTAAATATAAATAAAGATAAACAAAGTGGCTATTTAAATTCACTGTGGGAAGCTAAAATAGCTCCTGTAAATATAAAAAGAATAAACTTGCCTTCAAGTCATCCATAACCTACTTGGCAGTGATAAAGATGTAGTTTATTACTGTGTTATTTTGGGATGTTGTTTTTATTTTTCACCTGGCATATTGCTTACTTAATCATTCATTATAATGGAGTGAAATGAGATAGTAGAAATACCACTAAAATTTCTTCTCTTCCTCTATTTCCCTTTCCCTCCGTCCCTCTTTCCTCCCTCTCTCTCATCTTTCTCAAGCCCTGATGCTTCTGCTGCCCCCTACCCAACTCCATCTCCAGTCATTGCTGCCCAGCTTCCTCAAAGGCCCAGTGCTTTTCAAAGGCAACAGTTCACATTTGAGGTGCTGGGCAGCCCAATGGCAATGTGGACGCTTCTGCCAAGCCAGAAGCCCCTCCCTATCCTGTGCCTGGCACTCTGCTTCTCCCCACTACCCTTTTTTCCTCTTTCCCCTGCCAGGAAGGCCAGGCTTGGGGGAGTGGCCCCACCCCACGAGATCCGCCCCCACCATTCTCTCCCAGCGCTTTTGCCTTGCGATAACAGTAAATCTACAATGAAAGCGGAACACGGTTGCCGCACTAAGGCAAATGTAGGGGTGCTTTGCTCCCATATTAAGGCTCTGCTCATTGCCACCCCCATGACAGGGTGACAACTCTTTCATCCCTCTGCCGCAACAGGGCCACGGGGAGTCACAGCAGATGGGTGAAAGAGCTTTAGAGCTGCAGATTGCTGACACCCAGTATAGTAGTTAAAACCAGAAATTGGAACTCTAGTCTCAATTTAGGCACAAAGTCAGATGAATGACCTTAGGCTAGTCACTTACTGTGAACCGAAGACAAAAGCAATGGCAAACCTCTTCTGAAAAACCTTGCCAAGAAAACTACAGAAAGTTGTCCAGGCAGTTTCTGAAATCATAAATGACTGAGCAGGGCAAAAAACAAAACATTAAAACAAAGCAACTTACAAAAAACCCTTTTTTTTTTCAGAATTCCAGAAAAACCTCAGAGCCTATTTACACAAAGCTTGCCAAATTTAAAAGAAATGCTAATGAAAACTTTTGGAGCTAAATTTCTCATTCATTCCTAGATTATAACATTTATAAGTAGCTAATAAAGAATACACACATGCACACAAAACACGTTAAATAATGCATATACATCTCTATGTCTATCTTTCTGTCTTTATCTAATTTGGGGAAAAACATTTTGATATATTAGATGAAGTCATTTAAAGCTGAAGTAGATAAACACATACGCTCTAGAATGCATCAGAATAAAGTAGCTGACTGTTCCTGAATTCAAATTGGAATTTATTTCTAATTTAATCTTTCTTGTAGATGTGGATGACAATATACTACTATATATAAAGAGAACAATGTACTATACAAAATAAGAACAAAGGATGACCAAATAGGGTATACATGATTTTTAAAAAAATATCCAATTCATAAACTATATTATCACTAAAGATAATTGCAAAACCACTAAAATAAGAATAAACATATGTAAATGAAAATGCCTGGGGACTTACACTAAGAAAATGTCAATATTGACTTTAATGGTAGCATTTGAGAACTTTTCTCTCATTTTGCCTTTCTTTCTTGTATCTATATAACTTAAAACCCTCTGAAAATCTTACCATACAGATGGTTGTATAAGGAGAGCTCTTATTATAGACAGGATTTTCAACTTAATACTAACAAATCAAACTATCTGGAATGAATGATACATTCAAGTATTTAGATTTTATGCAATTTGCAGTTATCTTCATGGATAACTTCAAAATATCTTGGATTATAATAAAATGAATTTTAATTCATATCCTCTTTTAGTGAATTATGCAACCATATAGTGCTGTGATGACGAACCCATGGCATGCAAGCCAGAGGTGATACACAGAACCCTCTCTGCTGGCACATGCGCTGTGACCCGAGGTCAGATCTCTGTGGCATTTCTTTTGTGAGCTTCTGTTTCCCTGCAAATGACAAAACAGAAGCTCATGAAAGAAAAAGATCTTATCTCTTGCCCTGCTGCTGGTGTTGGCCCACCCGCCAGCTGATATTCAGGTCTCAGCTGCACATGCACATGCATGTCTAAAACATTCAGCATCACTGATACGGATATAGTGGTCCATAGGATGGGAAGCTGGGCGGCTGAAGGCCGCAAATCTCCCTTTCATAGATGCCTTCTGTGCCTTCATTTTGTCGTTCAACTGCCTAGTGTAGGGCTTAATGGTTCAAGATGTTCTATCTTTCAAGAGGACACCTTATTTGCCACACTGTAACTTCAGTGTAAGAGAGAGATAGCATCCTCACAGTGTTTGCTGTTTAGCAGTATTAAACAGGTAAATATGCAGATTTTTTCATAGTACAACTTCCAGCAGACATAGTAAACTTCAAGCAGACGTGGTTGGTAAATCCACGGTAACTGAATTTAAACATGCCTGGGATAAACATATATCCATTGTAGGATAAAATACAGGAAATAGTATAAGGGCAGACTAGATGGACCATGAGGTCTTTTTCTGCCGTCAGTCTTCTATGTTTCTATGTTTCTACAATATCCTGGCAGTATACCATAAAGGCATGGGATTACATTGTTCAGTCCCTTCTTCTGTGAAAAATGGAGCAATCTCATCAGTTATTGGGTTTTTTAAAAAATAAAACTTTAAAGACAAGAAGAAATTTTAAGTTAAAATATAAACATGACGGCAAATTTTTAAAAAGTTTTTCAAATAACAGTAATGCAACAGGTGAAAAAACTAAATTATAAAAAGAAAATAAAAACTTCAGAGAGGCCAACTAATCTCTGTGATGACACTGTTCTGCTACAAATAACTCCCTTTTTGTGACAAAAACTCCATTGCAAGAGACTCACTAGATATTATAAATTAATATTAGATAGAAATTATATGAACGTTCTAGAGAAAATTGTCATACACTTGGATTGATACAGGGGGTTACCAGCTTTCATAAGAGGCTTTGGAGAAGAGGGTGGCCTGTTTCTTATATAGTCACTTTTCCCAAACTAGGTAAGAAGTCACTGGACTTCTTTTCTTAATGCTTTACTAGCTTTAAAGTAATCCTCTATATCTCCAATAGAGGCAAGGATTGGAAAAATCTGTCTATGAATGACCAAGAGCCATTCTTATATGAGGAGGTATGAATTCAGGCTGACTCTATTACTTGCACCAGGGAATGGTGAGCCTATCAGCTAGCATTGAGCTATGTTCATAGCAACCTATAATGTAAGCTGGGATAAGAAAAGTTGTTTTTTTAAATAAAATAGTTACCAGACATGACAGAATTACGCCTTAAAGCTGTGTCATTTATTAATATTTAGATTTTATATAAATTCCAGAGTCACAATTACTCTTTAGGATCCTTTGGGGAAAAAATTGGGGTATTCTGTAAGGGATTGGAATTGATAAGGCACTTCTTAAAGAGTGGATCCATTGACAGAATGACAAAAGCACGTTGCCACCAGAGCATTGGAATTACACAATCACATTCCCAGACCACAGCTGTAAGCAAACCACTGTAACTGCGAAACTTTTTTTCTTTTGATGTCTGAAATAAGTACAATGTTTTTAAAATGTTTTTAACAAAAAACAGACATTCATAGCATTGTTTCATTTCTTCAAGTCTGTGTCTCATTTTAAGTGGTGGAGGAGGCATATTAGCAACAGTGATACTAACAGCTGCACAACTTAAATATTCATACAAGGCCTTGCAACACTTTGCACCTTCTAACAAAAAAGCTCAATATGCTCCTAATAGCAGAAAGTGCCACTCAATTTGTCAAATCATTAATTTTCTCTTTAAAGCAGCACATAGCTACTGCTTTCTAAATCTAGTGACAATTTCTCCTTAATTTCCTCAAAATCATGAGGAAGCAGGCAGCTATCTAATCTTCATAACAGAATTTCATGGTTCATGTATATTTCTAGATTTTCCTGAAATATCTAATAATACATCTGAGACTTTACTCATTGTAAGATTATGAAAATTAACTTAAGTTCACTTGTTGCTTGCTACTTTTGTTCCAAAAGCAACCTAGATTTTCTTTACATATTTAAGATATTATATACTTATATCCATATAAGGATGTATCCTTTGTTTAGTACTAGTGTTGTGTTTTACTTGTATTATTTAAGATATGAACTTACAAATCTTCCAACAACATTTGTAATATACACTGCTCAAAAAATAAAGGGAACACTTAAACAACATAATATAACTCCAAGTAAATCAAACTTCGGTGAAATTAAACTGTCCACTTAGAAAGCAACACAGATTGACAATTGATTTCACATGCTATTGTGCACATTCAACTTTGTACAGAACAAAGTATTCAATGAGAATATTTCATTCATTCAGATCCAGGATGTGTTATTTGAGTGTCCCCTTTATTTTTATGAGCATTCTATTTTTAAGCTAGGTTTGCAAAGAAAAATCACAGGTCCCACTGCAAAAGTTTCACCTCCTTAAAGAAAAGAAGCAATAAATGTCTATGGAGATTCTCAGTCATCCAGGTCATGATTGTCCAAAAGGACAACGAAAGTCCAGTTGCCCCTTGAAAAAGCACGTTTGGGAAAAGAAACAATACTTCATCTCTTATAAACAACAATCTTACATGTGGTTAGTGCATATTCTATAAGGATTGTCAATGGTTCCCAAGAACTGATACACATATACATATCTTTGAGGGTCAATATAAATACAGATTTGATTATCTGAGTCAATATAAAGGCTTTTTCTTTCTTTTTCTCTCAAGGGACATGGTTAATTTTAAACTTGTGGACATAATCATCTCCCCAAACTCAACATTTTCCCACATTCATATTCACAATATGTAGAATTGAAATCACATTAAAGTCATAGACATTCAGATACAGCAAACTCTGTGGTTGTCAAAAAAAAAATGAAACATCTTATGATTTCATACAGCTCAACATTTTTGTTCCCTTAATATAGTTAAGGAGTAAAACTCAAGACCAGAGGGCATGCTAAAAATTACTCAGATTAGAGATTCAACCATCCTTTTTCTCTGATGTAATATGCTTGCAAAATATTGATCTTGAGTTTTACTCCTCTGTTTCTCTCACACATACACATGTCAGAAATAAGTTTATTTCTGGAGGTAATATTACAATGCAAGTAAATGGTTTGTAACCATGGGAAAGGCTGATGTAAGCCATAATCAGTATGTAATCAGGGGTTTGCTAATTGTGTTGCAACCTGATTGGCTGTAACCTATTGAAGGAGCAACACCCTTGCATGGGTGTAGTTTGTTATAGAATGGTTTGTGCTGGGTGGTTTGTTATAGTGATTTGGTGGTTTAGAGCTTAGTGGTTTGTGGGTAGTTGCAGAGGTGGATATAATAGTAGTGCATGATAGTAATGTGATAGTTTATTTAGAGAAGCGTTTTGCTAAGAAGAAAAGTAAAATATATTTTTACAAGAAAGCCTGCTGCAGTGTTTTTTACTGAAGATTTAAATTAGGAATAGTGGTGAACTGTGGCTAGTTGGTGGGGTTACCTTTCACATGCACAAAACTCTCCCCCACAACACACATACACACAAACATATCTGTATGAGAGAAATAGAGAAAGAATCAAAATGTGAGTTTGGAAAAGATTGTGTCTACTGTCTGCCAAATATAGACTAATTTATATGTCTTCTCAAACTGTATTTTTATTGGAATTTCTGGAACTGGTTATGTGCAACACCTGAACCATAGATTATCTAGCTAGAAGTTGCCTGCTAGAACAGCTTTATTTTTAGATAATTAACTATTTAATACTTGGCATTTTCTATCCTGTTTGAAATCATCCATTATATTCTGAAGATGATAAATACACCACTATCTGAATTGTTCAATTCATACTGGAGATAGATAAAGCAGTGAATGAACTGTTACATTATCAAGGGAGAGTTTCCTTCTCAATGCAATCACTACTAAGTTACACTGTGCATTATGGAGCCTCCTGACTACCTTCTTCATCTTAATTTGTTTATTTTGGAGAGTCCTACACAGAATCCTTGGAGAGTAGTGAAGAAATCAAAGTGAAGTCTGCTGCACTCAAAATTACTAAATTGTATTCTCAGCCTGACTGAAGTAACAGAAAATAAGATTTGATGGTCATGTTTGTAGATTTCAAGTAACAATTGTCAAATTAAATGATTTCTAATCAAAACTTATTATTTCAAATGACTTAGGATTCATTTCATTGATACAATGTTTGGGTTCATATATTGGGCATGGTTAATGTTGACACAAGAGAGTAAGCCATAAATAATAGTTTACAAATGAGGCTTATATAATGTCTTAAGTCAGACAAAAATAAAACAAAACCTTTGTAGCTTTGTGCAACAAAATCATTCTGCAATGATGGAGAGTTTTGTTGCAGGGAGTAGGATTTTATGAGATACTTAGTCATTTTAGGAGTTCATTAATGTAATAAATACCAGTATGTCTCTAAACATATAAAGAAAACTGAAGACCTCTCCTACAGATGCAGCTGGATTCCAACTTTCAGACAGTCCAGGTTTTTTGTTAAAAGTTGCTTGTTAGCAACAACAGACTAATATAGACTTCAATTCAATTCAATTTATTAGATTTGTATGCCACCCTTCTCCGAAAACTCGGGGCGGCTCACAGAAACTTCCTTTAATCTAGACAGCTGATAGTCACTATTGGTCACTTCCCCAGGATTTGCAGGTTAAGAGCCACTTAGCTGTCCACGGAAAAAAGGCGAAAAGGAGGGATCCGTGGCCGGCAAACAATAAGCCTAGGGCGGTGGCCGTCCTTCCCTCCACTCCCACGTTCCCGCGCGGGTAGCATGAATGATTTAAGCAAAGAACACAGGATATAGATAGCAGAGGCAATGGTTTGTTAAAAAGCCGACTACTATAACATTATCCCTAGACAAATGAAGTCATAAATATGGGAGTATTTAACATATTTAACAGTACAAAACATTTTTTGTAATTAAACGTGATCATCTTGCTAACAGGAAAACTCTGACAATTTAAGATATACTATATAAGGAAAGGGGTAATGGGGAAGTTAACATATGTAATGAGAGTTATTGTTTGTTTTTGTTATTTTACTGTGTGTATCTATCTGTATACAGAGATAGACATATAGAAGAGAGAGAGAGAGAGAGAGAGAGAGAGAGAGAGAGAGAGAGAGAGATAAACTGACAGACAGACAGACTGTATGTATATGTATATATTCAACTCAAGACAGAACACATACCTAAAATCCAGACTGATTTTAATCTCTAAGTGCTTTAGAGTTCAGTCTCATGCTTTCTATATCAGTACTATAGACACTATAACAAACTAAGCAGAATGTACAAATCATTATTTTTTAAAGAGTTAAAACAGCTGTTTCTTTTTTCTATTTTTGTACAGCTGCTTTGTCAGTAGCCCTGAGCTGTTTCCCCATATGTGTGCATGTACACCTGTGGTTTATAGTAAAGTAAAATTGCTTTGCAAAGGGAGAAACCAGGAAGAGTTTACAAAGCAGCTACATGGCACTGTAAGAAGACGTGGCTGCTTTACCAGTTCATAAAAAATGGTACATGTACACTGAACAGTCTGAAGCACCTCTTTAGAAGTATTGGCACATCCCAATACTAAACCATTCCTTAATTATTAGCAGATCCTCTATTTGTTCCATAAATATGTATCAGGATTTTTTTTAATGATTCATGATTCCAATTCAGTGATGATTGTTGTTGGGTGGAAAATTTCTGGGGTACAAACTTGATTTAAGATATATCACTTCAGTGGTATATAAATGAGCCATAACATATATTGTAAAACACAAAAATGGCTTATAGGTTCATTGAACATATGTTTTATTTTTATTCTTTCTTTCTGAAAAGTAACAATTAAAGAATATTCACTATACTCTGATAATCCAGTAGGCTTAGGTTTTACCCTCCCCAGGCTCCAAAGGCTTCCCTGAAGCTGGGGGAGGGTAAAAATCCCCCCCATTCCTCCCCCAGGCTCTCTGGAACCCAAAAACGCCCTCCCAGAGCCTCTGTGAGAGCTAAAAATCAGCTGGCCAGCACACACATGCACATTAGAGCTGAGCTAGGGCAATGGCTTGCATGCCAGCAGCCGCCCCGAGTCCGCGGAGAGGGGTGGCATACAAATCTAAATAATAAATAAATAAATAAATAAATGGCTCCACGTGCCACCTGTGGCACCCATGCCATAGGTTCACCATCACTGGAATAGGCGGCAGCAGCAGCTTTATTTAGTAACAAAGAAGTTTCTTTTCATAGGTTTTCACACCATGGCTGGGATGCAGAACTTCATGAAGTACTTTTTAATTTTTACCTTTGTAGAATACAGAAACAAGAGCTATCAGTGGGCAGATGTAAACTGGAAGAATCATCATACCTAGAAGTGGTTGCTTCTGGGAAAGTGCCATTAACAAGCAGCTGGAGATGAAAGCAACAGTGGCTGTTCAGTACATATGTTTGTTTGTTCGTTCATTTATACTTTTTCTTGCTTAGAAAAGAAGTCAGATGTGGAAATATTAATTAAGCTATTTTTCCCTCTTTTAGTCAGGTTCAATTTTCAGAGACTGCCTGGACAAATCCCTGCAGAGATGGATTCTCTGGTCTTCTTGCTTGATGTAGTACATGACCATCATCTGATTAGAAAGCTGTACTTTTCATGACCTTTCTTGTAATCTCAGCAGACTTTGAGGCCATCAGTTTCTGAACTAACTTTGTGCATTGGAAAAACTGTTTTGAAATGGTCCTTTACTTATTTGCATCTACATAAGGCTATTGATACCCTGCTTAGAGAGAGAGAGAGCAGCTTGAAAATTCAGGGTGTAGCATCATTGATATGTTGATATCATACCATCCAGGCTCATTAAGGAGTTTCAGGGGTCCTTGCTCCAGGGCCTATAGGTTGAAAGGATCTAGATGTCCATGACTTGTAGCCCCCCTGGATTCATATTAGAACAGCAGGCAGAGACGATGGCCAAGGAGGACTTTGCTCAGCTTTGGGTAGTATATTAGTTCTGGCTCTACCTGAGATGGAAGGATTTTGTCACTGTGACTAATACCTTTATTATATAGTGGGATTATTTCAATGTGCTTCACATGAGAATTCATTAAAGATGATTGGGAAGCTGGAGTTGGTCTAGAATGCAGTGGTTTATGTATTAATTGGAATACATTGCCAGGAACACATAATTTCTGTGCTATGAGATCTGTTCTGGCACTGTATTGACTTCCAGGTGCAATTTAAACTGGGCATTTCGATCTATAAAATTTAGCATCCTGGTACGTCCAGAATCAAACACTATAACTATAATTTTCCAGCTAATGCAGACATCTTGGGAAAGGCAGCAAATAGCGTTCTTCCTCTGGAGGTAAGTGGCGGAAGCTTTAACGTCTTCATTTTTGAAATACCCTCCTAATTGAATTTTGACCTATCATTTTCTGCCATCACTCAGCAAATTGTTAGAATCAATTTCTTTCATAGATCATAGAATAGCAGAGTTGAAAGGGACCTTGGATATCTTTTCATCCAACCCGCTGCTCAAGCAGGATATACTCTAACATTCTAGACAAGTGGCTGTCCTGTCTCTTCTTAAAAGCCTCTCGAAGATTTAGACTGAGAAGACGCCATTGAGTCTGATTTTTTTATCATCTTGAGTTATATATTAAAAAGGTGGGAATAAAAAACATCACCTTCATCATTATCATCATCAGTACTAATCAACTGAGGATGTGTCACTAGTTAATTTATTCTTATTACTACTGATTTATTATATTTTATTTTTATGCAATTTACTGTGGATTTATTTTAATCGTATTTTGTATACCACCTGGAGCGTTGATTGAAATATAATGATATCTAAATGAAGTCAGTCACTCAGTCAAGCTGGCTACTCTTGGCAAGGATTCTCAAGTAATTAGCTAGGGTTCATATGTTTTTATATAGCTATTTTAGGTCTTTGACTTCATTGGGAAAATGATCAGCTAATAATTCATTGGATTAGAACTGGACCTTAGTGACTCATCTTCCCACTTCAGTGTTCACAGTATGAGCAATAAAAGAATGTCCATTATTATTGTTGTTGCAATAGTTTAGCAGCTAAAAAGAGCCAACCATTATGGCACATGTCATCCATGTGATTCTGTGATTTTGTATATAAACAGAAAATCAGCAGAAGTCCAGCTGTGCTGACAAGCTGGTTTGTGTACATAAAGGGAAGTAATAGTTGTACAAATGTGGATGATGGGAAATCAGTGCAGGACCATCATTTTTAAAGAAAAATAATAATGCACAATGCAAAAACTACAAGCTAGGAAAATAAAGTCAACTGTCCGGGTTAAATTAATTTGTTAAAATAGCTTATTGCTATTTTTAAAAATAATAATTTTCTCAGTTTTAAATTTGCTTCATTGTTTATAGACTGTAATTTGTCACACTTCTCCTTAACAAAACTGAGGAGAGGGAGATCTCATTGCCTGGAAAATGTGTGTTCCAGTTGAATATTCATCTGCCTTGGACTGCAACACAGCTGGGAAACAGCTGGGAAGACAAAACAACAGTCAAGCCTTTCTAGCCACATATCCCCAATCATATAAAAATGGAAAGACATGAAGCAATGTTCTGTGGTTGTGGGCTGGAAACGTAACTCTGTAATTTACTGCCACAGATGTATCTGAAACAAAAACATCTCAGCAAGATACGCTGATATACTTCATCTGCTGATGAAAGGAAAAATAACAATGTACATTGTGGCATCTTTAAGGACAAAGGCTATGTTCACACAACACACTAAGCTATGATTTGTTTAATAAGGCACAATTGACTAAATTAACAATAAGAAAAAAATGCTGAGCCACAAATAACTGTTTCTAAACCACAATGCTGGGTTCATATTATATGTCAAACCACAAACAATCACTTTTGGACTTAGCATGATGTAGGAATCTGCTCTAGCACATTTGCCCAAAGAGAAAGGTACCTTTGTTCTTAAAATGTTGTATGGTTTGTTCTACACCGCTTACAGTCATTTCCAGGGGTAGCAAAGTTGGGCTCTTCTATGACATGTGGACTTGAGGTCCACAGGTCATAGAAGAGCCAACTTTGCCTACCCCTGATCTAGGCAACCATAAAAGTCTTGTAAATCAGTAAATATTACATGTAGGGTACAGAAATGCACGGCTGGCGGTTTTAAGCGCCAGCCGAAATTACCTGCGGGGCCGGGAGACGCTGCCGGCAGCTCTTTGAAGTCCGGACTTCCGGGTTCCTCTGGAACCCAGAAATTCGGCTATTGGCAGCGCGCCAGGGCGGCGCGATGCCTGTTGGGATTTGTGGGAGGTCTTGGATCGCCCTATTTAAGGGCGATCTGGACAAGACCTCCCCCTTGCCTGGGCTCCTCATGCAAACACCCGCCCACCCTCCGCTATCAACAGTGTGTCCTAAGGAGGTCGCCTCGGGGCCGAATAGGAATTTTTTGCTGCCTCCCCTTTAGAGGCGGCCGTTTTTTCGCCTATTCCACACTGAGGGTATGGACTGGATTGGTTAGGGGGTGCGGCGCACTTAGTGGTATAGGCCTCCCTTTGGTCATTGGGGTTTGGCAGGTTAGGGGCGGAAATGGGCAAGTAGAAGCAACTGCGCATACTCCTTTCGGGCATCCTTAAAGGGTGATGGACCGCCTCTCTCCAGGAACTAGAGGTTGGAACAACGTCGGGGATTGGAGAGAGGATGTCCATGGGAATCACCGGATCCAATTCCCATGGGGATTGGAGGGTGGACTCCTCCCACACGACGAAGGGGGGTGGCCTGGACCCAGGTGAAGGTGGTACCTTCACCTGGGTCAGCAGGGAGTTTTTGCCCAATGTTGCCAAGGAATGTTATGGTAGGAATTTCCGCCCCGTTAGTTTTGGCCTCTGCAGGTCCTTAGTTCGTTCTGAATTTAAATATTGAAATTGGCGTATGCAAATTTATGCAAATTTATTTAAATTGATGTTAATTCAATAAATGACCCATATTTTAATCCACAACATGTCTCAGTGTCGTTACTCGGCTTCCGGGGGTAATTCTTTGCTACTTTTAATGACATCCAGAGGAGAAAGGCAAGTGATGAAACATATATTGTAATACTTCAACAAAGACTGCATACCTTATGTATTTGCACACACACACACACACGCAGACACTGAAATACACAACACACACAATGAAATTGGTAATGTACAAGAATTAAACCACAATAATTAAAATAATATTCCATTGTGATATTGATGTGTTTCAAAAAGCACATCAACAATTTAGCTAGCCTAACCTCATGGCCCAAATTATTGTCATATTGCACATATGAAAGGCTGAAAATGACACCATAATATCACAAGTATCATCATTTTGGTTTCATAGTTAGCAATAGGTGCTGTTTTTGCTAACATAGCTAATAATTTGGGCCCAATGGAAATTGATAAAATGAAGTGTATAATTAAAGTACATTGTTCATAATTAAATTATAACATTTATGTTCCAAAATATAGTGATTCAACTTTTAATTCAAAGTTGATTAGATATAATTAATAAAAAAACTTTTCACTAATTAATAGGGGTAGAGCCAATATGTCTACAATTGCATTGTTTGATGCAGCTTATTCTGGTTACCAACTTCTAAAGAAAACAAGGACAAGACTAGTAATCAACTGGAATTCATATAAGCATCTTGAAGGTCTACTGTGGAAAAACAGTAGTGGACTAGAAGTCATTCAGCATGGTGCTACCTATTCCCAATCACAGTAAACCATACTGCTATATCTACAATTATATAGAAGCTATCATGGTGCTATATCTATAATGGTATAGAAGATAATATCTCATAGAAGATTTCAACTAACTTTAATGCTGTAACTGTTTTTATTCATAAAGCATTTTATAGCGCATGCATAGCGTTTTCCCCTCTTTGCATCATTCTTCTAAACTGCATCAAACAATTGTAGACATTATTATTATTTATTATTATTATTTATTAGATTTGTATGCCGCCCCTCTCCGTAGACTCGGGGCGGCTCACAACAATAACAAGAACAATGTAAGAACAAATCTAATAATTTAAAAAACGCTAAAAACCCCATTATTAAAAGCAAACATACACACAAACATACCATGTGTTAACTGTATAGGCCCAGGGGAGATGTCTCAGTTCCCCCATGCCTGACGGCAGAGATGGGTCTTAAGAACTTTACGAAAGGCAAGGAGGGTGGGGGCAGTTCTAATCTACGGGGGGAGCTGATTCCAGAGGGTCGGGGCCACCACAGAGAAGGCTCTTCTCCTGGGTCCCGCCAAATGACATTGTTTAGTCGATGGGACCCGGAGAAGGCCAACTCTGTGGGACCTAACCAGTCGATGGGATTCCTGCGGCATATTGGTGTTACCCCTATATTATCCCTGCCCCACCACCAATCTTTTTTCTCAGGAGCTGCATGTGAGAAGATTAAATCCCAGTAGAACTTCTTTTCAGACCTTTCATTCAATAAAGCAAAGTCTGGAAGGAGGAGGCAAACAGTAGAAAGGATATAGTCAATGCTAATATACACCACCCAGGGTCTTTCAGATATGATGATTTACAAATATTGATCAAAAAAGCATGCAAATATACCCAATGCAATGGAATCAAGCTACAGCATTATATTCCAATGGTAGCTGTTTAATTATCAGATGTTATTATTGAATAATAATAATAAAAATAATAATAATAATAATAATAAAAACAGCAACAATTTATTAAATCTGTATGCCGCTCATCTCCGAAGACTCGGAGCAGCTCACAGCATCAATACAAAATACAAATCTAATGATTAAAAAGAAAAACAGTTGAAAAAGCTTGATTTAAAAACAATCATACAACCCAAACAAACCATACAACGGAACGGCCAAAGGGAATCAATTTCCCCATGTCTGGTGGCAAAGGTGGGTTTTTAGGAGTTTGCAAAAGGCGAGGAATGTGGGGGCAGTCCTAATCTCTGGGGGGAGTTGATTCCAGAGGTCCGTATATTAGATTTTAATTGTTCTTATTGTTGTTGTATTTATTCCAATTGTTAGCCACTCAGAATTTGTTTGGAGTGAGCAGCATATAAATACAATGAATAAAATAAATAAATACATTTGTGATTAGGATGTAGATAAACATCTCTCAAGTGCTACCTTACAAGATGGGAGGAAATGGAGAAAGTCTTGTATGCTTCCTTGAGTGCTTGAAGAAGACAAAGGTATATAAATCTATCACATATACACATAAATAGAAAATGAACAAGTAGGACAGTTAATTAGGAAAGATCCTAAACGCAGCAATGCAGTTTTTTGTGGTCCATTTGATTAATATCAACTGATTTCCTTAGCATACATATGTTAGAGTTTGCAGTTGTTCATCACTAATTATCCAAGTGGATGTTACCCTAGGATTGTTGTATCACATGATTATATCCTAATGTAATTATAAGCACACAGCCATAAGGAATTGATGTAATTATGACATCTGACCCAATGCTCTAATGTATTTTAATGACTGCCATATGGTATTAAGAACTTTTTTTTTTCATTGATGCAAAGGCAGTAGCAAAGATGAGCAAAACATTGTTACTCTGGAAGGTAATTTCTACTCAGCTGTCTAATTTTAAACTGCAGCTACTAACTTAGATATTAATTCAGATCAACAAACAATTCACAAGATACAATAAAATGTTCAGAAAAACCATTGTGATGTTATGATTTAATTTTTTTTCTCGTAATTGTAATAGTACAGAAAGACCAGCATTAGTTTTTCTTTGAATACTTAGTTGAGCTTTCCTGCATCATAATAATACTGAGATATTTTAGCACCACTGCTTAATAAATCACTGTTTCATTGGATTTTTATTTCCTCTCCTCTTTGCTACTTGATTGGGTAAGATGCAGGAAATCCTCTCCAGAGTAAAATGAATAATAAGTCATTTAACTTGCATTCCCAACATTGTTTACTCTTAGTTAGATATGCCCAAAAGGTCTGACATTAATTTTCACACAACATTTATTGTTTATAATAAATAATGAGTGGGAGGAAGATGAAAGAAGATGCATCATTTAAGATACGCTTATAATATATTAACTGTGACTGAGGGGGTCAACAAGCAAAGTTTCATAACTCAGAAGTTGGAATACCACTGACTTATGAAGGTTTCATGGCTGAAGTATCCTTGTTATGGTTTTATATGTGAATTTTAAAGAGCTTCAACATGCTCTTTTCAAAATAAATGGCAAATTCTATCCAGCCACAGAAATGCTGGAAAGGAAATCTAGATGGATTATTAGATTTGTTGTACATCAGCAGCTGAAAAGGAAGAGGTGGTTTGTTTACAGGCAGAGGAGGGGAAGCAGAGAAAGCAAAAAAGGAAGAGGGCTAAATAAAGTTGATAGCACCCAAAAGAATCCAATTACTTGGACATTACTTTGAAACAAACATCAATCGCACTCCACAAGTGGATTTAAGCAATTTGTTCTTTTAAGTAAGTTAAAGTATCAACTGGCAGTGATATTTTCATAGATCTAATACATTGTAGGAATAGCTTGAATGCTCCTGTACTCATCATCTTTTTCTGTAATAATATAAAATGTGACATAATGAAATTAGGTTTGGGTATATTGAAAAAAAAATGCCGGAATTATCTGCTTATTGGTTAGGGCAGTAGAAATGGCTATTCTCAAAACACTCATCTGAAAATGAAGTACCGTAGTTTGTAGGAAGATCTCTGTCATCCCTCAAAGAATCATTTTGCAATATGTGATCTAGTGGAGACTCACCAGAAAGGGTGATCTTCACATTCTTTTTGAATAGGCTTATTGTTTCAATGCAAAAACATACTAATGCAAACCAATGCATATGATTCTAGAGCTCCGTATAATGCCTATATGTTCTTTTGGGTTGTTGGGTTTTTTACACTCTGCATTTGTCTTTCAAAAACCAGTAATCATGCCTGGAGGACACAAGGTGTTAATGGAAAGCACTAAGCATCTTGCAGAGGGAATTACAGCTAGGAAGGGAAGAGAAATGAGGCTTGTGATTGCTTTTTCAGTGTTGCAGATGTACTGGAAAAGAAAGTGCCAAAAGTAACTCATAGCCTGCCAGTGCTTTGCAAGATACAGCATTTATGGGACCATTTAAGACAAACTGATTAAATGAAAAAAAAATCCATATATTTTTTTCATTCTTCGATGAATGAAAATTGCTGTCTTCAGAATAAAAACCCAATTTAAGAATTATGGAAAAGCCAGCATATTCATTCTCATTTTAAAAGATTTTATATTTCATTGTGATTTTATAATGAAGTACTTTTATTGCTATGTACAGTATAGCTTAAAAATTACCTATAAAAATTAACTGTATTGTCAAATCGTATCCCTATGAAATGATTTGTTTTATTCTATGGGAGTGTACCACGTATTATTTTTCATTTTCATTTTTTAAGCTCACAGTATTATAAAATTTAACAGTCTCTCTCATGGAGTCTTCTGTGAGTTCACAAAGCATTCCTGCACATAAATACCAACACAACAAACACATTTTTTTTCAATGAACCATCTTTATAGTATGTTGGTTCAATCTTTATTTAATCTTTTTAAAATAAAGTTAGGTAGAGTAGGTATTAGTTCCTATAGGAATTATCCAGGGGGACATCAGTCCAAAGATATTTCAATAGAAGAGCCCTTCACTCCTCCACTCGAAACAGAATATCCTACGAAAATAGACTAACAATCCTGGGCCTAGAAAGCCTAGAACTATGGCGCCTAAAACACAATTTAAGTATTGCCCACAAGATCATATGCTGCAACGTCCTACCGGTCAATGACTACTTCAGCTTCAACCGCAACAACACAAGAGCATGCAACAGATTCAAACTTAATACGAACCGCTCCAAACTTGACTGTAAAAAATATGATTTCAACAATCGAGTTATCAAAGCATGGAACTCATTGCCGGACTCAATTGTGTCAACCCCTAACCCCCAACATTTCTCCCTTAGATTCTCCATGATTGACCTCTCCAGGTTCCTAAGAGGCCAGTAAGGGGCATACATAAGTGCACTGATGTACCTTTCGTCCCCTGTCCAATTGTCTTTCCTTTCTCTCACTTATCACATATATTTTCTTTCTTTCATATATCCTCTCCTCTAAGTTCACTTTACCCTTATATATATTACTACATGTCTATTTTTCTTCCTATGTATTTGTGTATTAGACAAATGAATAAATAAAAATAAAATAAAAATAAAATAAGTATGTTCCTCTCTCCCTCTCTTATCCCCATCTCATAACAGTAACTCTTGCCACCATTGAAAGACTACAACCCA
This sequence comes from Erythrolamprus reginae, assembly GCF_031021105.1. Lineage (NCBI taxonomy): Eukaryota > Metazoa > Chordata > Lepidosauria > Squamata > Dipsadidae > Erythrolamprus > Erythrolamprus reginae. The sequence continues at coordinate 61,644,934 of NC_091952.1, forward strand.
ACAATTAAAATAATACTCTACACCTAGTATAAAGATTAAATATATTCCATGCATGCCTTGTACTATGTACTTTGAAGCAAATACAAAACACAAATATGTAAAAAAAATGGTTCTAGCAGATATGAGCTTTTCATACACCTACTTGAAGTTATAAGATATTGAAAATTGAACTATTGGTATGAGGCATGGAGAAGTTCTATACAATACTATAGCCCTTTGAGTCATGAAGATATTTCTAAGCATCCATTAGAATTTCCCTCTGCAGGTGTATCCAAGCCACAAGTGAATATTGTACAGCTGCCATTTCTTCTGTATGCTATTGCTCTTTCATTCTCCATTATTGTACTAGGCATTCTTCTTCTAACTTTACTTATTCTGATGGGTGCTGACAACAAAACTGTTCACAGACAACATCAACAGATTGCTAGAGGCAGATACTAAAATGATATATTTTTCCTAATAGAACGGAAGTGTCTCATTTCTATCTCCAGATTTGCTCTATTTTTCCCTCCAGCTATTCTTCCTACCATTACCACATTTGCACCTATGGTTTTAGAACTATATTGCAATTCTCAGCCCAACCCTGAGAAATGGAACTTTAATAAGAGTTGAAGTGACTTAAAGCAATTATTCTCAACTGGGGAAATGCAACAATGGAGTGGGAAGATTATTTTTGAAGCTTAATTACAGGTAACGAGCCAGCTTCTTACAATCATATCCCCAATATCTCAACAATAATTACATTTGTGCATATTGTCCACAATGTACACATTTCATCACAAGAAAATCCTGCATGACTTGAAACTCTTTCTAGCCGCATACGGTGAATTGATGACTGATTGATAGCCGCTTGTTTTCATAGTCCCAGGCAAGCAGTAAAAAAAAAAACCTAAAAGAAGTTTCTTGAGGCTCGGGACTGCCATACATGGCAGTTAATGTAAGTTTGGCCTGGCAGGTCACAAGTTGTTCACACTTACTCCCGAGACCTTGACAGATGCTGCATACTGCTTACTAAAATAAATACACCTTTCTTTTAAAAATACATAGGGAAATAAGAAAAAAAATCAGAACCTTTTAGGCTGCTTCAAGCCTCCCCATGTTTTAGTTAATATAACTAATAGTGCTTTTTCTTTAGCATAGTACTTTTTCTTCTCTTATTATCTTAAATGTATAGCAAGTCTTGTTCTAGTAGTTTTGTTTTTATTCTTTATATTTTTAATTGTTTTATACCTTGGTAGGAATTTGAACAGTTTTCAAATCTGGATGCACTTTTTAAATAGGAAGGTGATACAGACCTATAAAGAAGTAAATACTAACTTTGGAACTTGTCCTTCCTAGAATGAACAGCCTCTTATTCATTGAATGTGTGTCGTGGTAGCTGAAACTGTTATCATGTATCACAAATTTCTTCCACATTTAAATAGGCACTGCTCATGGGGGGTGTTCTAAGTACCTTTCCTGCCAGTTCACATTGCAACAAAAGTGCATGTTTTGTGTGTCCCTTATCGTGCTTGTCCCTTCTTGTGCTCGTTCCTTCTCAGGAAAGAATCCTCTGGGCATGCTCAGTACTTTTTAAAAAAACGCTTCCACATTACAAACAACGTAAGGCACTTGGAAAACAGCTGCAGAGCATCAATTCAGTCTGCCACCCTGATCACCTGGGCTTCCAAAGCAGAGATAAAGATCAGTATAACCCGTGGTGGGCGAGTAGCCCCATTTTCACAGATAAAGAGAACTGGTTCGCTATCAGCTTGGAGTCAGAGCTACCGGTTCTAAAGAACTAGTCCAAATCAGCAGCAACCCACCATTGGCACGTCTTCACATCAGCAGCTCTATATTAAATGGGGAGAAATGTCATTTGTGGTGACCAATCTCTTCTTGGCTTGCTTCAGATTATTTCAAAACTAAGCCGCCCCGAGTCTTCGGAGAGGGGCGGCATACAAATCTAAATAATAAATAAGAATGCAGTTTTCCTCCTTGCCACAAAAGCGAGAGAGAGAAGAGGCCTTACCTCCAAACCAAATCCAAATGTAGCCTTCTATAAACTGCCAATGTTCCTGTTACTTTCAACAACTGTCTGATTTTCCAACTATTTTTCCTGCTCTACATCCTCACTCTTCTTTTGCTTACAAAAATCACTTTTCTAGGTGGAATTGTAAAAGCAGGAGAAATACAAAGGCAAGAGAGAGAGGAAAAAAAGTATAATCTTCAGAGTTGGAGAAGGGGTAAAGGATTTGCTTGCTCCTTATCCAGTTCAGATTTAAAACATTACTTTGAGGCACCTGAACTCAAAGGATAAGCTTCATCATCACTCTTATACATCATGGTAAATCACCACCATTCTGATCCTGTGCTGATGTCTCAGATACGGTTTGCTGCCTATGAAATCTTTGGAAATATCATTTAGCCATTACTCATACAGGCATGACTAATCTGTATATTTTATGAAGGGGAAGAATTTTCCTTGAGGTCACATTGGCTGTTTTCCCACGCGGTGTGTGGTTCCCTTTGCTTTCAACATTTCACACTGAATTTCTGTGGTAGTCTGAGTTTGTGGCATGCTGTGAAGTGTCTTGCCTAGCCTGATGTGTGGTGGACCAATAAATTAAAACCTCCTATTTCTTGGCAGGGGTAGATAACATTTTGGTTCATTCCAACATATGATTTGCATACAAACTGCTAACCCCAAATCAAGGTGACTCAGACAGACGTTTCAGATTTGAATGATGGGAAGCTATTCACAAAGGCCTTTCACTGTCAGCTGCTGATTTATTTTTGCTCCATAAAAACTAGGAGACAACATCCATTGATTCCTAGGAAGCCTGTAAAATCACTGTGGCCAGAGGTAGGTTCCTCCGGTTCAGACTGATTCATCTGAACCGGTAGTGATCCACATCACGATGACGTCATGGAACTGGTTCAGTCAGTACCAGTCTGTGGGCGCCACCACCTGGGGGCATAGTTCCCTCTAAGCTGAGCAGTGAGCAATCGCTCACTTAAAAATCATCATCAACTCAGAGTTTTCCAAACCTGCCCAGAAGCCGAGAGGGAAAGAGTGAGAGGGAAGGAGAGAGAGAGGAAGAGAGGAAGAGAGAGAAACAGATAGAAAAAAGAGAGGAAGGAAAAGAGAAAGAAAAAGAATGGGAGTAAGGAAGATAGAAAGAAAATCAAAATCTAGTTTGAAACTAGCTCAACTCTTTAAGTGGCATTTTGATATTGATAGAGTTGCCCTATTATGAGCTCACTGTTATAGACACACAGTACAGTATTTTATTTTGAAATTCTCTGAGGCAAAACAGGGTGGGTTATTTGTTTGTTTGTTTGTTTGTTTGTTTGTTTTATTTATTTATTTATTTATTTATTTATTTATTTATTTATTTATTTATTTATTTATTTATTTATTTATTATTTCTGTGCCGCCCAGTCCCGAAGGGACTGCCGCTCAGACACTATACTTTTCCGCCCACCCCCCCCAAAAAATTAGAGGGAACACTGCCTGGGGGGGGGAGGGTGTTTGTGATTTTTTTTCTGAATATATGCAGAAGCCGGGTTTCCAGCACTGTGCATGCAGTTGCCCTCTTGTTTTCAGCTTTTTTTTAAAAAAAATAATTTTTGCACTGCACATGCCAAGCACATACACGTTCATGGGGCTCAGTGAGTGATTTCTAGTGATCAGAATGATCAGAATGGATAGATTCCTTTCAGATTCATGTAGTTAATTATACACAGACCAAAATTATTTTTGACTAAATCAAAAAGAGGAACACTTGAATCTGGGGCCAATGTTTAAAATGTTTGAGTGACCAAAAAATACAGCATAATGCAAAGTATCTAGGCCATGTCATGAACGTGATGGTTCTAGACTCTTTTGTATCTTTCTTGATATCTAGAGAAGGAGTTATATTTTTTTCTTAAAATATACATAAGCACACTATTAATTTGTATCACAGTTTCATAAGTTTTCTACCTTGAAAATGGGGAAATGTGTTACATTTTTTTGTTTTTGTTTTTCTGAAATTGTGCTTAAAGGAATTTTAAAAGAGCTTGGTTAGAAATTGAGTGAAAGATTGAAGACTGTAGGACATCCTGGGACCAGTGAAGGGCTGCAAAAAATTTTACTACCACACTGTGGCTGTGGCTTTTTGTGTGGGTGTAGCTTGATGGTCATGTGACCAGGGGGTAGAAGTGGCTTGCCAGACATGTGACCAGGTGGAAGTGGCTTGACAATTAGGTGACTGGGGGTGGTGGCTTAAAGGTCATGTGACTGAGTGGTAGTGGCTTACCAACCAAGATAAGTTTTCAAATAGGTGTTTAGACTCTTTTTCAGTTGATCAAATTACATTATTTGAATAACCACAAAAAGAACAAAGGATCGATAGCATTATTTGTTGAGGAGCACAGTAACTTTTTAGGGTTTTGTACTGAACCCACAAGGTTCAGTATGATACAGATTAGGCAAGTATCTCAATTTTCTTTAATTTCTATAAAAGTTCAGTTCTATATAATAATTAAAATAATTAAAGCATTTACGGGTGAAAACATACTATTTAGTTATTTCTTATTTTAAAAGTAATTAAGGATTATACTAAGGTTCTAGAGAAGGAAGGACAATAAAAAACTATTAAATATTCAATAAATAATATATAAACTTATTACCCCCACTGCGTCCCCCCTCCTCTGTGGGGGCAGCAGCCCATTACTGCCTGGGACACATCTAAAAGAATACTGTTCTAAATGAGAGGGAGAGAGAAGTTGGAGAGAGGGAATGGGAGAAAAAGATAGGAAAACTTGAGAGTCCATTCTGCCTCTCAATTGAATTAAATAGGTATATGGATTACAAGAGAGCAAACCAAGCCACCTAGTGAAGCAATACCTATAACGTTGCTAGATAATTGATTCCATTGTCAAAATATAGTACTTTTAAATAATTTGAATCCATTATTTCATGTTCTATCTCTGGACAAAACATAAATCTTCTGTGAGACACTCTTTTAGGCAGTCAAATGCTATCATATACAGTGATCCCTCTATTATCGCGAGGGTTCCGTTCCAAGACCCCTCGCGATAATCGATTTTTCGCGATGTAGGGTTGCGGAAGTAAAAACACCATCTGCGCATGTGCGCCCTTTTTTTCTATGGCCACGCATGCGTAGATGGTGGAGTTTGCGTTCCCCGCCGCCCATGCAAAGGGGAAACCCCATTCGGCTCCTCGCTGCTGCTGCGCTACCGAGCAGATCAGCTGCTGGGCGGCCGAAGGAACCTTCCCTGGGTCTTCCCCCTCTTGCTGGCGGGCGGGCGAGTGGCGGGCATCAGCGAGGAGCCGGGGTTTCCCCTTTGCGTGGGCGGCTGGGAAGACCCAGGTTGGGGGTTCGGGGGGGGTGCTGGGAAGCCCCCCAGGCCGGCTGCGACCTTTTAAAACAGCCGCGCCGCTTCCCAGCTGACTCCCAAAGCCAAACGCGGAAGTGGGGTTTTTTTAATTAATATTTTTTAAAAAATAGCGATATAGCATTTCGCGAAGATCGAGATCACGAAACTCGAGGGATCACTGTACTTCCATGCATTTCTGGTCTGAAAATTAACCAAATCTACTTCACTCTCTAATGTTCTCACCCTAAGCATCCTCATTGCCCTTCTCTGAACCTATTCCAGAAATCCCTTCACTCCTTTTTAGCATGCAGTCTAAAACTGAACAAGTATCAAACCAATGCAGAATAAAATGGAAATATTAGTTCCCTTTATTTAGAAATGCTTCCATTGATGTATATAAAATGCACCTATATTCATATTACGGTGTAGATTCATTTTAAGTTTTCAATTAATTAGTATCCTAATAAAAATCATTCCTCACATAGTAAAACAGACATTTGAATATATATACAGTATAGCCATAGATTTTTGCATCACACTGTTAAGGAGAATATTGAGTCTTTCCAATGTCAATCTTTGCATAGAAACCAATGTTTTTTTATTAGCATGAAAAGTGAGTGGAAAGCCAACTTAATATATAATATCTTAAAAGCAAAATAGTAACGTGTGAATTTTATGGGTTCTATCTTTGCACAAAAATGAATAACTGAATCATTCCTACAGTTAAATACGATTAAGGTAAGGTAAAGTTATTTTGATTGTCATTGTGGGTTAGGAAAACATTATTGAAAGGTTCAATTGGCAATTTGAGAAGTAGTATTTCCAAAAGAGTAGGTTAAGTATAAATAATCAATGGCCAACAACTTTCACTGAATTAAAAAAAATGTTGAACAAAGATGCTGCAGTTAAAAGATAAAGCTAGTAACTAGCTTTATCTAGAAGTAAAGCTTCTAGTTACATAATAAAATAATTAAAAAATAGGCTATACGTATGACCATAATGAAAGTAACCTGAATAAAGTCATGTATTTTAAAGTCCTCGAAGAGGGGCACCATATAAATCCAATAAATAAATATATAAATAAATTTATCCATTTCTAATACAGATTTATAAAATACTGCAGTACTTTATACAACTATCTACAAGTTGTATTATGAAACACCAATAATCTATATTAGATGCATAGCAGTGTTTAGTTTTATAGTACTGATATAAATAGTATTTATGCACTAGTTACAAAATGATGAATCATCTTAAAATTAGTTTCTATTATTCTAGTTGACCACCCACAATATCCATTTTCTATGATCTAGCAGGACAGACCTTGCGACAAAGGGTGGAGGACATCGAGACGCACGAGGACTAGGGTAGAGCTCCGCTGTTCCTGGCCCCAGATGCCACTAGATATGTTGTGGCTCCTGCAAGATACCTGGGACAGCTAGAGTCAGCAAGCCATTGAAAGGCATTTGCTCTTGTATGGTGTCGTGCGCTTCCATCCGCCGTTTTGTACGGCAAGTACAAGGGAACTCCAGCCACTGAAAGATTTTGCCCTTCTGGCTCAGGAGAGGTGGAAACTGAGGGACACATGCTCCTGAGATGCTCCTTTTACACTGACATTAGGAGAAAGCATATCCTACCACTTATTGAGGGATATTCTGGCCGCTCGGATGTTGCCTATCTCCGGTGGTTGCTTGGGGATGAGCAGACCAGGATTACGGCACAGGTGGCCAGATTCTGCGCAGCAGCGGGGATTCGTCGCAAATGTGTGCCTTCATAGTGAGATATGTACATCTCTTATATAGTTACAATCTTGGTTGCTCAGCCAAAAGTCCTGTTTCCTGTTCTTTTTCCTTTTAATTATTATTAATATTATATTGATGGTCTTTGACAGTAAATAATTTTTTAAAAAAATTATTATTATTATTATTATTATTATTATTATTATTATTATTATTATTATTATTATTATTATTATTATTATTATTATTTTCTTTCCAAAGATTAAAAATAAAGATTAAACATTTGGTTGAAAAGTAAAGTGGTAAGAAAATAAACCAGGTATACTACGGAATTTTGGGAAACAGCAAGGGATTAAGTATTGTGTGTCATTCAACAACAAATCTTTAAAAATTGTCCTTTTCATGACTTGTTCATGTTCCAGTTCTAGAGAAACAGTAGATTGCCAAATCTTCTTGGAAATCTCTTCTCAAGCTTCCCATTCATCTGGCCAACACCACTTACTAATCTATCATGCAATCTGGATCTGTACGAATTCCAACTACCCTCCCCAGGCTGCATTTAGGAAGAATGATCATTTACAGATTAGAAGTTTCTAGTACAAGCTTCAGAATACTTTATAACAAAGATGACCATAAAACACTAACAGCTGAAAAGCCTGGACCAGCTGCATGATAAGATTAAGGTAAAAAGGGTAGGATTAGATTAATCCTTTCAATATCAGTTTGATCTCTTAAAAATGATGGAGTGGGTAGGAGGCCTCATTGTCATGAAGGAAAGCCAAGAGGTTCAATTGAGTGCAGCATCTGCTAGTCCACACTGGTTCTGTTTTAATCTCTACCAGGACCAGAAGGGCTAGTGGTTGCAGAATAAAAAACAATATGTATACATATTAAAACTATTGGCTTAGAAGTATGGAAATAAAAGACATAAAATCTGCTCCTTAAAAATGGAGAATCATTTTTCTAACAGAAATATATATATATATATATATATATTTACTTACTACAATTTGTTAGTGCATCTTTCACTACAAAGGTCACTACTAAGTTACAAAGGCACGGGGGGGGGGAGTGATTTACAACCATTTTTCAAACTTTTGAGACCACTGTAGCATCCATCATTCAGTCACATGATCAAAACAATGCATGCTTGGCAACTGACTCTTATTTATTGCTGCAGTATCTCCAGGTCATGTGATCACCTTTTAAGATTTTCTGACAAGCAAAATCAATAGGAATCCTGATTCATTTAACAATCATGTTACTAACTTAACAACTGCAGTGATTCACTTAACAACTGGGCCAAGAAAGATCATAAAATGGGGCAAAACTCATTTAACAACTGTCTTGCTTAACAATGGAAATCTGAGCGTCATTTGTAGCCATAAATTGAGGGTTATCTATATGTGCTTATAATTTTCTCTTCTATGTACAATCAATAATAAAAGTTGTATCAAATTTATTGAATTAATTTAAGCTTTGAAACAAAGGATATTTCTATGCTTACCAGATATGTCAGGATATGGCCCACTAGGTTCTTGCTAATAGTTGCTGCCAAATCACAGTTTTCAATTCAGTAGTAAAGGATATACTACTTAATATATGGGCATTGCTTTTAATTTCATTTAAGTCTGGTAGATTTTGTCTAGGCCCTGGTTATATCGTGTAACATAGATCTTTGGAATGCCAAAAGTGGACTTATTTATTTATTTATTTATTTATTTTGTCCAATGCACAATACATATTGAAGAGGATAGACATGAGTTATTATATATAAAGAAAGGATATAAAAGTCCAATACACAATGAGGGTTTTAGTGGGTATATATCAATATACACATAGTAAAATACATGATGAAGGTTATAGAGGAGATACTCATAGTAAAATATATCTAAGAAATAATAGAAAAGAAGATATAGGAATAGAATATATCAATGAAAGAATAGAAGAAGAGATATAGGAATAGAGGAAAGGTATATAGGAGATATAGGAGAGCAATAGGACAGGGGACGGAAGGCACTCTAGTGCACTTGTACTCGCCCCTTACTGACCTCTTAGGAATCTGGATAGGTCAACCGTAGATAATCTAAGGGTAAAGTGTTGGGGGTTTGGGGATGACACTATGGAGTCCGGTAATGAGTTCCACGCTTCGACAACTCGGTTACTGAAGTCATATTTTTTACTGTCAAGTTTGGAGCGGTTAATATTAAGTTTAAATCTGTTGTGTGCTCTTGTGTTGTTGTGGTTGAAGCTGAAGTAGTCACCGACAGGCAGGACGTTGCAGCATATGATCTTGTGGGCAATACTTAGATCTTGTTTAAGGCGTCTTAGTTCTAAACTTTCTAGGCCCAGGATTGAAAGTCTAGTCTCATAGGGTATTCTATTTCGAGTGGAGGAGTGAAGGGCTCTTCTGGTGAAGTATCTTTGGACATTTTCAAGGGTGTTAATGTCTGAGATGCGATATGGGTTCCAAACAGATGAGCTGTATTCGAGGATGGGTCTGGCAAAAGTTTTGTAAGCTCTGGTAAGTAGTGTGAGATTGCCAGAGCAGAAGCTACGTAGGATTAGGTTTACAACTCTTGAAGCCTTCTTGGCTATAATGTTGCAGTGGGCTTTGGCACTTAAATCTTTTGTTATTAGTATACCAAGGTCTTTAACCGAGTGGGGATTATCTGTGATAATTTGATTATTCAGTTCGTATTTGGAGTTCAGGTTCTTCTTCCCAATGTGTAGGACAGAGCATTTGCTAGTTGAGATTTGGAGTTGCCATGTGTTAGACCACTCAGAAACAGCGTCAAGGTCTTTTTGGAGAGTAGTTGTGTTATCGGTGGTGTTGAAGAGTTTTACATCATCGGCAAAGAGGACACAGTTGCTTGTGATGTAATCGCAAAGGTCATTGATGTAGAGAATGAAGAGCGTTGGTCCCAGTACACTACCTTGGGGAACACCGCTTTTAACTGGGACGGGGGTGGATATGGTGCTTCCTATTTTGACCACTTGTTGTCTGTTTGATAGGAATGCTGTAATCCAGCTGTGGAGGGATCCTGAGATGCCATAGGATTTGAGTTTTAGGAGTAGTTTGTCATGGACCACTGAATCAAAGGCTTTGCAGAAGTCAATATAAATTGCATCTGTAGATTTCCCTTGATCTAGATGAGTTGTCCATATATTTTTGCAGTGGAGGAGCTGCAGGTTGCAGGATAGTTTTTTTCTGAAACCAAATTGTTTATTAGAGAGCAAATTATTAGTTTCTAAATGGAGAGTAATTGATTTGTTTATAATTGATTCCATGACTTTGCATGGGACGCAGCATAGTGAAATTGGTCTGTAGTTATCTACAAGAGAGGGATCTCCTTTTTTGAAGATGGGGAAGAATCCCTAGGATTCTATACCACTTTGAAGCTGTTATTATTATTATGATCCATCAAATCAACCCCAACTCCCAGAAACTATAGGAACAGGACCTCACAGTTTTCTTGGCAACATTTCAGAAGCTCCATGCCAGTATCTATGAGATGAAAGAGAGTAACAGGTCATAAATCACTTTGCTGGCATTTGCAGTTAAAGCAAGACTAGAACTCACAGGTTCCCAAATTGTAATCCATTATCTTAACCACTTAGATCAAATTGACTCTTTGATACTATTTTGAGGTACCAACATATTTTATTTGAGGTTAAAAAAAGGTGCAAGTTATTTTTTATGCAAAAGTTGAAATAAGGAACAAAGGGGAAAATCTTATTATTGTATATATGTATAGACATATCTATATGTCTTTTTATTTTATTTATTAGGAAAAGATACTCTTTCAGTTCCGTATTTGAGAGTTAGTAATTATTACAATAACTAGGCAGACCAATTAGGTAAGACTTTCTGATGTTAAATTATTTCCAAGTTGCTATATTCCCTGTTATTTATTTATAGGGAAACATGAATCTCTTACAGACCAAACCCTTTTCTACAGATCTCTTTGTCAGATTTTGGGGAGCAATAGCTCAGTAGTTGCTTGCTTAGTTAAAATTGGAACCATCCAATGGACATCTGCCCATGATAGCAACACTAAACTAAGACCTATGGGTCTATTTTCACAGTCTTGTGAACAGCAATCTGACAATAATGACTTTTGACAAATACCGACCTAGGTAAAGGTCAAATCAGTGACCCAAAACAGAGGAGTTTCTCTAGCCTTTCACCAGCCCCGAAGAGCCACACACAATTTGCTTTTATTTCTGAAAAGAAAAAGTGACAAAGAAAACCTATACAAGTTCTGAACTGTATCACAGTAGTAACCTTATCAGCATGCACTCCTTTTAACCTGAAAAGGATCAAAGCCTCATTGATACTTAAATTATAAATGAAACATTAGGCTTTTAAACTTTTAACCTCTTGAATTGCTAAGAGAAAGTTTCCACAATGCATTCAGATCTTATAGCTCCAAGGATGTTGTTCACTTTATGTCTCTAAGTAAATGTACTGCAGAATACAGAAATCCTCAAACTAGACATGAAGTTTGTTAAAAGGAACTCTCATTTAAATGTCCTGCAGCCAATCATAGATGTCACTTACAGCTCATCTTCACCTGTACAGTAACTAGAATTTTCTTGTAATTATTCAGAATTTACACTTCATTAGCTAGTCATTTTTATAACCATTTTCTCCACTTATGCCTCCTGAATCACCAGTGCATTCATTGCACTATTTAGCTTTTCAAAAATGTTTTGAAAAGTTTATGAATGTATTAATAGTGTTTTACAGTTCATAGGAAATATGAGGCTAGCAGTTTTATCTCCTTGGACAATTCTTAAGGTCTACATATGCCAATTCTACTACTGTATTTCAATAACCTATGTGCTGATTTTCCTATACTTTGACTTTATCTTCAATTGCATTCTGGACAATTTAAAATGGTAGACACTTGCAGTTTCCTAACTAATGTTCCTAAATGGGAGCATTCATCAGTATTTTTTTTATTATGGCTCCCAGGCTTAATTGGACACACTAAATTTCAATAAGCTTAGCATGGTGAATTCAGTTGGCTTTCAAATATTAGCTGCTTTAACAGCTGCAGTGATATAACAGAACCACAATCTTAAAATGCTTTTATCCCTCTATTAATGTCAATTTTCATGCAGAAGTATATGGATATCAGTATTAGGTGCTAATTTTCTCTTTGAATGTTGCTATGGAAAGAGAATAAGCTATTGAACTACTTCTGACATAAACAATGATATTCAATCCCCTATCTTTGTGACAATAAAATATTACTGTATTTTTCAGAGTATAAGAAACACCAGAGTATAAGACAGACCTTAGTTTTGGGGAAGGAAAATAGGGATAAAATCTGCCTATCAGATATTCATCTGCTTGTGTCCTTAGTCTGGTCAGCTTCAGCACATTATTTTATCCTCTGGTTAGGGCCTAACAAAAACCTTATCCAGAGAGAGTAACAATGAAAGAGCTTGCAAGCCGGTAAGACCTGGGAATATCGTTAACACGTTGGGTCTGGAAAGAACATTTCGGACAAGTAGAGCATTGGGAAAAAAACCTGCAAAGACTTAGGGCTTGGAAAACATTCTTCACAGAGAATAACAATGAAAGAGCCTGCAAGGTAAGAGCTGGGAAGATCATTAGCATCTAGTTAGGGCTGAACCTCTCCCACCCAAAGCTACATTTAGAGTATAAGATGCACCCAAAATTTTCAGCCTCTTTTAGGGAGGAAAAAGGTGTGTCTTATACTCTGAAAAATACAGCATACGGTAAAGGAGGGGAATGTGCTATATGATTACCATCATCCCTGAAAAGTAACACGGAAAACAACTCTGCAGATCAATGAAAAGGACAGCTATTTGCTTGGAAATGTCATCAACACAATTTCTAACATACAGAGATGCATGCTAAATGGAGAAACAAGTCTCTGTTTTGTTATTTTTCTTCATCATGAAAGATGTTTGTTTCCTGTGGGGGGAAAAGATCATTTGTTATGATGTAGAATGCAATGACATTACATTCACATATTTATATTTGATTCTTGCACATTTTTACATCCAGGAAATTCCTCAGCAGACGTTTCCAATTGAAATATCAAATCGCCACCAATCAAAATTTCTTTCTTTTCTAGTGAGGAGGAAAAAAAGACCAGAAAATATCATATTTTACATTGATTGATTTTATTGATTATATAATATCAGGTTTTTTTCAGCTCCTAGGGACCACAGAAGTTTTCTCTTTCTATGGATAATCTATCCCCAACTCGCTCCTTTCAGTCTCCCAACGGTGCTCCCATTGCTGCTATAACTGAGTCCATCCTGGTCATCTTTTTCTTCTCTTTCCTTCCACTGTCCCCAGCATTAGCGACTTTTCTGAGTCTTGGCTTTTCTCATAACGCACCCTAAGGAATCTGATTTCAATCTAGTCATTTGGGCTTCAAGGAAGAATTTTGGATTGATTTGTTTGATGATCTCTCAGTTTATTTTCCTGACTGCCTACAGGGTGAGTACAAGTGCACTAGAGTGCCTTCCGTCCCCTGTCCTATTGCTCTCCTATATCTCCTATACCTTTTTCCTATTACTATATCTCTTCTTCTATTCTTTCATTGATATGTTCTATTACTATATCTTCTTTTCTATTATTTCTTAGATATATTTTACTATGAGTATCTCCTCTATAACCTTCATCATGTATTTTACTATATGTATACAGATATATACCCACTAAAACCCTCATTGTGTATTGGACTAAATAAATAAATAAATAAATAAATAAATAAATAAATAAATAAATAAATAAATAATAAATAAATAAATAAATAAATAAATAAATAAATAAAATAAAGAATTCTCTTTTTAAAATGTTCTCTATTTTATATACAGTGGGTCTCTACTGGTGCAGTCCAGAACTAGTGAGTTCCTACTAGTACAGTCCGGTGCGCCGCTCTACTAGCAGATCGCCATTTGTGTAATTCTGGCACAATGGCTCCGGTCTGTCTTTGCCACTCCATGCTTGCCACCATCTTTTAAAAATCATTTTCTGTGATTTTTGGCTCTCTGACCATGCACAGAAGGAAAATTGCCCCTCTGTGCATGCACAGAAGTAAAATTGTGCTGGGGGCACATGCGCGCGTGAAACATTGAGATGCGCATGCAGCACCCTGGTAGGAAAAGTTAAGCAACCTGCCCCTGGCTTCTACCTAAAGTATTTAAAACAGCTTTAGAAATCAGTTTCCTTGTTTCATACCACATGCCAAGTTTTATTGTGATTAGTCTTATTTTATTGATTTATTTATAATACTGTATATTTAGTCTGGAAAAATGTATATGCCACCAATTTTTGGCCACCAATTTTAAACAAGTAACAATGGGTGATTAACAAGCAATTATACTAATTAAAAGAAATAAAACAAATACTGTCAAAAATACTACAACCAAAATAATTTCCACTAATATCAGATATGTAGGATCTGTCCTGACCTGTATTGGGCTGCACCCCATATGGTCAGATGCGCAGTCCTGGTTGGAAAAATGGATCTGTGTGCACAGTTCCAACTGGCCAGTGTGCGGGCACATGCACCGGTGCAAAATTCAGCTTCTGCACATGCGCAGAAAGCCAAATCTCGCACAAGGATGCTCATGCCTCCCAATCCCGAAGGACTATGAAAACACTTTTCATGGTGTTTTTTTCCCATGCACGTGCAGAAGCAAAGAAATCACCGAAAATCAGTGAAATTTCATGCACATGAGGATCCTTGCATGAGATTTGGCTTCTGTGCATCTATCCACTTACTCAGATACATGATGAGGCAGACCATGCATTTTTAAAAAATATACTAGAAATTTCCCATAGCCTGACATAGTCAGGTTTAAAATTTAGCATCCTGAGGAACAATTTATTGCATCATAATAAAGGGCATCCTTGCCATTATAGATTTGAAATTTCCTTTTTAATAATACAAACCTGAAATCTAATCAAGGCAATTTCCAAACTAACTCTGAACTCTGACTGTTCTTTATCTAATTATACAATCATAAGCACAAAATATAATTACTATACTTGTATACTCTTAACATTTTAGACATATGTCTGAGATAAAAAGACTGCTGACTATCACACTTCAAGTGTGAATTATAAAACAATAGGAGATCCAGAGAACAAGCCAAGTCTTCAGAGTTGCTAGAGTGTTTTGTTTTGTTTGGTGTGTGGGGATGAATTCACTCTTACTGAACAATTAACAATTCCATGTGAACTAAATATGTCACACAGAAGATAAAGGAACATAATTTGTATTTAAATCAGAGAAAGATTTGCAGATCTATCCCAAATTTAACCTGGATGAAAAATGGATCTGTGCAAGTGAACATAGATCACACTGATGAATATCTTTACTCTCAATTGTATGCCTGTATGCACACAAATTTTAAAGACTTGAACTCTGTTCAGTTAGGAATTCCTCCAAAAACAGAGTCTTCTGTCACATTTTGCAAATGAGTAATGTTAAAGTGACACTGCAAAGGTTGCATACAGTTAGGGAAATCTTCCTCTCATTGTGCTTCTGATGCAAAGCTATCACATTAGTTCAGCATCCGTATCAAACAGAAGTAGCCCCAGGATAGAACTACATGTGCTGCACAGCAGTGTAGGAGACTTCTGATAAAATGGCAGCAAGGAAGGTTTTAAGCGACATACATAAAGACTTTTATTCTGAGGGCTGGGTTGGTTTTTTGTTTGTTTATTTTTGGTGTGTGTTTCAAGTACATTTTAGCTTGCAGACCAAATTAGCTTTACTAATTTATTTTAGAAACAGCAAATATAATCTCATAAACTGCTATCTCACTTTTTTTTCCACAGCCATGTTAATGAAGTGAGTAGAGGTCAGAGCATAAGGCCACTTTACTAAGCCCTGGAGACTTTGTTGAAGGCTCATCTTAGAGAAGTCTCTAAAGCTGATATAGTTATGTAACTCACACAGCTAATTTGTTAGGAGAGAAGAAAAAGAAACAAAAGGTTGCACACTTCTCATTTTGTGGTACTTCTTATGTCCCTGTGGATGAGATTATTTTAGAATCAATCCATACTGAGTAGTAAATACAACCACTATACTCTGTATTTCCCAGCATATCATGAAACAGTGAATAATTTTGCCAGTAAAATAAGGTGAAAAGTAAGTTACCTCAACATTACATTTTTTCTGTAGTGAGCCAGCAGCAAACAAGAGTGATAACTAAGGGACAAGTGAACAAATAGACAAACCTTCAGAATCTAATATTGAGTTTGAATATTCTGGTGAGCAGCATGAGGCTAAATTCTAAAATATTACAGAAGTAAAAGATAAGGATTAATGAACTTGTTTCAGTGTACAATTCAAACATTTTAAGACCCCTTTTATCGGACTGTAGTATTGTTAAGAAGAATGACTGAAGTGGCTGCTTAACACTGAATCCATCACCACATAAAAACCACAAAAGTGGGAATAAGGTATCAACTAAAGCAGTGGTTCCCAACATAGGGTATGGTGGTTCCCATAGGGGGGCAATTTGATTTTTAATGGGGGCAATTGGGACCTTGTTTAACCAAGTTAATGGCCTTTTAGGCTTCCTCCATGTCAGTGGGAGTTCACTTTTTGAATAGGAAGAATTGTATGTCATGGGAAGATTTTAGAGATGCTTAGTGGGGCATGGCCAAAAAAAAGGTTGGGAGCCACTGAACTAAAGTCAGTCAATCCACAGTAGAGGATTTGAATAATATGGTAGCTGTCTAATTAAAAAAAGTCCTGAGGTAATTGGAAAATTTACATAGAAATTAATAGAAAACATATCACCAATAAGCTAAAATATTAAGTAAATAGCATGATCTATTTAAGCAGGAAATAAATTTTAAAAATTGAAAAATATTCTTGTTAGAGAAAGTGAGCACCATCCCAGGAAGAACAAACAGAAATGCACAGCCGGCATTTTAAAACGCTGGCCGAAATTGCCCCAGAGCCGGAGAGATGCGGCTTTTGCGCTTGTGTGCTGCTCCGGCTTCTGTCAGCTGGCGGAAGGTCAGCTTTTGGCAGTACGCCAACATGGAGCACTGCCTCCTGGACCAGGAGGAGGTCCTAAGCCTCCCTATTTAAGGGCGGCACAAGGGGACCTCCTCCTTTTGTCCTCGGCTGTCCTGATGTGAACACCTGCCCGCCCTCCTCTATCATACAGTGTGCCTGAACGGGGTCGCTTTGGGGCCAAATAGGAATTTTTTGCGGTCTCTCCTCTGGGTGCGGCTATTTTTTCGCCTATTCCACACTGATGTTAAGAACGGAATGGTTAGGGAGTGTGTCGTGAGGAATATACATATTTGGTCAATTTGGCTTCCCCTTTGGTCACTGGGGTTTAGGCAGGTTAGGGGCAGAAATGGGCAGTAGGAGCAAATGCGCATTCTCCTTTGGGGCATCTTTTCAAAGATGATGGGCTGCCTCTCCCCATGAACTATAGGTTTGTACAACTTCGGGGATTGAAGGGGGGATGTCCATGGGACTCACATTATCCAATTTCCTGTGGGTATTGGAGGGTGAGCTCCTCCCACACCCTTGAGGGGCGTGGCTCGGACCCAGGTGAAGGTGGATACCTTCACCTAGTTCAGCAAGAAGTTATGCCCAATAGTTGCCAATGAATGTTTTGATAGGTAATTTCCACCCCATTAGTTTATTGGCCTCTGCAGGTCCTTTGGTCACACTTGTTATAACATTTACATTTACGTTATTTAAATTTATGTTAATTTAAATAAAGTGACCCATTTTAAATTCCAGCTCCTGTCTCTGCGTCGTTATTCCACTTCCAATGCAAATGCAATCAACCAGCTACAAAAATAGGGGACCCTGAATAGAGTCCCAAGACTAATTTTAAAAGTTTGGGGATAGGGAATCTGAAATATACTTGGCCACCTTACTATCTCAGGAAAATCCTCTTTAAATTATAAAAATGGAGATGTGAAGGACTTGTTTGAAGATAAAAGCCCCAGTGATACATTTCTCACTTTTATCCAAGTTGAGCAGAAACTCCAGCCATCTCTGATCTACTAGACAAGTCTTGAAACAAAGATAGAAGCCGCTTAAACTTTCTCCACATATATTTTATATTTAGGCTGAAATTGATTAAGAGTGCCTCTCTAACACTGGTAAACAAACATAAAATTGAATCCCCTCAAGATAAGATTTTTTTTATCACAATTATGCATCCTAACATAAAAATCCTTTCATAAAAATCCCTTCATAAAAATCCACATCTAGGAAAGGATCTACATATCTAAGATCAACACACCCCACAGGGCAATGAACAATCTTCCTTTACAAACTTCATACTGAACATTTTTGATTTACACATCTAGGCATGCCTCACTTACAACTCCATTACTTCATGAACAAAGCCCATTGTTACTATAAGTATTTTTACTCTTAGCTTTCTAAACTTTATAGCCTCCCTTTAATAGCTACAGTATATTTCATGTTAGGTTGCTGAATAAGCTACCTCTGCTTCCAAAAGCCGCCCAGTGCATTTATTATGACCTGGATTGGGGCAAGAAAATACTTCTAACAGATCATTACATAACATAACATGACATCTCTTCTGTCAATTACACAGCACCTTATGCCTTGGTACAGAGGAAAATAATTTGGAGCTTTTGTTTCCTTTTTGCATACCATTAGTGTCCAAATCTCATAACTGAAATGCTTCTGACCACTGCATTTGCAATTGATTTTTGCAATATCTGTGTCTTATTACAGTGTAGACACATAAATTTGCAAAGGTAACTGTCAGCCATCAACTGATAACACTAACCCTAACCCATTTTGAATGAAAAAAATTCACAAGACAGCCAAAATAAGCAGTTATAATTGATTGGTGTATGAAAACCTTTTGGCAGGCAAAAAATGGAACAAGAGCCTAATTTTGTTTGGCGATTACAAATTGGCACAAGAAAGTTCATTTTTCTAATTAACTGAAGCCAAACAGCTATTTAACACAATCAGACTCCAGAACGCATTTGCTCCATCTTAATCGTTTTTTGCTCCTCATTGGTGTTTTACTTCAAGGTTATCGTAATAATTATAATTGTAATAAACTATAATTTAAACACAGCAATTATACACACTTCTTCCTCAAGCAAAGTGCCACAAAGTGTCACTGAAAAATTATTGTGGGAGATCTTTATACCTAAATGTTTTCTTTCTTTCTTTCTTTCTTTCTTTCTTTCTTTCTTTCTTTCTTTCTTTCTTTCTTTCTTTCTTTCTTTCTTTCTTTCTTTCTTTCTTTCTTTCTATTAGCATGTTCTAATATTCAGGAGTTTCCAAAACTTGGGTTCATCCATACAACCCTCTAAGGCCTTGGTACTGCCTAATGGAGAAGAAGAACTTTAGAGAATTTTGCACCAGAAAAAAAAAATAGCAATGATTTCTGCAAGATTGGGAGCTTCTCACTTTAATGTCTCTTCTGTTCTCTTCAAGATAACCAACATAATGTACAGAAAAAGAATCTTGTAAATGCATAGTCTGCAACCCTACTCCGCACCTACTTTTTACTCTCTATTCCCTAAAAAACTGGATGTACTTTAAATTTTTAGACCTCAAGAACTTGGCATATTTCCTTTTCACATTCATTCTATATTTCAACAGAAGCTGCTGTTGTGGCAAGTTCACACAATGGATGTGTTTATTCATAAAACAGGGCTTAAGTCTTGTTTAATATTTCTGATTGATATTTTATTTTACCAAATTTCTTTAATTTTAATATAATGTCTTGAAATATTGGATATTAGAAAAACATTAGAATGGATAACCTTAGAAACTTAGCAAGCAAAAGGAGGTGGGGAATCCCACGATGGGATTCCGGGAGCGGGGATTTGACATCATAGAGACTCCTTCCTGGCCTGTGGCTTTATTTCCTCTTCAACTCCCCATTTCGGCCGGCCAGAAGGGGTCTCCGTGACATCAAACCCTGCCCCCGGAATCCCATCGTGGGATTCCCCACCTCCTTGTTTATTTTTACGGAAAAGGACACTGCAGCGGCGCTGCTGCTGTTCGGGTTTGGGTTTGTGTTCGGGTTCAGCGAACTTACCTGAACTCCGCCACCGAGTTCGGGTACGTTCGCCAAACCCGAACTTTGTTGGGTTTGCCCAACACTACTCCTGACCTTCAGAAGAAACTAAAAATTTGTCTCCATCATTTGGCCTGAGCTCTGAAAAGGATCTGCTACATTAGGCTGATGCAATAGAAAAAAATATCTTCCCCAGGATGCCTATCATTTTGGCTTTTAATTTTATGGTTGTTGTTTTTTTTTAACTTATTTTTTGCACTTTTTAACTTTTATTATATTCTAAGCTGCCCACAGTCACTGTATTTACTGAGATGTGAAGCACAAAAATCCAATAAATAAATAATGCCTTTTCAGTAGGCAAAGCCACCCTGCTAATTCAATATCCCCAAGCATGGATAAGGGTAAGGAGAAATGTCCATTAAGGAGACATGTTGCAAACATAATGCTGCACTTCTGGACAATGATTTGCTGACAGTAGGATTTTTTTACTTAGGGGAGCCTAATAAAAGCAACCCTTTAAATGCCGTTGGACCAAGTCTAGTGATTAATCAAATTGTGCCAAGAAGGAAATATGATAAAAGCCAAATGCTGAAATTAGTTTTGTGCAATATAGCTGACTGGAGCAAGAAGGAGAGTGGTGAGGAATTTTATGGAGTATTCTATTCTTTCACAAACCCCAGCTTCAAGAAGAAATGAATATAAATGGTTATGAAATGTACTGTGTGCAT
Organism: Erythrolamprus reginae; assembly: GCF_031021105.1. Taxonomy (NCBI): domain Eukaryota; kingdom Metazoa; phylum Chordata; class Lepidosauria; order Squamata; family Dipsadidae; genus Erythrolamprus; species Erythrolamprus reginae. The sequence goes on from NC_091952.1 coordinate 61,665,827, forward strand.
AACCATTCAGCAATAAAGAGAGGCCTAAAATGGGGCTGGCATGCTGTGTGGGGTTGACTTTGACTATGAATATGGGAACAGCTAGGTTACCTTATTTGTTCCCTTGCAATTAGTTTGATTCAGACCAAGAAAATAGAGATTTTGATAATTAACATTCTTTCATCCAGATAACCTTCCAGTATCCGAGTCCTCGGAGAGGGGTGGCATACAAATCTAATAAATACTAATATCATTAATTATGCTTGGGAATATTAGACTTATATATATTGTATATGATATTATGACCTTTTTTCCTAGGCTGAGTTATTTTAAATCAGGTATTTATCTGATTATTTAACTTCTGTAACTTTCACCCACTGACAATGGGGTGACTAGAACAATAAGTATCCTGATTCTCTGCATCTCTCTATGGATTGCAAAATAAATCATTCAAGAGTCTACGTATCTAATTGGGATGCTTTGCCATAGACCTAAATTATAATTTGCTCTTGAATACCTATGGAGAATATATATATATCCCTCAAAAGTACTGTAGCAGTGCTATAGATTAAGTAACAATAGCAGAAAAAAATCTTTTCTGAAATTATTCTTTCATTATTAGGAATAGCCAGAAATTATCTGCCATTATTTTTCTTCCTCCGCCATAATTTTATAATTATGCTGATGTGTTTATTATTACATATTATTGCATAGACATAAACAGTCTTATATTATTATAACATACAAAGTTAAATACGCATACACACAACACATATATATGCACACACAATGTGTGTGTATGTATATATATGCATATATTAAAAGTGCAGAGAAAAACTTAAAAAAAATCAACATTAGCAACTTTGCATTGTCTCTTCAAATAAAATCAATTTCTTCTTTATTCCATGCCTTACCCCCTTTTTATAAACCTATTTCTAAATCTTCTGGTCTCCTAATAACCAACAAAATCCATTAAGATATATAGATATAACAACTTAAATATTTGTATTTCTCTGCCCATTTAAGCAAACATTTCCAATCCCTCTCTTCAAATAATCAAAGTGCAATCCTAATTAAATAACAATAATGAAACATTACTAAAAATAGCCATGATCACCCAGTCCCAATAAAAAAGCCAGTAAATATCACCAGAAATAGTACCCATCCTTTATTATCAAAAATAATAACATAAATGAACAAAATAATTACAAATCAATCAATTTCACATTACTAAAATAACTACGGTATATCTAGTTCCAGTTAAAAAAAAAAGACAAGATCAGAGATTCCAATCTGTCATTTAAACTACATCCAAGTAAATCTGTCACCAGTTTCCCATATCCCCAGAAACAGTAGTAGACTTGGTTATCTTTACTTCTAGAGACCTCAAGAAGCTTTTTCCAATGTATTTGTCTTGGGGCAAATACAATGTGATCAGAAACTGGGGACATCCAAGCTTTGCAACTTGTCATGAAAGGATCACTCTCGGATTATTATAAAATTTTTCAGTGTCACCCATCCACTTACCCATCAAGCACATCGGGGACTGACTTATTAAATTGGTCTATGCCTACCTATTCTTTTCTAGGGAAAGTCTATGAAATTCTCCTGTGACATTTGGAAAATGATAACAGAAAATTGATCCAAGCTGAGTGCCATTCTGGCTATTTACTAGCTGTCTCTTTTAGCTAGTTAGGCCCCCTTGTGAGTGGCAGGATTTGGATTTCATAAGTCAGGGTTACTTTGGGTGAGGAAGTATTTCTATCTCCTCTGAAGGAGTCTGTAGTGCACTTCCTACTGAAGGAATGATTGCTTGTTAGTTTTGCTAACTTTAGACCTGTTTCTAACCTCTGTCGTTGGGAAAAGAGGTGAAGAAAAGAAAGGAAAAGCTAAACATATAATAAAGAAAGAGAAAAGAAATCTATGAAGAATAACTTCAATCTTCAGCACAACAAATATAAATAATTTTAGGGTCTCTTTCCATTCCTTAAAGTTACAAACAATTATTTCTTTATCCTGTTTCCCATTCCATATCCAAGCAAATAAAAAAAACCATCTTTTCATTGCTGGTGTCAATAAAGTCTATTAAGGTTGCCAAAAATAATACATATATTTCTTTTAATCTTGATCAAATGAGCCAGTTATATATTCCTTCCTTTTACTTCTAATTTAGTATTTAATCCAAATATTCCTAGCCATTCTCATGGCATTTGATTGCTCTTTTTTCTTTTTTTGTCTAATCATGCAGGGTTCTTTAAGATATTAATGTGTCTTTTATAAATCCAAAAGCTAATATTATATCAATAACACTCTCTTGGTTTATCATTTATGTTTCCCTGTTGAATTTTAAAATGTCAGTCAATTTCTTTTCCAAATCATTACTTTGCCATTAGTTGTAAATCTACTTCAATATCAATTGAATCTAAAATCTGTTCTATGTTTGACATTTCTTCAATTACATTTTTTCAAAGATAGTATATCCATAGAAGCAGACATCATTACTGACACTGTTAATACTATGGCTATTGATTTTGACTCAATTTTCAAAGGTGTCTGGTAGTATTTTACATTACATAACTTGCAATTTTTCTCAACCTAAAATCTTCAGTCCCCTCTAGTGTCCAATTATTGAATCATAAAATTTCTTAACTCTGTTATTTATTATTTAGATTTGTATTTATTATTTAGATTTGTATGCCGCCCCTCTCCACAGACTCGGGGCGGCTCACAACAAAAGCCAAACAGATCTATTTCCCACAGGAAGTGTTATTGAAAAGTTTCAATATTACAAATTTAACTGGACCCTTAATCCATTTATAAGTTTCCTAGATCAACATCTTATTTTAAAAAAAATTGCTGCTTGCTTCAGATAGCTTAAGTCTTAATCTTATTTATTTTTTATTGTTCAGAGTTGAAGATAAACTCACTCAATGAAGACTTTTCAAACTTATCATTCTGAAAGTCTCTAATAATAGAATTAAAATAGTTAATACTGATTCTATTCTATTCTATCCTATCCTATCCTATTCTAACCTAACCTGATACCTTCCAGATCTGCTGGACTGTTAACTTGGGAGAGAAAGAATTGCAGTTCGTTTCTTTCCTATGTTGAATGTTAAATGGATTGCAGTAGAACAGAAAGACATGAAAGATTGCACATTTCTGTCTTCCATCAGAGATAGAAAATTTTAGTTCCCAAAAAAGGAATGTCTCTTTCTAAACTTAAGTCATAGATTATGTATTCGTGTAAGAAATCTATACAGTATGTGTCTGCACATCAGCTGCACAATCAGTTTCTTCATGTCAAGATTATGAATACTTAACAGAGCACTCACCTTGAGCTTTAGATATACAGTATATTTCATTCTCCCAAATACCTTGATTCTGTGCAAAAGCAGAAGCAGTGAGAATGAATAAAATGTGTACATTGAGGAGAAGCCCTGGTTGCAAGCTTTTTTTTATATTTTTTGGCCTCTCTTGACTCAGAAGGCCCAATCAAATGCTAATAATGTTCTTCATTGTCACATGCAGAGGAGGAAAAATCAATCATCTATAAATTATAAATAGAGATGATGGAAGTTAAAAGAGAAAATGAGAAATCCCCGAGTGATCTACTGCCTGAGGCAACTCTGCTGACTAATTTTAGTTTCCTTTTTGGCTCCTGTTTTGTCTGGTTCAGTGAATGCTTGCACTGGTCTTCTGGGGAAAGTTCTGTTATAGCAGAAAGTAACCTCAAGAAGAAATGTTGGAAGGGAATGGAAGATGGGGAATTGGTTTTAGTTCAGGTTTCCCGCTGATGTAACAGAATAATTGGAAGACTCTTTAAGCAAAATGCACCTGACATAAAAGAAGGGGGATGAACAGTTTTAAAAATGCTACTGTCTGCTTCATCTTAATAATATTTATAAAAATAGACACACCTTGATGGCCCTTTAATCCCTGTAGAGAATATGTTTGCTTTTAAGAATACTTAATACATTTTTCAGACTAGGTTCCAGACTGGAATAAGAGGCCTGCTGGATTAGACCAAAAGTTCAAACCATTTGAAGTAGAGACCATCCAGGCATTTTTAGAAAACTGAGTACAGTGATACCTTGTCTTACAAACTTAATTGGTTCAGGGATGAGGTTCTTAAGGTGAAAAGTTTGTAAGACGAAACAATGTTTCCCATAGGAATCAATGGAAAAGTGATTAATGCGTGCAAGACCAATATTCACCCCTTTTTGCCAGCCGAAGCGCCCGTTTTTGCGCTGCTGGGAATTCCCCTGAGGCTCCCCTCCATGGGAAACCCCACCTCTGGACTTCCGTTGCCAGCAAAGTGCCCGTTTTTGCGCTGCTGGGATTCCCCTGCAGCATCACAAAAACACGGAAGTCCAGAGGTGGGGTTTCTCATGGAGGGGAGTCTCACAGGAATCCCAGCAGTGCAAAAACGGGTGGTTCGCTGGCAACGGAAGTCCAGAGGCGGGGCATCCCAGCAGCGGCGGTGGGTGTGTAAGGTGAAAATAGTTTGTAAGAAGAGGCAAAATCTCGAAAAGTTTGTATGATGAGGCGTTTGTAAGACGAGGTATCACTGTACATGATAGTTTGCAGTTCCTCACCCCCCACCATCCATATTACCACACGCAAAGCATCAGACATTCAGTGGCATATTGCTTTGTGTACTGAAATTACATGAAGCTCTCATGATGAATCTATTGGCTACTAATTAAATCACCCTATTCCTTTGTTCGAGTTATCCAAATCAGATACTATCATCATGTATTGCTTCTCCTTAACTAGAGTAGCAAAAGAAATTATTTCTTTTATCTGGCCATGAAAAAAAAGGAACTGTCTTCAATAAAGCAATCCTACATAGATCCTAGGAACAAATCTCTCCCCCCCCCTTTGCAATCTTGTTACAGGAAAACAGAGCAAGAGAGACTGCAAAGAGCAGTTTATGTATTATCAGAGATACAGCTTCAGTATTTATTTTGCATGGTGTGGCAAAATGCAGCAATTTTATGGAAGTCTTTCCTATACAGTGGAATTTATTTAAATTACTAATGAAGGAATAAATATAGGAAAGGGAGACATTTACTGCAACCTTATTCACATAGGGCTTTTGTGTACACTGGGCGAAGTGGGGGGGGGGGAGAGAAAGCTTTGTATTACATTAAAACAGTTCTTTGCTAGAGTAATGAATTCTGCCAAGATTCTGTTAAAGGAAGAACCTACCTGTCAGGGAGGAAACTCAGCACTCCACGTACATTTGTGTGTGTGTGTGTGCGTGTGTGTGTTCCAGGAAGAGACTTCTGATCAGTCTGTCATAAAGATACCCTTTTGTGGAAGTGAGATAGAAAGAATCTCTTGTTTCTATAGCAAGAAAGATGTACACAGAAAGGTTAGTAGCAACCAGAGCTGCAGAAGCTTACCATGTTTGGGGTCTTCCTGTTCTCTCCCTGGGCAATGTTCCCAGAACAGAGATGAGTTGATTGCACCTGAGGCGATTGTGGGATGGGTGTTTACAGACAGTAGCCTCCTGCTTGCTCAAAGCAAACCTGATCTCTTTTTTTCAGATGGAATTGCCCATGGGAAAGAATATATAATTGGTAGTGGAAATGTGTGACTGTGTGTTTCTGAAAATGTTGTGCCATTTGAGGTAACTTCCCAAGAGCATGGCTGCACTAATGTTATTAGTCATATTTATTTAATGCCTCCTCATCAATGCTGTTCACGTACTTCAAGCCAGTGCAGTACACTGTGTGGAGACATTTTTAGTATTAGATTACTATTGTACACTGTTTTATTATTGCTGTTAGCTGCTCCGAGTCTCCGGAGAGAGGCGGCATACAAATCCAATAAATGAATGAATGAATAAATAAAAAAATAAATAAATAAATAAATAAATTTTTGTACACAGTACATTTTAAGTTATATATGTACATTGCAAGGGTGCAAAACAGGTCCAGATTAAAATCCAAGAGACTGAATCCTTGAGTCATACACAGACAAGGCTTAAAGCTCTGCAGTTTTTACACCTTCTATCTGATTATGATAGCAGCAGAAGAAAAGACAATAATGTGTTGAAATGATACCAGATGGAGATGCTGGAGATTCCAAGATTCCATAATTGCAGAAAAGGTCAAATAGCGAAGCAGCTCCATTTCACCAGCATGGACTGTCTTCAAGGTCAAAAATCTATTTTGTCCTTTTTATTATCAAGTTCATAGGACAGCGTATGTACTGCATATGCCTATTTGCATGCACAACAAAATGCAAAAACATAGTTCAAGGTCTGGAGCGGATTGCTTGCTCGTTCAGAGTGATCCACAAAACCAGGTATGAATCTATTTTTGACTGAATACATATCAAAGATAAATTGGGAGAAGACCAAATCTGTTATTGTTGTCATTGTTAAATCAAATCTACTTTTATTGCTTTGAAGTGATCTGCAGAAGTTCCTTAAGTTGCTCCTTCTCTTCTGCATCTTTCCTCAAACTCACCGTTTTTAAACTTTCTCTCACTCCTGCTTTTTCCTCTCCAGAATCCCTTCCAATCAATTCCCCAAAACAGACTTTATTTCGCATGGATGATGGTCTCAAATACAGGAATAAGATCAAAGGTGAAGTTTCCTTTGTTGAAACTTCACTTAATGACATCTTCCAGTTCACTGCTGATATATTGCAGCAATCTGAACCTTCACATCAGTATTAAATAAGATTCCAGAATCCTTGATGATCTATTGCAAAGTGCCCCCGGGAGTATAGACTTTCATTTATCTACTGCCCACCCCAGTGACAACTCAACTAAGTTTAGAACAGAGTGCCAAAAGGGAAGTAGAGGAGAACATGTGCAAGGGACAGCAAGAATAGGAAGACAGACATATATGCCATAAATCAGAACAACATAAAAATAACTAGGAAAAAAAGTTTTACTGTGGAGGCCTACTTTAAACACATTCCGGTCTCCATCTGCCAAGCGTGGATAAGGTCACATATGCCCAACCTTAGTAAGGTGTTAAAAGAACAAAACAAAACAGATCCAGACTTAGACAACTCTTTTATGTGCATATATATGTCTAATTTTTTCTCTCTCCCTTTATGAAACGAAAGGAAGCAGAATGGTATGTGTATATTGATGAAATAAAAATAGAAAGGAAAAGACGATAACATTTCCTCTCACCATAATATGTGTTCCTGTTAGGCAATTCCTTTTATTTCACATATAAACTTATCTGTTTTAATATAAAGATAACCAGTTGCGTTATATATTCATTCTTTTACATAATTGCTACCTTTGCATTAGTCATTGACCTATTTGAAAAATAATTAACCGTAGTTAAAAATATCCTATCAGGTAAGGTTCTAAATGCATTGTTTTTACTTCAGTGCCAAAGGTATGTGTTAGTTTCAGGGTCTCTGTTAACAGGAAGGCTACTAAAACATAAGCATCTCACCGACAATGTGCAGTCCCCAAAATTATTTTGCAAATCTCCAAAAATCCCCAAATCCTCAAAATTCAGCAATATTATTACTGTATTCTGGTATTCCTTATTTAACACATAACTAACAAAAAATAGGAACATTAAATCTGTAATAGATGCATTATACTGTACCTATTTTATCTATTTGATTTATTTTATTTGATTTATATGCCACTCTTCTCGTGGACTCAGGAGTCCTATATAATATAGACAGATATATCTGTCTATATTATATAGGACTTATAGGTTTTATATCTATATCTATATCTCTATATCTCTATATGTATATATTTCTATATATATATATTTCTATATATATATATTTCTATATATATATATATAAATATATACATATATAGATATATTTATATATATCTATATAAAAAAACAAAAACAACAACATATATATACAGTATATATATATATATATATATATATATATATATATATATATATATATATATATATTTGTTTTTGTAAATTTTCACGGGTATATGTATGTAGATTGTTCTGACTTCGGGTTTTGCCCTGTGTAATATTTTGCATGTTTCAAACCAAATCTCCACCCCCACACCATATACTAGGAAGAAATGACAGTTGCAAACATTCCATTTTACAACAGCACGAAGCTTGGAAACTTCAGCCTGATGATGGTGGATGTGATTTCACCGAAACGTCGCATAAACATGCAAAATATTACACAGGGCAAAACCCGAACTCAGAACAATATATATATATATATATATATATATATATATATATATATATATATGTATGTATGTATGTATGTATGTATGTATGTATGTATGTATGTATGTATGTATGTTGTTGTTTTGGGGTTTTTTTGGTTTTTTATGTCGGATCACCCTGGTATATTTCAAGGAACGTCACAGCTCCTTTTTGCCTCTAGGCCCAACCCAGGGCCACTTCAAGGCAGTTAATTTATTTATAGCCGACAACTATATTCTGTATGTGTCAAATGTTTTTTTAGCTGGAATTTTAAAACATTTGACATATGTATGTATGTATGTATGTATGTATGTATGTATGTATGTATGTATGTATCAAATGTTTTTTTAGCTGGAATTTTAAAATTAAGGGAGACTAGGATGGTACCATTTCGGCCTTGTTCTGGCCTCATCAGCTAGCCACACCCTTCCTTACTGGGATATTTATATATATTTATATATATACTCTATTAAATATATACTCTATTGTTCTGCCGGCGTGTCTAAACCGCCCGTAATTACAGGGCAATTAGTCCAGGAAGACGCACACCACACGATAAAAGGAAAACCCAAAAGTTTTTATAAACAGAAAAACAGAAACAGCTCCCTTTTTAAATGTCAAAGGGATTTTCTGGTACACCCAAGGCACAGGTTAAATGCAGTCCAATTGCTCACCCAATAACTGGGAAATTGAGTCCAATTCTAAAGTCCAGAGAGTCCACACACACAATCCTGAACAGCAAAAGCCATGATCTTGATGAAACAATGAATCAGATAAACTACCATGAGGCTTAAACACCAGGCTGCACTTTTATCTGTAGCACTAATTACAGCAGCCCCACCCAACCACAGGTGGCCTCATTTTCTCTTGTAATAATCCTTCAGTTGTCTCCTATGCATCACTCTGCGCATGCGTGGATGTGTCATTAATTCTTGTTCAGAATCCAGGGATGATACAGATGACTGATCTCCTCCTGGGCTGTCTGCCAAATTCCTCTTTTCCCTGTCACTCATGCTTCCTTGGTCAGAGGAGACTTTGTCGGCAGATTCTACTGAGAACAAAACAGGCCTGCGGCATGTGGATGTCTCTTCCACATCCACATTCACATTCCTTGGGGCAGGAGCTGGGCTAGAGCTAACCACAACACTATATATATATAAATATATATATATATATATATATATTTATATATATATAAAAACATGAGTATATTTATGTGTAAAAGGGGCCAAATCTTTCAAAAGTAAAAAAGGAGCTCAACATCTTCCTCCTCTTCAGTGATACCTTTGTAAAGCCATCTATAGCCCTCAAAGGCTTTTTAAAAAGGAGGAGTAGGATGGTAGTTTCTGATTAAAATAACTTGCAGTAAGCCACATAGGAATAACCTCTTTCAAAGGAATCATTTTTTTAAATGGCAATGCAGATGAAAGTACAATTTTAAAAGAACTTGGTGGGGTTCCCCCCCCCTCCTCCAGAAACAGAATGGTAATTTCTATTGGTATTCAAAAGGGAAACACTATCACCCACAAGAATAAGACACTTAAAGGAATGAGCCATTGGCTTCTTATGCTGTTATGAGCGAGCGCAGCCTGCAGAGAAGAAAGCGCCAAGATGGAATAAATGAAGCGATAACAGAAGGAAGTGTAGAGTCCCTGGCAGCACATCATTAACCACAGCAATAGGGTGAGCTGGAATGCAGAAATAACCAGGGGCTGAATGTGACCTCACATGGGCAGAAGGGGAGGGAGAAGAGGGTTGCAGAAAAGGAAGATTTCAGAGAGTTGCTACTGCCTGGGCCTCCCACAATGATATTTTAGGAAAAGATCTACATCCATTATGCAGGCAGCTTCACTTCAGGGCAGGATTTGAACCCCATTAAAAAATAGCCATATGATAGATCTGAGGCATAGATCCTATCAGCCACATCATGCAATGCCTATTTCAATCTTATGTAAATTAGTTCCTGAGAAATTTTCCACTGAAGCAATATTTTAACATTTAGCAGCACCAAACATATTCCATAAAGCTCTGTCCCCATCCAGGTGAAAGCACACCTGGCAGGTCATTTCTCTCCTGGTAGAAGAAGATGGCATTGTCAGAAGTTCTGGCACACATGGTAAATCCATTCAGACTGTGTAGGGGTGGAGGTAAGTCACACTGCCTGTAAACCATCAGCAAGAGAATTCACCCGAACTCAAGAAGAGTAAGTGATAGATTTGTGGTTCCCCTCTGACCTAAGATTCTGGTGAAACACCTAGATAAACAAAGAGCTCTGGCATCTGTGAAAATTTCTTCCATTAATGTTAGGGTGTGAAGTATCTTGGGGAATTGTTTAGAAAACACTCAAGATCTATGAATGTTTTAGGAACAGGACTCAAGAATAAATATGTTTTCTGTATATCAGTCTTTAGCACACTATACACATGTTTGCATGCATTCTTCTCAATCCCAACCAATTTGGAATGTCAATTTAAGAAAGCACATAATAACTGCAACACAGTCCAATCTAGTCCCAATTATCAAAGGTAATTTAAAAAAATGCCATAGCTGGTATCGAACATCAGAGAGATCCTTTCAGTTTAGATCCCACTAGTTGTATTCCCGGCCCATGCTTAAGATTTGTATGCCGCCCCTCTCCGCAGACTCGGGGCGGCTCACAGCAATAATAATACAATGTAATCTAATATTTAAGTTAATTTTTTAAAAACCCATTTAGAAACCAATCATACATACTAGCATACCATACGTAAATTTTATAAGCCTAGGGGGAAGGAAAATGTCAATTCCCCCATGCCTGACGACAGAGGTGAGTTTTAAGGAGCTTACGAAAGGCTAGGAGGGTGGGGGCAACTCTGATATCTGGGGGGAGTTGGTTCCAAAGCGTCGGGGCCGCCACAGAGAAGGCTCTTCCCCTGGGTCCCGCCAAACGACATTGTTGCCCAAAACAACTGGCTTGAAGAATGGTCTCTTGAAAAGCACTATCATTTATCAGGCCTAGCAGCATCACTCTGTCTTCCAAAGCAGCATTTCCACCTCTATATAAAATACCAGTCCTTCTCTGGCAAGCCGGAGTTACAAGAAAGAGCAAGGATTCAGTCTATGTATGGCAGAGCTTAACTCACAGAGAATCTATACACTTTCTCATAGTTCACACGCTCAAACAAATCTAATGTGGCTTCACAAGGCAATGCCCTTGTAATTGAACAGATTCTACACAGCGTGTTCTTGAGAATCGAGTAGGCTTGTTGAGAAAATCAAAGTACAGGACTGACAGCTTCTCATCTCATGGAATCCCATCTGTTTTTGCTACCCACAGCATATTGCTGACTAGAAGATTTTATCGTCCTGTCACATCTCCATCCCCAAAGCCAATTTCAGCACATTGCCAAAGAAAGCAAAGGATCGTATGAGAAAACCGAAGCAGAAAGATAAGAATTCTGGGCAGTTCTGATCTGAAATGAGAGTTCAACTGTATGTTTTATATTTCAGGAAATGACACATACCAGAATATTTTAAAACAAAATCAATGTTGTCTGACTGAGAATTCCCAGCTGTGCCCACTGACTGTGCAAATGCACACATGTTTTGCTTACAATATTCAGGCCACTCTCAGGACTATCATGCTTTGTTTCAAATGGCTGGTGTGTTCAAATAATTCTTCAGGTTGACCCTGCCCCCATTGTATTAGTCCCACCATTGAAAGGTCATCTCTGAAATCCCCAGAAATGTCATACTGTCATAGGTGAAGAATTTCACCCTTGTTCCAAATCTCATCTGGCAAGAGAGAAAGGGAGAAGCGTTCTACAGAAGTACTTAGGTTACACGTGGGAACTGAAAAAACAAAGGCTAAAGGAGGCAGCATTGTTTTTATGCAATGTTTGTGTGTAGATAGGATAGACCTGAACATTTATTAAAACAGTTTTTTTTCTTAAGTTTGGCAACTTTAAGAACTATGTGTGTCAACCTACAAAATGACTTCAGCTGAAGCCAGGCATAATTATGCATCATTTCTGGGTTGTCATTCAAGAGGGAGGGGTGGAGAACATCGGGGAGGGACTCAGGAATGTGGTGCCTGAGTTGGCTTGGTCATATCATCTACCAGATGGTACCAAGATCATATCATTGGGCACCTGTTGAATTTGAGTGGAAGCCAACATTTGGACTGATTGTCCCATGTGACCTGAGAGACATGGTGGGGGGTGGCGAGGTCTCATTCTTTTAACTACTGTATCCCTAAATGCAGGAATAATTTAGAGACATCGTAAGTCTCTGAAAACCCACCTATGTCGCCAGGCATGGGGTAACTGATGTATCCCCTTGCTAATAAGATTTATGTATGGTATGATTGGGTTGTGTGGTTATTTTTAATGATAAGGGTTTTTATACTGACTTTTTAATTATTGGATTTGTCATATATTGTTCACTATTGTAGTGAGCCAGTATTCGGAGATGGGCGGCATACAAATCTAATAAATTATTATTATTACTATTACTATTATCATCATCATCATCATCATCGTCGTCGTCGTCGTCGTCGTCGTCATCACCTTTCTAAGTGCCGATATGATGTACTCAATAAAGGATCTCTTAAACCTGAACAAAGGGTCAGACTCCTGACTTCCCAGAGTTCATTACTCAGAACAATGACAACATGGACTTCAGTTTCCAGAATTCCCCAGGCAGTATGCTGACTGGGAACTACTTGAAATCCATGGCTCTTAAAGATACCAAGGTTGAGAAACACCACAATAATTGGGAAAGAAATATTTCAAATATCACTACTTTAAGCATCAATAATGATAAAAAATAATTAAATAAACCACCTCTCATTAAACTGAGACTATCAGAAACACTCACAGAATGGTGGAAACTACAGTTAAATTTGAGCTCATCGCTCTAAGTATTCATTGCTTGCTTTGGGAGAAAAAAATAATGTTTTATTTTTCAAAACTCTGCCCAACAACAACTCATTTCATATTTCAATATTTGAGAGTATACCATGTCCATGTCTGCAGAAATTATACCTCAAAATGTTTTTTTTAAGGGACACCCCCCCTCAATAAAATCATAATGCAGAATGAAATAACAGAAAACGATAGAAGACAAATAAGTAAAGGGTTAGAGCAGTGTTTCTGAACCTTCACAACTTTAAGAAGTGTGGATTTCAACTCCCAGAATTCCCCAGTCATGTTGCCAAATTAAGGAACATTGGGCTAAAGCAGAAACAAAAAGGTATTTCTCCCTTTCCTGCAAACAGTATTTTAAACTTACAAGAGCCTCTCCTGGGTGTTTCAATGGGTGAACAAGCTCAGTGAAGATGATCTTGAGGTGCTCTCATCCACTGGCAATATTTCACATAAAAATGAACAACACTCTCTACTATACTGAAAATAGATCTAGCTGACTACCCTTTGGACACTGCTGAAGTACAATTGTAGGCATCTTTCACCACTGGCCAGGCTGTTTGCGCTGGCTGGAACATATGGACAGCCAAATATAACAACATTCAGAATAAGAATGTATGATCCCTTCCTGATTGTGTCAAACTCAATGCCATATTCATCTTTGCCTGGGGTTTCCAAATAATCACACAGAAGTATAAATGTGATTATAACTTGCAATCTAAATAAGTTGTTAAGTCAGCAAGCTGTATATATTATTTTTAATTTTTCTCACCCATGCTTGTAAAAAATGCAACTGTTTATAAAGAGTAGCCAAGTAATATCCCCGATGCAACACAGACACTCACATTATTCTTTTAAAAACTATTTAAACTAGATTTTCTATGAGATATGAAATTTGAAAAATATGCTAGTAACAAAAAATATTTTGTAAAATACAATTAGATATCTGGGCTGCCCTATCACAAAATCAGTGGCTGCATGTATATTTACACCCAATTACACTAAATATTACAATAATAAAGCAGGCAAAGTTAAAATGCAACATTTGTGCTTTCATATTTACACGGTCATGTTGCAAATAATAGGCAGAGTTTGTGCCATGGTGTTGCAGCATAGGTGTCATCACTTGTCCCCTTCCCTCCCTAAGTAACACCTTTGACTATTATCCAGTGAAAGTTTCTAGTTCAATTTCAGTCAAAGTATTTTGTTAAGAATTGTGGTTTAAAGAAACTGATTAGGACAGCCTGAAGGTTTCTTCTTCCTTGAAACTATCATATTAATGAATGCTGTGTATTCCATAAACCAAATGTATAGGTTTGAAGTTTTTCTAGAAGGATCCAAGGTCAACATATATTATGATTTTAGTGGGGATATATATTTCATCTGTCCATTATTTGCATTTAGGAACAACTACTCCCTGGTTAGGAAATCAATGGAACTCAGATTTCTACTTTTCTCTGATAGGTTCACCCTCATATTTGTATCCAGTCAAATGTTGATTGCTGTCAAAAAAATCTACAAGATGTAGATGCTTCTGGGTGCTCCAAATCACCTCCCCTTTTCAAATACAGATCAATATGTTTATGTATATTTCTTAATTTAATCTATCACCCTGAGATTTCCTGGGGGCTCCCATCTATATCAACTTTCAACCAGGTCTAAATATGCATAGCTATTTGTGGTCAGCAAAGATCAACTAGATACAGCGTTCCCTCAATTTCCGCAGGGGATGCATTCCGAGACCACCCGCGAAAGTCGAATTTCCGCGAAGTAGAGATGCGGAAGTAAATACACCATTTTTGGCTATGGACAGTATCACAAGCCATCCCTTAACACTTTAAACCCCTAAATTACCATTTACCATTCCCTTAACAACCATTTACTCACCATTATTACTGGTACTTACCATTGAATAAGACACTTAGTGATCCTGATATTTATAAACACAATTATTTATTAACAATAATTATTTTTTTTGTTATTTATTTGCAAAAATTATTAGTTTGGCGATGACATATGATGTCATTGAGTGGGAAAAACCGTGGTATAGGGAAAAAAGCCGCAAAGTATTTTTTAATTAATATTTTTTGAAAAACCGTGGTATAGCTTTGTGAACTTTGCAAAGTTCGAACCCGCGAAAATTGAGGGAATACTGTATTGTAATCTTGCTGGACATCCTTCAGGTTTAGCACCTGATTAATAATAAAACAATAGCATTTTATTTTATTTGCTATAACACAATTTCTACTTCAACAAAGAGAGAGAAAATGTATCACCACAAAAGAAGGTGTAGCTGTTCCCAAATGATGCCTACTTGTATGTGGCTTCCATATAGGAAGGTCACACTGCAGATCAGTTACTTCTTGAAAGATATCTATGGAAAAGGTAAGCTACTGAGCTTACTTCAGGGATGGGGAGGAGGAAATTACAGGACAGGTACGCGCCCAAGGCTTGTAAGAACCCAGTTGGGTGGGATGCAGAGAAGGTAAGTGGGGCAACCTCTGCATCCCTGCAATCATTCATACAGGTAAGCAGATTGCTAAGCCTCAGAGTTTTATTCATATTTATTTTATTTATTATTTATTTATTAGATTTGTATGCCGCCCCTCTCCGTATACTCGGGGAACCAAGAACTGCTTTAAGATGTTGCAAAAGCTTTCCCCCCCCACTTTGCAGTGGTACAGATTTACCACAACTATTCCACCAGAAACTTTTCCATGTAATTCTTCCAGTAAGCTCAGAAAGTCTGGATGTAGCACATTTCAAATACATTTGCAGCAGATGCTTGTCAAGTCCTGCTTACTCATCACTTGGCTAAGCAAGCCATATTTCATCTTCAGTAGCTAATTCTGGCTCGTTCAACATTTTTACTGCTTGCTTGAATCCTCTCAAACTTGGAACATCACAAGAAATGTCTGGAAATTAACATAGTAATAAAAATGCATCTCATATTAGATAAGGTATGCCTCTTGCCTTGTTTTTATAATGGAATGCTTGTCAGGTATGCCCAAAATAGCAAGACAGCTCTATTTTTTTTAGTAGTTCACAATAGCAGCTGGACAAGCTAAAATGTATCTAGATATAATGGGGTGAATTCAAAGATGACTTAATTGTACAAAATAAAACAAATCACTATAGATCAGCTAGATATATCATCGAAGAGAATAAATCCTGACTGAGAACCATTCCTACCGGTCTAGTCTCTTATAATTTATGTACTGAAGTGTTGTGGTTAGCTCTGGCCCAGCTCCTGCCCCAAGGACTGTGGATGTGGGAGAGACATACACATGCTGCAGGCCTGTTTTGCCCCCGGTGGAATCTGCTGATGAAGGCTCCTCTGACCAAGAAGACATGAGTGAGAGGGAGGAGGAGAGTGTGGCAGACAGCTCAGAAGGAGATCAATTATCTAGCTCCTCCTTGGATTCAGAACAAGAGTTAATGATACAGCCACGCATGCGGAGAGCGATGCATAGGCAACAACAACTGAGAGATTATTATCAAAGAAAATGAGGCCACCTGTGGTTGGGTGGGGCTGTGGTAATTAGTGAGGCTGCTATAAATAGCAGCCTGTGGGTTTGGCCATTGTGGAGTATTATCTGATCCTTGTGTTTCGTGACTGCTTTACTGACTTTGACCTTTTGTGTGCTGATTTTTCCCCGCTTTAAAACTAAACCAGAGCAAAGTGTGTTTCACTTTGTGAAAGAAGAAGGACTGTGAATTGCCTCACAGCTGCAAGCTAAGTATCACAGAACTGATAAGGGACTTGTACAAATTACCAGTTTGTTTGGAGACAAGTGCTCTTTGCTATACCAAAAGAGGGCTTGGTTTAAGTGAATTTTCATTATAAAGAACATTGTTGTGAATTTTCAAACGTGTGTGTGTCTGAAATTGTATCTGTGCATTTTTGAGAGGATTCTACCAGAGAGCTCGACAGAACATGAAGAAAGTTTATAAGCACCCAGTGAAGTGTACCTTTTCTGTGAACATTTTTTCTTTAAAATACAAATAAAAAAATATCTGCTTATACTTTGGATTTTTCTTGCAGCCACTCTTATATAAAAAAATTCAGCTACTGTTTATCAAAGATGACTGTCAATAATGCAGTCTCCTCAAAACAGTACTTTCTATCTTGGTATATTTTTTAATTCATCGGCTCCGACTTAGCCTGGAGTAAATCCCACTGAATTCACTGAGTAAGTAGATTGCAATACAGATGGACAATGCACACACACACACACACATACACACACACTCACACACAAACAAAATGGACACACACTTCTGTTACAATAGGACTGAAAGCAAGCAGTGCCTTTGAGACAGTAAATTGATTTTTAAGTTGAAAAAGTGTTTGGGACCTTTTGAATGCCTCATGTCCCAGAAAGAGCTTAGAATGCCAAATCAGCATATATATCAGCAGCAGTCTATGTGCCTAAAAGTTAAAACAGTGATTGAAGGCTATACTTGAATACTATTTTTTACTCTTCCCTTAACAAGAAATCTTGGCAGGTCTTTCCTTTGCTGGCTAAGTGGAAAGCATCATCTTTTTCTCCTGACAATAGAACACAGAAAGAGGAAAGCAACACATCATTTTTAGCGGAAAACCTGTTGACCTTTTCTTAAAATTCCCCAAAGCTCATTCTTCATGCATACATCCACAAATAAGTTGGTTGTAACAGCTTCTTTTTCTCCTGAGGTAACTACTGTACCCATGAATGCAACCGGGTTCAGTGCTGTGAAATTGAAAATGAGTTCTGCTATCATTACACTACCAAATGCTGCCAAATGCACTGCCAATAATAAGTTAACTGTCATAGCAATATGCCATGGTTTTATGATCTGTGATATAGATTTTGTACCCAGTCCTTGGCTAAATTTACTGCAGGGAAAAAAGTATCCTTCAGCCATTATCATCATCACAATCAACAACAACAACAACATCACTACTGGAGCACTACATTATGGGGATTGTGACTTCTGAAGAAGATGAGAGGTATGGCAGTTATTCAACCACATTGGACAGGTCTCCCCAGGAGAGTCAGACAAAAATTGTCTCTTGCATAAGCAATATGCTGAGATAAAACATATACCAAATTAGTTGTCACTTGGCTCAACAAGATTCGCACTAGGAATTTCTGGTCATCTGGGTCTTGCCAGGGACCAACAGCTGAAGACTAATGAAAGAAAGGTTTTTACAAACCTATATATTATGATATATAATCACCTCGAGGCTCGACTATTGTAACGCTCTCTACATGGGGGCTACCTTTGAAAAGTGTTCGGAAACTTCAGATCGTGCAGAATGCAGTTGCGAGAGCAATCATGGGCTTTCCCAAATATGCCCATGTTACACCAACACTCCACAGTCTGCATTGGTTGCCGATCAGTTTCCGGTCACAATTCAAAGTGTTGGTTATGACCTATAAAGCCCTTCATGGCACCGGACCAGATTATCTCAGGGACCGTCTTCTGCTGCACGAATCCCAGTGACCGGTTAGGTCCCACAGAGTGGGTCTTCTCCGGGTCCCGTCAACTAAACAATGCCGCTTGGCGGGACCCAGGGGAAGAGCCTTCTCTGTGGTGGCCCTGGCCCTCTGGAACCAACTCCCCCCAGAGATTAGAATTGCGCCCACGCTCCTTGCCTTTCGTAAGCTACTTAAAACCCACCTCTGCCGCCAGGCATGGAGGAATTGAGATGCTCTTTCCCCCTGGGACTTTACAATTTTATGTATGGTATGTCTGTCTGTATGTTTGTTTTTTTATATTAATGGGTTTTTAATCTTTTTTTAAATATTTATTGGATTATTATTGTACATTGTTTTATTATTGGAGTTTCAAAGGTCTACCCAGGTCTAATAAATTGAATCTTTGCCAGATATAGATCAGACATCTTAGAGTATCGGAGGAAACCAGCATTGTGACTGAGGTATTTTCACTCCAAACCAGATACCCACTCTTCTACCTTCTCTTCAGAAAGAACAACGTCCTCTAACTGTAAAACAAAAGGAATTGAAATGAATAGTAATTGGACATCTAGAACAGCACAAAAACAGCAGATTAAGGTTGTCTCTATTGAAACTTGTTATAAATAAATGCTAGCACAAGTACTGAAAGATGCCAACACCAGCATATCAAATATAGTCACAGAGCTCACTGCGAGGAACAAGCTGATATATAATATAGTTTCAGTTATAACTGAACACCTGAGATACAAAATCAACAAGCAAGGGGGTGAAGGCAAATAGTACATCACTGAAATGAAAGATCTGGTTGGGAAAAAAGATCAGCATGCAAAGAACAGATGCAATCAATGTAGAATAGATGAAATGAAAGAAGCTGAAAAAGACCTCCAAATAATATCTGATCAAGAATTATCACTTAGAGATAAGGGAGACCAAAAAGAATTATCACTTAGAGATAAGGGAGACCAACTAATAACAAACACAGCCAATCCATCAAGGGAGTAATCTAATGAACCATCCAACAGCTGACAAAGACACAATGCATCCTGGCACAGTTATGGACAATCCAAGTAAATACGATAATAATGTATTTTTGGGTAAAAGATGTAGAGAAGGGCAGGGGAAACTATAATAACAGCAGGAATGGTGGCGGAAAGGGCGGGGAAGACCAAGAATTGGTCAGATGAAATCCATGGATTTTAGTGGAAATGCCTGACTAGTCTGCTCCTAGTCATTGCCAAGAAGTTTAATAATATACAGTCGTATCTCTACTTAAGAACGCCTCAACTTAAGAACTTTTCTAGATAAGAACCCGGTGATCAAGATTTTTTTGCCTCTTCTTAAGAACCATTTTCTACTTAAGAACCCAAGCCTGGAAAACTTTCCCAGGAAATTTGAGAGCGGCACGAAGGCCCCTCCAGTTTTCTGTCAATCCCCCTTTAATCCCGGCCATCTTGGGCTTTTCTAGGCCAGAGGTGCCTTTCGGTGGTGCTTAAGGAGGCCTTGGCATCCCAGAACGAACGGAGCATTTTCCTTTCTCTGGGCGCCACCTGGGAGTCTCTTTTTTTTTTAAGGCTTAAAGTTTTGGATTTTTTTTATTCCCCCCACTTCATCTTCCTTAGGCATTGACTGTTCTCCTCTTCTTTTCCCCCCTCTTCCTCCCACCCAAATTCTGAGCTTTTATTTCTTTCCTAATGAGTTTGCATGCATTATTTGCTTTTACATTGATTCCTATGGGAAAAATTGCTTCTACTTAAGACCTTTTCTACTTAAGAACCTGGTCACAGAACAAATTAAGTTCTTAAGTAGAGGTACCACTGTACAATATAAGGAGGTAAAATTGAAGTAAATTAACCTACCTGATAATGAAAGATCCAAAAATTGGGCATCACCAGGAAACTACAGGCTAATTATCTGCTTACCAAGAACTTTCAATTGTTCACCGGTGTTGTAAATTATGTGGTCTCATACTGTCTAGTTGAAAAGAAGTTACTTCCATCTGAAAATAAGCTACTTCCAGGAAGGAAACAAGATCTGGCAATGTCTAAGACCAGGAAAGATGAAGAAAGAGACAAAGGGGCTAATTCTAGCTGCACAAGATCAAGTCTTAAGATGTCTTCTACATATAAAACTAGAACTGAGAAGAGAGAAGGAGTCAGCAAATGGCATTTCTATAAAGAAGCTGAAGAAACAGTGGATCACCTTGTTAACTTCTGGAAGAAGATCACACAGACCCATTACAAACAAAGGCATAATAAAATAACAACAATAGTGTGTTAGAATACCTGCCAGAAATATCATTTGCTTGCAAGCAAGAATGGTAGGACCACAAAATAAACAGAATAATAGAAAATGAAGGAACTAAAGTGCTCTGGGAGTTAGAATTTAACTCATCTGCCATACAACTCCCCAGACATACTAGTCATTGATAAGAAAGACAAAAGTCTGGATAGTGGACAATGCAATACCTGGAGACATAAAAATAGAAGAAAAAGAACTGGTAAAAAGCTTTCCAGCTGACAAGCTCAGCATCTTTAATCACTGAGCCATCACATCCCTTAACAAAACGTAGACTTTAAAATAGAAGAATGACTGGGGGCGGTAGGAAGCAAAGAGGATAGCAATAGTAATAAAGGCCTTGGGTGCAATCCCAAAACAACTGGAGTGCCTCTTAAATACCATTGACTGACAAAATCACCATTGGTAAACTGTAAAATGCAGCTTAACTTGGAATAGCTTACATCTGCAAGGATACCTTTGGGACTGGGAGGCATAGAAGTCTAAACAAACAAACAAACAAACAAATAAATAAATAAATAAATAAATATTAAACAACAAAATCTTCCTATCCCAGATCCTTGGGAAGGACTTGAAAGGTAGACAAAAGTGCCAAATCCAAACTAAACTATGCAACTAACAATAATAACAGTCTACAAGGTTTTTTTAAATACATAGTCAGAGATAGAAATCCTTTCTAAGCTTTACTCAAGAATTTAGCCCAGATATCAAATTTCCAATCTCTAGTTGACGATAAGTTGGAAAACACTAATGTGAATGTTTTGTATAAAACATATATATAAATTTCCAAATATTCCAAACAGACAGTAGAGCTTTCTCATGAAGCCATGCAGTCCTAAAAATAGAAACACTGATGAATTACATATGTTGATGTATATTCCAAAACATATTTTCCTAACTGAATCCAGAATACCACTCCATAATACAAATTAAATACCCATTACCAAAATGCAAGATAGCCTCACCACTCTCTAGGCATCCAGGATGGTTTCTATCATTTTAATTTACTTTTATTTTTGAAGAAAATTCTATGCTATCAGTGTCCCAAAGCATCTATGTGGGCCACAGTGTTTCTGATGCACAAATATTATGCTATTGGTTATTTTGAGCCATATCTTCTTGTTCATTGTTTCATTTATTTTTAAAAGTCTCTAATAGAACAAGGTATTGGGGAGAAACCATGGTGAACTTCTGGTGATTAATATTACTGTTTTATCATCAAATGCACTGTGTCTTCCAAAGAGTTCAAGGTCTCAGAAAGAGACCTGAAAAATAAAATGACATATATGTGTCTGATATGATCCTATCCAAAAAGTAGCTTTAGAAAGAGATCCTGATTTAGGCCAGATCATCTTCTAGTCCTGAAAATGTAGAATACACCCTGTTTATCCGTATAGCCAATTGGTAGGTTGCTTTCTCTCTTTCTTCACAGTTTCTACTACAAGCAACTAGATAGGTTGAAATCCAAATCTACATTTTGCACATCTTACAGAAGAAAATATGCAGAAATGAAATGCCCAAACTGAATGTACTATAACAACAGGAGACTTCTATCCTATAAGAAATTATTGTTCCAGACAATAAATCATGCCAAGACAGAAAATGGTTGATAGATGCAATGTTTTGGAAGTTTGCCCAAAAGACCATATTCAGTTTTATACTTCTACACATGTGACTCTTTTGTTTGCATGAAATAATGGACTATTGCTGGATAAAAGAGTATTTTTCTATTTGTTGGTAGCTAAGAGTACATAATGTAGGCATATATATCTGTATTTCCCCCCAAAACAACATTCTCTGTCTGTGCTCATCTATATTTGATATTTAACAAGCAACTCATAACCAACTGCAATCTTCAGTTGTTGTTTTTTAGTTAATGAAATTGAAAAATTAACAAATATTTAATTTATTGATATATGTATGTGAGGGTTTTTTTCTAGTCATACTTTTGTTTCTTCTTTTCAGCTTTTTCTTCTTGTAGAATTCTGGGTATACTTTTTCTTTGTTTTATTATTTAGTTTATGTAAAAAAAACTCAGAAAAAAATAACTTCTCAGAATGTGGAGAAAAAATAATCTTCTGAAAACTAACAGTGAATATCAGAAGATTGGGGTCTAATAGTGTTGAGGGTTTTTTAGAACTTAAAATATTTGGTTATTTAAAAGATTAAGATGTATATCATTCCCTGAAAGATAAGGTTTACCTGCTCTGAAAGAGGATAATTCTATCTTTATTATCCTACTTCTTTTTCAAGGATCAGAAATCATCAGATTAATTCTTCTGTTCTGAATATTCCTAAACATGAGCTAAACTTCTTGTTTTAAAGAATGACCAAGATTAAGATGAAAGCTGCGGGGAAAATAGAAATGATAGAGATGTAATAATTTTGTGGCAGAAAAACTGTTAATTCCTTATGCTATTATATTGATAATATCCTGGGGGTGGGAGAAAAAGGGGCTTAATCCATTTTCATGCTAATGTTATTCCCATCAGTCATTGCAAACCCAGATTTCTTTACAAAGCTAAAAAAAGCCCTAATCCAAAGAAGGGGCTTTAACAGGCTGGATTTTATTCTGTCCCTCTTTGTCTCTGGCTCCCCTCTGTGCCCATATCAACTTCCCAAATCAAAGGTGCTCTCTTTAGATTAATACAAGTCTTTTTTTTAAAAAAAATTGCAATCTCAAGTGAAAAGAAGGGAGAAAGTACAGAAAATATCCATTACAATCAGCACACTGTCCATTTTTTAGTTTGTGGAAAAAAGATGTGTATAATTATTTTCTATGGGAGGTGAATACTTGGTGTGGTTTCAATAATATATAATTTGCAGTGGTTAGCCAATCTCTGTTCTGTTCCTGGAAACTTCCCACAGTCATCTAGTCTAGACAGGAGGAAATGAAAATTATTCAAAGAACAAATGTACAAGGTACCCAAAGGTAAACTCTCTATAAGGACAACACTTTGATCAGCATATGTGTGTGGCAACTCATTAATCCTGGCTTGGACATTATTTCTGATACAGTCAAAAGGAAGCAATATTTCACCATGTAGATAGCAGCCCTTTATGACCAGCTTGGACTCTGCAGATCTGACCTTCAGCATAAACATGGAATATCAATAGTCAGTGATGTTAGCCCATTGCAAATAAGAACTGCAGCCAGAATAAATGATCAGAGCAAATGGCTTTTGAATATATGTAGAAGCCACACAGCTCTAGTAGGCATCAGCCAGAAAATGAGATCATCAGCCATTCAAAAGAGAAGAATTTGATTTTGTTGAGGTCATAGAACTAAGATAATTGACCCAAGGGAAAAGAAGGTGAGATGTAGTGGGGAGATAGACAGCAGAAGACCCAAACAAGACAACATTGACAAAAGTCCAAAATTCAAGATTATGGGAAATCAATTGTTGTTGAAATCAGGACACTTATTTACTATTGATAGGATAATGTTGTCTTTTTTTTGTTTTTAATATTCAGCTTTAATTATCTCACTATAAGGGACTCCAGGATGTAGTCTGAATTTTCCTGATTTAGCACAAGTTGATTCAGATACATCTGAAATATTTTTCTGTACTAATTTAGCTACCAATACATACTCCGAGTCTTCGGAGAGGGGCAGCATACAAATCTAAATAATAATAATAATAATAATAATAATAATAATAATAATAATAATAACAACAACAACAACAACAACAACAACAATACAACTACTCATGACATAAAACAGTGCAATACAAATACTTTGTTGTTGTTACTGTTGTTGTTGTTATTGTTATTGTTGTTGTCCTTCCATTTATGGTTACAAACACATCTTAAATATCACAGGTATCCATATTGCCATTGGGGTTAGGTCACAGTAAAAGCTGCCATTGACAGAATTGGGAACATTTACATTAATTGCCATAAGAGGATATCTTTTTGTGGTTGCAATGAAGGGAAAGAAGAAATTAAATCTGTCTTTCCATGTGGTTAGCGCTTGATAAAATTTTTTAAAACAACCTAGGACTCTCTGTGCTGTAATTAAAAAAGTAAATCCGACAATGTGATAACATGATGAAATTAGTATCATAAGTAGCTGAGTACTGAATAATAATATTCTAAAAAAATTAGGAAAGGAAAAATAGAATAGGGGTATGCAAACGTTTACTTTTTCCCAATCATATTCCTGTTTCCTATATACTGTACTTATCTTTTTATTGAGAAAGTTGGTATTTGTGTTTGCCTTGATAGAGGCAACAATATCAACACAATGGCCTCTGTTTTGTTTTGTTGTTTTAGCTGACTATTAGTTATTTTAGCTTGGGCTGCCTGCAGAGGTGGACTACTGCCCAGACAGAGGGGAACCCAGTAGGGTAGTGAAAATGGAGCTCCACCCCAGAGCATTCAATTTGCACTGAAAGGTGTTGAAAGAAAATGTATAAGCCATGCCCACAGAGTGGTAGTAAAAATTTAGGTAGCCCTTCACTGGTTCATTTAATGCTTTTAACTGTTTTATGTTTTCCCTAATTTTATTCACCACCCTAAGGTCCCTGGAATTGGACGGTCAACAAATTTAAATCAATAAGCAGAAATCTTTGCTTTGGCAGAAGATAGAAAGCAGTTCAAACAGATGACTCCTTAGTTCATTGAATTAAAAGGAGGAGGAGATTCAACTTGCAATATTCTTCCACTACAGTCAAATTAATAAGTTAATAGTTTTAGCTTCTTGTGTACTTGATGTCCTGGTCTGATCTACCGAGTGGGACTGATAGACTGATGCAGGATTTAGAGCTCTTCATGGATTAGTTATGTGACTTATAAAAATAAATTATAAACGTATTAATAAATGAATATGGCACATTGATTCCAAGCAGTCTATCTTTGAATCACTTCATTGCACTTATAGTTTATGGCAAATGATTATGTGCTAAGAGTTTATAAGATCTGGTAAGCCACAACTCACAATAGGCATTGCATTACCATTGCACTTGAATCATTCCAATCTGTTATATTTCACATGAGTTGGTTGTATAAACATTTATTTCAATTACACAAGCATTCATTTCCTTTGCAGCACATACAGTGCCTCCCAAGAGATGTCCAATTTGGACATCAGGGCATCAGCTTTCTGGGATTTAATAGGTGCCAAAAAAAAGTCTATAGACTTTCGTAAGCTGGGCAAATTCTGCTATCAACTGTAGACATAAAAAAAAATTGAGTTCATTATCCCAGCTTCTCCCTTCAAATCTTTTCATCTATTGAAATAGGCTCCATCTGTCCCTTCCTATTCAAACATAACAGAAACAGAGTTCCAGGAGCACAAACCTCCTTGCAATCACTTTATTTTGTATGAGCATAATTAGGATGGCGGCAATGAAATGAGGGAGAATTGCTTTCTCCGGGGGCTAGTACTAGTCTAGCACCACCAGACTGTTAAGCAAAAGTAATGCTTGCTAATCAAGAGATCAGCCCTGCTGTAATGCTTCTTTGTTTCCCATAGCTATGTCAGCAGGTGTTATAAAGCTGTCAACAAGGAAGGCAGGAGTGGAAGGCTATACTTAGAAGACATAGGCTAACAGGCAGCCTTTCTCAGAGAATAAATGCAGAAGAAAACCCACTTCTTTACATGATCTCAAGTCTCTTTAACTCTGAAACAGACTTTCACCTTGGATTTGTACAGCCTGTTACCTGATACCACTGTTGCTGAACTACCAAAGTTAAGCTCCTGCTAGGGATGCTGTTCACAGATTGGACCAATGAAAGATATATTTTTATAACAGTAGTTTTACTAAGCAAAGTCATTAATTGCCATTTGAAACTTGGATTTAAATCATAAAACTGGTGTGTGGTTATTTGTATATTTATTTTATTTTATTTTATTTATTCGATTTTTTTTTATGTTGCCCTTCTCCTTCAACTCAGGGCAGCTTACAACATGTTAGCAACAGCACTTTTTAACAGAGCCAGCATATTGCCCCCACAATCCAGGTCCTCATTTTACCCACCTCAGAAAGATGGAAGGCTGAGTCAACCTTGAGCCGGTGATGAGATTTGAACCATTGACCTGTAGATCTAGCAGTCAGCTTTAGTGGCCTGAAGCACTTCACTCTATCCACTATACCACCTCGCCTCATTATATACAGTAATGGGCAGCCAAAGTTTTTACTGCCACCCTGTGGGTGTGGCTTATTTTGTGGGTGTGGCTTAATGGTCATGTGACTGGGTAGGAGTGGCTTGCCAGCCATTTGATCAGGTACGAGTGACTTGAACGATCATCATCATTCAAGTGAACTGTTAAGTCCTCGACTTACAACCTTACCAGTGTCGCTCGTTGGGGTGACAATTTGTTTCATGTTTCCCATGCTATCCTTCCTGGGTCACCCCCCCCGCCTCAAGCTGGTAGCTAGGTGAACGGGTGCTGCCAGAACCATAAATGCTGCCAGCTCCGCTTCCACCCACGCTTTCTGTGCACGCATCTTTATTTTCACCGGTGGAACTGTGTTCCACCCCATCCTGCCTGCTGCACACCCCTGTGTATGTATGTATGTATGTATGTATGTATGTATGTATGTATGTATGTATGTATGTATGCATGTATGTATGTATGTATATGTGTGTGTGTATACACACACACACACACACACTAATATGCATTGGTTACTTGTCTTGTCAGCTAGCTCTTTGGGAATTGTGCAACCCAAATGGAGCATTTTATGTACTGCTGCGATAGTGTTTTCACATCCAATGTGACTGATTCTGGAAGTAAAAGCATCACATTATTCATAAGTTACAAATCAGAAGTCACTAGTGCTGAAGAAATTAGCAATATTTACATATGAATTAACAGTCATTTTATTGTTACATAATAGATGTCAGTGGTCATCTGGAGTTTTGTAGCACTGATTTGGTAGCTCTAAGTTACATCTGACCACATGTGGCTACTTTTATAACAGGAATAATTTGGAGTTTAAAAAAATAAAACAATGGGGAAGAGAACAGGAACTCTTAATCAGTTTAGTTACTCAAAGCCAACTATTCAAAAGTAAAGATGTCCAAGGGACAGGATGACATAAGGAAGAAGCACATTGAGAAAATGTTAAATTCTGATAATTTCACTAGAAGCTGCTGTTATTGTGAAGGAGAATTGATGTGTATCTCCTTTTTGTAACAGAGATCTTAATTCTACATAGTAGAAGTCTTAATTCTTAATTCTACCGGTAGTAGAAGTCTTAAGATCTTAATTCTACATAGTAGAAGTCATAAAAGTAAGATTTCCTTGAAGTTATGGTAGATTCCTAATGACCAGATGGACAACAATACTCAGCAACAATGCAGAAGTGCATTCCAATAAACACCCACATTAAAATAAAACTCTGAGGCAAGAAGTTCCTCAAAATTCCAGGTTTTCTACACCCAAATGAAAGTTCAAGCCCCTGTCCAGCACCCACATGTCCTTCACACAATCCAATCAAGCACCATTCAGAACTGAAGATGCCTCCCTATCACTTCCTCGCAGCTGACAGGCATAGTAGTCTTGACTTTCTGGAAAGAATATTATTTAGACTACTCCATAGTCCTACTCCATATAATTCCCCCCACTTCCCGCAGTAGAAAATGTGGCAGGCCTTAATACAAAAAGGTAAAAAATGTCTTCCAGGCCTGATAGGTCTATGATGCTTTTTTGTTTGCTTGCTTTTATTTCATTGTCTAATATGCCATTCTGGTGATCTTTTGTCTGGGTATTAATCAGATCAAACCCTGATGAGTGTTAAACCCAAATAAGGATCATCAGATTTCTAACCTAGCAGGGGAGTCAATATGTATGGAAGTTTTAATAGATGAGCAGGACTGGAGAAAGGAAGGCAAAGATAATATTACTCTCTACCCTCTGTAATAGTTCAAAGGGTTTGTGTTGTTTTGCTGCTATATTTTAGAACACATTTTCCAATCTCATGCTCTCCATATGGGCTCACTTACACATATGGACATTAGATTCCAATTAGGCTGGAGCTGGCTGCCTCAGAAAAAAATAAGATTAGCATGTACAACTTTTAGACATCCTGTTTGTATAATTCAAAATGGAAGCAATAACTTCTTTTAATGTCCTCATGTATTTTACATGCATTCCACTTTTCTTCATGTATTTTCTTTTGTTGCAGAAGCATGTAATTAGACAAGTAGAAGAATTAGACTTCTACAAGTTAATATAAACACTATGGTAATATGGTAGATCCAATTCATTCATGAATTATCTTTCATGTATTATTCTAAGCTACACCTTCTTAGCATTTTCCTGACTGCTAATGTAAATGTTGGAAGAATGTTAAATCTTTGGCAATGTCATTGTATGTGAGGCAGTGTGAGGGAGTCACCACAGCTAACTGTTTTATTCCCTCTCCAAGCGCACAGAGAAAGGAAAATGCTCCGTTAGCTCTGGGCTGCCAAAGCCTCCTTAAGCGCCACTGAAAGGCTCCTCTGGCAGCCCAGAAAAGCCCGGGATTAAAGGGGGAATGGCAGGAAACTGACCGGGCCTTCGTGCTGCTCTCAAATTTCCTGGGAAATTTTTCCGGGCTCGGGTTCTTAAGTAGAAAATGGTTCTTAAGTAGAGTCAAAAAAATCTTGAGCACCTGGTTCTGATCTAGAAAAGTTTTTAAGTAGAGGAGTTCTTAAGTACAGGTACCACTATATACCCTTCAGGTGCTGTAGATGTGAAGAATCCTTTTCTAGTGCTGGGGGAAAGTGTGTGAAGCATTGCAAAGCATTTTTTCAAGACAAATTCCCTCACCTTTTTATCTCAGATGATTTTGCTATGCAAAGCACTTAGTGTAGTTAAAACATATCAAAGTGATCTTGTATTTGATTAGAGGATATCAAACTTAAGCTTAGAAGTTAAAAAGATGTGAGCATATTTTATATTCTTTTGCATATCTTTTATTTTTCTAATAGATCCTAGGTGTGATATTATTCCTTTGATTCTACTTTATTTTCAATGTGTTTGTGCCTGTGTTTGTGGTGTGTGTTTTTATGTGTGCAAATACAGTATATTTGATAATACACTAATTTTATGACTTCATCTTTTTCATAAAAGACGGTTTGTATCACAAAACATGTTTTATTATGCTTTTTAAATTATAAGACTATAAAACTAATACACAAACTCAACTGTCTACAGGAACATCAACATCATGATAGTGACAAGCACTACCTTTTCATGCCTGTGTGTGACATCATGACACATACAAAAGGAGGAGCACTTGCATTGTGGTATCACCATGTTATTTTCATAATTTTGCCCTTCCTTTATACCACCCCCGCCTCCCAAATGTGATGTCTGCCTTTCAAATAAGCAGTAATAAAAAAGAAAGAATGGGGCCACCACACATGGGTCATTTACAAAAAATTGAGTGAACAATAGATATAAATATTACAGTTTTCTATTGGTACAGGTACAACTAAGATTAGTAATGCAGTCTACACCTTTTCTATCTTAAATGCTTCTTTGACTTCATGCTTGTGATCATAGCCATTACTCTTTTACCAACTTATTTTATGTTGCTTTTGATGTTTCGTGTGTGTGTGTGTGTATCAAACATTTGATGAAAGCCATCATGGCACAAAGATTAATATCTATAATCAATCTGAATAGGATGATTTATAGCTTGGAATGTAAGAAGAATAAATGCAAAATGAACCAATACATAAAATGATTCAAAGACAAATAGATGGCTGTGTATGGTGATAACTAAGATACTAATGCGAAGGAAAAATAATTGTCCGTATTAGTGAATGTCCATATCATAAACCTTTGTTTTAGGAATCTCTGTTCATATATACTTATGTCCAAGAAATGCATATAATGCCACATGCAATATTGAGTTTTGCAATGAAATATTCAGGAAATTAATAAAGAATTGTGATGTTCTGTTTGTAAAATTGGCCATTTTTCTCTAGAGGAAAGACTGGAACCTAAAGGAAAGCAAAGATGTAAAATAGACTAATCTAAAGGAACAGAAATTGATAAAAGTGTATTAATAACAACAGAATTAATGGAAAATAAATATTAAAAAATGGAGGATGATGAAACTTTTCTGACTAGAGTAAAAGGAATTATTTTACAGAGTGGCAAAGAAGTTATGCTAAAAGGGATAAAATGATGCTGAAGTAGAATAGGCAGTGGATAAGGAAAATGTATGTAAGAAATGGTTGGGGCAAAGAAAATGAGATTGAAAGAAACATATTGTGTGGAGTAATGCACACATTTAAGGATAAATGTTGCAAAGTATGTAGTAAAACAGCAAGAAACAGTCAAAATTAAAAGAAGCAGAGAAAATTCAGAGCAATTTTGATGGAAATTAAAGAATTGTCTTGAATGTGGAAGAGCCTACAGCACAGTGAACGGGATTAAAAATAAAAGTAATGAAATAATTTGGTTAAGTGTGTATATAGAATGCATTTGTGCCTTATAATTAAAATGCTGTTATTGTTCCTATATACAAAGGGAAAATGATAGTAATAGTGAATGGAAAGATTAAATGTTGATTAGATGATTTGCATGGATAGAAAGGTGTGGAGAAGCATAATGAGTTTCTTTGACGTGTGTTTAGGTATACAGTATTTCATTTTGTTATCTTGCATTTTGTTATCACCTTTTATTACTCTATTTTTTACTCTATTTACTCTATTTTTTAATTCCCTTTCAATAAATATAATGTACCTCAACCCAACTAAATGGCATGATGGATATCTACAAGTATTGAACCAGCAACATATTATTTATTGTTCCCGAACAAGCAGTAATATATCCTTACTTCATTGAAAAAAAAAATTACCCATAGTTTTTCTGATTTAAAAAATGTGGGAATCTCTGATTTAATGGAAGATTGCACAATTTCTCAGCTTCCATTAAGAGAAGGAAAAATAAGTTGTTTGTGGAGTCACAAAATTCATCCATAGCAAAAATGTCTTTGGTTAGAGGGCAATGGAAATAATTGCACTTGCTTCTATACACAGAAGCTTGTTTAAGAGGTAAGCCTGCCTAGGGAGCTGGAGGGAAAAACATATAATTTATAACCACTATTATGGAACATAATTGTATCTTATACTTGCATCAGTAGAAAAGTTTGAAGATTTAAGTTAAGCTGAGAAATGTTCCATATTAACCATCAACAGAAACATGATTGCAAACTAAATAGAACTAGGCTTCAAGTGCTCGGTTTCCCCATCA
Organism: Erythrolamprus reginae; assembly: GCF_031021105.1. Taxonomy (NCBI): domain Eukaryota; kingdom Metazoa; phylum Chordata; class Lepidosauria; order Squamata; family Dipsadidae; genus Erythrolamprus; species Erythrolamprus reginae. The sequence continues at coordinate 61,697,864 of NC_091952.1, forward strand.
CTGTTTTAGAACAAGCAGTTACCTAATTCCACATTCATGCATCCAGCATAGCTGAGTAGACAAATATATAGTTTACCATAAATGTGGACATAAACATGCACAGAAAATTATATATTTTTTTAAATAGTAGGACCGAGGAATTCTTGAATGAACTCAAAAGCTAAGCAAGATCAGTTTAATACTTGGATAGGAGTTTGGATGGAGAATTGGCTGGGGATTCTAGGACTGTTTTAAAGAGGGGGATACAATAGGAAAGTCCTTGAAGAGAGCAATGGGAAATCACAGCCATGACACTGTCAAGAAAATGACATGAATGCAGTGATCAGGACTGAAGCTTCACTACAGGGCCTTTTCACATTTTTAGACAGTGATAGAACTCACACAATTTAGCAATTGCTCTTTTAAGGACTAGAACACACAGCTAGTAATCAACACGTTCTGCTCCAAATGATGAAAATTTTGAACCTTCAAGGATTGTCTCAAATAGCAGCAATGACCATTTGTTCCCACAGAAACACAAGGAAAAAGAAGAAAAGGATGTTCTGAGTGTAAGAAGGATGAACATGCACAGATGCACAATGGAGGAAGGAAGAAAATTTAAGCATTAGGAAGAACACCTTGGCAACCATTTTTTTAAAAATTACATTAATGCTAATCTATTCTCAGCGTGATAGGAAACTTGAACATTGGTGAAAAAAAATGCTGTTCACTTAAAAGAAAGAAATGAGTTCTTTTTTGCTATTTTCTAAAGCATATAATTTTAAAAGATTGTGTGGGAGACATGATGCAATAAGAAGCAAATCTATAGGAACACCAATAAGACAATACATTATGTTTCACTTCAGTTTTAGACAATTTTATAGTTTCCAATTATGCTACTGCAAATTAAGCTAAAATTTCCACTGAGCCAAGTTAACTTTACATATTTATATGGAGACAATACATGCTGCTTTCATGACAATAATACAGAAGATATTTGCAGTTTTCTAGAATTTTTTTTAAAAAAATTCAAATTATTATACCTGACTTAGTACAAAGTCCAAATAAGATCTCATTTGACATGATGGTGCATGAGAAGTAAACAAATAGTATCATCCTTACAACCTTTACTAACTGTTTTCTAGTGATAATAATTCACCAAATTTTACTCTCAGAAGATGTTTCATTTCAAATTATATTGACTGCAACATATACTATGAAAGATTGATGTTACACCAACCAGAGTATGAATTAATCCATAGACTGTGATCATAGTGCTAAAAATAACAAAACCAGTGTCTTCTGATCCATGGCGTTGAGCAACTTGTGATTTATTCCCTATGCAAATTCAAGAAGCTTAAAATTTAGAAAACCAATTTTCAAGATGGACCTGCATTCATTTTTTAATTGTTTTATGGCTCTGAATCAAATAACTGAACTTCACTATTGGCAGAATGGAATTGCTGCAGCTAATAGGTATAAGCAGAAAGTTCCAAATCATAGTCAATGTATATTTTCCAATTAAATTCTATGAAGTATATTGACATTTATGTAATTATTTATTGCTCACTTATGATGAGCAATAGTAACTACTATTGGATTTGCAATGACTGGTGGGGGGAGTTAGAATCTAAATAGTAGTGTCATGTTTTTAATGATTCAAAGCATTTTCTAGCAAAAGTTAAGCACTTTTCACACCAATTATTTTCAGTGGGAGGGTTCACAGTCTCTAATTTCTGTAGTGGAAATCAATTGGAATAAAGAACTTATATTTCTGAGTCTCAGGTGCTGTGTAGAATTGTTTCTATATAGTTAAAAGTATGACACATCTTCAGACACGTTTATTACTGCAACATGCTTTTCTCTATAGCTTGCCTTATGTTAATCCCAAACAAGTGTTTCAGGATAACAACTCTTTAGTAGTCTGGAGAAAATCATTACAAGAAATAACAGGCAGTAACTAGGATTCAAAATTTCAGGAGAACTCACCCGGAAAGAGTTGTAAGATACTAAGGACATTGGACAGCTCCCAAGCAGCAAAAAGCTTGTTAGGATTGAAATGTATTTCTTTCTACATACCTAGGCCTGACTACATGCTGGTCAAGTTTATTGCATTGCTAGGAAATGGAGAATCTTAAAAACACAAGTAGTTTATCATCTTGATGTCTCTCACCAGGAATCTTTATTTGTTATGTTATTTATATACTGACAACTTGAAAATGACTTTCAATATTTTATTTCTTTTTCTTTAGGCAGTCCAATTCCATTCCACCTCTGGATAGTGACAGCTTAGAGCCATAAAATAGAAACAAAATGATAGAATCATAAACCATCAGATGTCAATGAAAGTTAAATCAAATAATTATATGAAACCAAATAAAATAACCTCATAGATGAAGAAAACGTTTTGATGGACCATTAAACACAAATGCCCTATATTTTAATTATCTTCCTGGTTGGCAGAAAAAAAAGCCATCCTGAATTCTGAGGGAAGCATGTTCCAAAATTAATGTGTAGCTATTGAGAAATTTGTTTGTTCCCAAATCTAATGAGGAAGTCCCAAATATGTCTTCTTGGGTACACAGAATGAGGGATTCCATCAGACAGTTACCTGGGAATCAATCATGTAGGGGTGTAGAGGTAAACTAATACTTTGAATTGCACTCATAAACCTATTAGTAAGTGATACACAAACACAGAACCTGGGCCATGGGGATGTGACAGAGATTATCACCAACACACAGGCAATTGAATTGTGTATTAATTGTGATTCCAAGTAGCTTCTAACAATAACCACATATATAATGCATTGTAATATTCCAACATCAGGATGATAAGGGCACAAAGACTTTGTGTTGCCAAAGTCTTTTACTCCAAATAGAGCTGCAATTGCCAAAGATGGGTAAAGGCTAGCCTAGCCATCAATTTGCTAATTCAAAAGCCATGAATCTGGAAACCCTCCCAAGTCTCCCAGCTCCTTCAAGAGTAGAAGGGTGTTAACCCAACCAAAGACAGATAGGAATCAGCAGAATCCTGTGGTTTGGGGGATTTTCCCCTTTTTGTTAAAATCAACTCCTGAATAAAATGCTACATAGTATACGGAAGATCAACATTTAACATAGTAACTGCAAATCTAATCTAACTCTTACAGAGACTTAAATAATTAAATAATTACGGATATAATTGTAATTTATGCTTTTGACCCAATGGTTACAAACTGTGCTAACAGACTTCTCAAAGTATAATGTAACTGACATTTTGAATTTCCTGCCTACCATTCTGATACTCAATAATACAATTTCTGAGCATTCCAGACTTTCATGTTTTAAGCATGTATTATTCATCATGACAAAATAAATAAATGAATGGATAAAATTGTGTCTATCCCTGCTTTTCTGTTGTTAAAAACCAAAGAACATAATCATTCAAGCATCTGTACATGATGAAAGCCACTCCTGGGTTAGATTACTTAGGAAGAGGATCATAGAAAAGATGCTATAACAACCATTGTCAGCTCCAGTGAGAGGACCTCTTAACTATTGTCTTATCATCTGCTGCTTTCTGGATGGTGATCAGAGGCCTTTGTGCTTAAGAACCCTTTAGCTAAAACAAGGGAAAAGGACCTGTAGAAATGCCTCACATTTAAAGTTTTCCTCTCAAGAGAAAAAGGCAAATATCCTCCTTTCCCACTATTAATTATCTAAGTAGAAAAGGAAGCTATTGTCTACAGCCTGTTGACTTCTAAATACAGACAGCAACAGGCACTGTTCACCAAAACATTCAACAGTTACATAAAGCTACTGATTACAAACCTAGAGCTCTAAAATAAATATGGTATGTCTCAAAGCAATCAAATTTTAATAGTTGCATTTATTGAACCATCAATTCAAAAACTAATAATGAAAGACAAGGAAAAAAACCCACACAATTTTAAGAGAAGCCCTGCTATTCTATGATCCCTTACAACAGCAGAGGCCTTCAGGTTTCTGGGTTCTATTTCCCAGGACTTGAAATGGAAACCCAACATTGGAATCATCATTAAAAAAGGCATGACAAATATGTTCTTCTTGAAACAACTCAGAAAGTTCACATTGCCCAAGGATCTGCAGTTCCATAGAGAAATTATTGCCTTTCTCATTTGTATCTCTCTAGCAGACAGCAAACAAACAGGCTAGGCACAGACTTCAATGGATAGTTAGGACTGCAACCAGCCCAACTTCTATTGAGGACTTGTATACTGCACAGATACCCTGGGGACAAACTGTTTCAACTTCTCCCCTCAAGTTACTGCTATAGGGCATAGGATGCCAAAACAAGTAGACACAAGATAGTTTCTTCCTCCATGCCATCACTCTGCTAAATGCTTAACTCCAACAGCACTTGTGCCTAAAGGTATTTGTCCATGTAGTAGGCTGTATTGCTATTATCCTTATCATCTTCTAATTCTTCTCATCTTTCTCACCTCTCATCCTTCTTACTGCCTTCTCCTATTGGTATGTTATGATTTATAAATTGCTGTTTCATCTTGTGATTTATTATTGTATCTTATGATTTATGATCTATAACTTATCACTTTGTTGTTTTTATGTATACCGAGAGCTTATGCACCAGAGACAAATTCCTTGTGTGTCTAGTCACACTTGGCCAATAAAGAATTCTATTCTATTCTATTCTATTCTATTGTTCTGTTCCGTTCCGTTCTATTCCATTCCATAAAAAGCTTATTTATCCCACAGGAAGAAAGCTTCACTTTCTAAACAATGATTCCTATGCCTAATATCTCTTCCCCCCCCCCCCAAATCTATATTGTTGCTGGACATTTCAACCTTGGTACAGTTTCAATTTCCCCAATCTCTAAGAGTTGACTACTATTGCTTTCACTTTGTGCAACTTCAAAATTAAGGGAAGCAGGCAAATAATTTTATTTGGTGACTATTCTTCTCTAAGGTCCTGAAGTAGCAAATACCTTTTCATTTCCACTCCAACAAAAGGTACCTAAAAATCTTGCTTATCTGATGCCTATTTGGTTCTTAATTCATGTAGTATGCATTTCCACTCAATAGACAGATATCACTACCACTTTCTTCCAAGAATGCAGGAAGGTAGCAGGGAGTAGAGTATTGTAGCTGTTAAAGCCATTTTCTCCTTAAAAGTAAAGCTGTGCGATCAAAAATTTTAAGGTAGGATGAAATAAAGATTTCTGTAAATTAGGAAATAGACTGTCCATAAGCTCCAGAAGGCTATAAGACTTCAGTAGTTTGACTGTATTTTCAAACACATTACAGTTGAGCCAAAAATAAATTGGCTTAGCTTTCAAACACAGTTGACATCACAGGAACACAGAAATCTGGGTCCATTTTCAAATTGGTGCAGAGTCTTTGCATGAAAGAAACCACAATCTCCTTTTTCCATTCTATCCTGCGTCTCTAGACCAATAAGCTATTATGCGTGCAAAGTCTGTTAAGGAAAAGTATTCAGTACTTATAATATTCCATTATGAATAAAGACAACCAACATACTTACCTGGGAGTAATGCTTACTGAGTAACAGTACTGTATGGTGTGAGATTCCAGTACAATATAAAAGTTATAAACAACAAGATGAGCACCAGATCAGGGCATTTACAGAGTTAAAAAACCAACAACCAAGGATAATATATCTGTTCCAAATTGTTTGGGTTTCTCATAGTAGAGATTTGTTTTTCATTTTGACTCTGACATAAGACATTGCTCTATTAAACTCTCTTGGCAAACTAGCCAGCTTTCAAGTATTCTATCATTGTTTATTTAATGGCATACAAATGTATATTTCTTGGTGCAAATGTCTAAGCAATGTGGTAATTTGTCAGTTCAACAAAATATTTATTAAAGTCCAGAAAATAGACTGGTTGGATAGATTTCCGAGAAATATGATTGAAAAGGATTTCACTGAATTCTACACTTTACACTTTGTGTCTAGGCGGTAAATCCTGATTTATTAAAAACGAAGTCAGCAGATTATTCAGTTTTGCATAAATTACCATACTCTTAACTGCAGGTGTTTGATTTAGTGAAATTTGCAGAGGGGGAAAGAGGGGGAATTCAGTTTCTTGACTGGATTGTCTTCCATGAACACTGTGGAATGGTTGTCACAAATAAGACTCTGAATAAGGTTGCAGTCCTTACAAAGAATCAAGCACAAAGTCTGCATGAAGTTTTGGATCCAAAGCAGTGAAGGGCTACCCAAATTTTTACTACCACAATATGGGCATGGCTTATGCAGGACAATCTGCATTTTCTTTCAACATTTTTCAGTGCAAATTGGGTGTTCTGGAGTGTAGTTCCATTTTTGCTGCCCCACTGCATCCCCCCCCCCCCGGTCCGGGCAGCAGCCCACCCCTGATCCAAAGGATTTATCATTGTAATTTGAAATACCTATTACTTAAGTTTATTGTTGCTTTGTTTCCTTTCTGCTATTTCATGTACATGAGGTTGTCTCTGAACTTTCATAGTATTCGGTTCTAAATACAACTGCAAGAATACTAACTTGAATCAGCTGCTGGCTATACATTTTCTCCAATAGCAGAGGCAGTGGGGCTCCGAACATCTAAGTCTAAGGAGAGCAAGTGAGAATGTGTCACTGCCCTTGTGCCCTGCAGAAGATGCCCTTTGCCCTGATCCTTCAATGAGTCTCTCTGTATTCTTCAGTTTTTAAGTAAGATAATTACAATGTATTGTTTGTTACACACAAAATTGCATAGATATTGATCAATAGCAAAGACCTTCATCTTGGTAAAAAAAAAAACTAGACACACATACAGCCTGGGAGAAACCCCACTTAGCAGTAGTGACTGCGAAAGAGATCTTGCAGTCTTGGTGGATAATCAACTAAACATGAGCCAGCAATGTGCAGCAGTGGCCAAAAAAGCCAACACTATCCTAAGCTGCATCAACAGGGGAATACACTTCAAGACCAGGGAAGTATTAATACCACTCTACTACGCCCTGGTCAGACCACATCTGGAGTACTGCATCCAGTTCTGGTCACAACACTTCAAAAGAGACATTGAAACTCTGGAGAAGGTGCAGAAAAGAGCAACCAAAATGATTAGGGGACTTGAAACCAAGACTTCCGAAGAGAGATTGCGGGAACTGGGCATGGATAGCCTAGAGAAAAGGAGGGCCAGAGGGGACATGATAGCTGTATACTGGTATATGAGGGGTTGCCACAGAGAGGAGGGGGCCACTCTATTCTCCAGAGCACCAGAGGGCCGGACGAGAAACAACGGCTGGAAGCTGACCAAGGAGAGATTCAACCTAGAAGTAAGGAAGAACTTCCTGACGGTCAGAGCGATCAACCAGTGGAACAACCTGCCTGCGGTAGTTGTGAACTCCCCAACTCTGGACACTTTGAAGACGAGATTGGACTGCCACTTGGCTGGGGTGCTTTAAGATGCCTGCTCAGGCAGGGGGTTGGACTTGATGACCTGCATGGTCCCTTTCAACTCTAACAATAAACAAACAAACAAACAAACAAACAAATGAACGAACGAATAAATAAATAAACAGATTTTTCTTTTGATATTTTTTGGTAATATTTACTTTAAAAAATCATTAAAAGCCATTCAACACAAAATTTTTAATGTACAGGTTGACTAAAATCTTTGTGACATGAGATGCTTCAGCATCTAAAATTCCCTGGAACTAGAACATGAAGATCAAATTTCATACATGGAATTAATTTTATTCAAACAAGGAGGCAAAACCACCAGCAAAGTTATAGATGCAAAATGTTTTTTGGTTCTTTCTCTGATCCCCCCCCCCCCACACACACACACATACATTCTTCATGATCTATGTGGCTGAAGTTATCCAAGCAATCTCATTCTTCTTCTGACAGCAGGTATAAACAGCAAGATGGCAAATTTATATATACACTTCTCTATGCCTGATAGCACTCTGGCCTTCATTTATTCTCAATCGCACAAACACTGTCCTCCGCGGAGGAACTGGTTGAAGGGTACTTCACTGATTTATTAGCTTTAAGAAGACACACTACTTCTTGGTATGAAAGACAAGATTGATTATTCACCCATGAGCTACCCAATCTACCCTAGTCATTCCATTTGTCCTGCTTTAACACAACAGGGGACATGACCCCAACATAAGGAATGCAAAGCATGTGGGACCTGGTGAGGTGAAGACTAGAAGGAAAAAGTGTGAAATCTACATTTAACCTGATAGAAAGTTAAGTGAAATTTAGTCAGACAAAACTAGCACTAGTCAATATTACTCATAATATTTTGTCCCATTTTTTCTAATGTATTGGCAAAGAGAAGATTGGTATCACCCCATGTCTAGTTGTGCAACTATGTTTATTATTTTTTCTCAAATGAGTATCAACTAATATATCAGTTTGAAATTCAGGTTTCCCTTCATGATTGTGATTAGAAGAATGTGTTTCCCACTGAATTATCTACATGTTGTATTCTAATCCTACAATACTTTATTCTAAATAAAGCAATCACAATGCATTTTCAGCAGTGTTATATCTAACAAGAGGATATCATTAGAAAGCAGTAAAGTAATAACATATTTTAAAACCAGAGACAGCAGGCTTAAATTAGTTAGGCTCAGAATGAGACCAGTGCTTTAAATATTTGTTCCCATGAATCACACTTGGGAAAATTAAAAAAAATGCAACTCCCCAGCTTTTATAGTTGACCTTTAGTAAAGTGATACACTCAGCTCAGACATTTGGTGCTTTCACCAAAGCAAAATCAAGACATTGTTTTCCATAGAGACACATTTTATCTCTAAAATATACTCAGCAAATTTGATATATTTCCTTTAGTTACCCATAGTGTGTGTGTGTGTGTGTGTGTAAGAGAGAGAGGTGGGAGGGAAGGAAGGAGGGGGAGAGAGGGGGAGAGGGAGAGAAAAAGGGAGAGGGAGAGAGAGAATACTAGATAAAAAACTTGCCATGGGTAAATGTTCTTTACATATAAAAATGCCCATGTTACACCAACACTCCGCAGTCTGCATTGGTTGCCGACCAGTTTCCGATCACAATTCAAAGTGTTGGTTATGACCTATAAAGCCCTTCATGGCATCGGACCAGAATATCTCCGGGACCGCCTTCTGCCACACGAATCCCAGCAACCAGTTAGGTGCCACAGAGTGGCCCTTCTCCGGGTCCTGTCAACTAAACAATGTCGTTTGGCGGGGCCCAGGGGAAGAGCCTTCTCTGTGGCGGTCCCGACCCTCTGGAACCAACTCTCCCCAGAGATCAGAATTGCCCCCACCCTCCTCACCTTTCGTAAGCTCCTTAAAACCCACCTCTGTCGTCAGGCATGGGGGAATTGAGATATATCTTCCCCCAGGCCTATACAATTTATGCATGGTATGTTTGTGTGTATGTTTGGTTTTTAATAAGGGTTTTTAGTAATTTAAATATTAGATTTGTTAAATGCTGTTTTTATTATTGTTGTTAGCCGCCCCAAGTCTACAGAGAGGGGCGGCACACAAATCAAATCAAATCAAATCAAAAAATAAATAAATCAAAAATCAATCAATCAATCAATAAATCAATCAATAAATAAATAAATAAAAGGTTTTTTGATTTTTTTTCTCTACAACAAAACATACATAACATTATATCTTCAATACAAATCAATATGCATATTTTATTGCTTAAAAACAATAATAAAATAACCCATGTTATAATCCAATTTTAATTTTTATTATTCAATTTATCTCAATGGACCCTCTCTCCACCCCCCTCTTTCTATCTCAGGTGGCTATTTAACTTTTAGTATCTACTTTCTTGTGCCTTCTTTCTCCTTTGCAACTGCCATCTCTTCCTCCTTCCTTCATTTTTCTCTACCTCTCCTTATATATACTCTTTCTCCTTTCATTCTTTCTTTCCTACTTCCTCTTATGCCCTGTAAATCCTTCCCATGGGTAAAGTATTCACTGAATTTACTGGAGTTCAGATTTGCCCTGAGTTTGTTTGTTCTATATTCTTAAAAAGGCAAGACAAAAATTGAATAAAATTCGTTTTAGGCTTTCTTCCAACATATTTAACACCCACCCACCCCAGGGTATTATTTTGTTTACACTTTGTTAGGATATTTTTGGAGGGACTGCATTTCTTCCCAAAAACTCCTTATCTGCCTTAAATAATACCATATTGCCAAAATAATCTCTGAATATTAATGGTTATCCCCCTGCCCTCCTGAAAAGCCTTTTCTTTCTGTTTCCTTGCAGAATACTTTATGGCTCTGGGGGTTATGTAGAAACAAACCTCCTAATGTTGCTATGGTTTGGCAAATACTGTCACTAGCAGGTGAAACTGACAATAAATCTTTACTATAAGGGTAAAGGGTTTTTTTAAGCTTGCAAGGAAAGCATACATTTGTATGTAGTATTTTATTTGTTTCATAGAATTCTTAGGGCTTTAAGCAGTAGCATTTTGTGTATATTTGTGCGTGACTGAGAGGATGATTGGAGTAGTGATTAGTATTTGACTCAGGGTATACAGGGAAATATCAGAGCTATAGGCTAGATTAAAAAACCTAGAGGAAATTCTAAGGGGAGATAATGACAAACGAATAGCTGTATATTTTTCAAATATACATGGTGGCAATATAAAATAACCTGGAGTTGGTTCAGTATTTTGTGTAATACAGGCATCAACAGCAGCAAAATTATTATATTGACAAGAATTCCACCCCCACATATTTTTTTTTTGTGAATGATAGAATTTCATAAGAACGAAAAGTTTAACAATTTTCAGAACTGATTTTCAAATTAGTTGTGGAGGCTGTCAAGACAGCACTGGAATGAAGAAGATTTTTCATTCCCTACAAAATTGTTCATTTACAAGAGAAATAAATGGAAGCTGTATTGTCTTTGAGACTTGAAGGCATTGCTGAGTGATGGGTCAGAGTGGGAAACAAGTGCTAAGCAGACAAAGAAAGACATGCTCAATTAGATACAAGGAAAAATTGAGGAAAAGGACACATTGACTGTTTAATTTTCTTGTCATCCACAACAAAAATTACAGCAAAATATGCAAAGAAATGTACTTAAAACTATTTATATGAAATTATTTTTCCAAGCATCAGAAATATTGATTTTTCAACCACAATATTTTCAAACAAATCTTTAATTTCAAGGGTATACTAGTGATAATATAGTAAAAGATACATGCTTTCAAAATTTTCTCCACAAAAAGTTAGGATGTATTCTATAGAGGGCAGTGAACATAGATTTGAAATGACTGAATTGAAGCTAATTGTTGGAATCAGGAAGACTACCGTATATACTCGAGTATAAGTCAATATTTTCAGCACAAAAAATGTGCTGAAAAAATCCAACCTCGACTTATACTAGAGTCACTGACTTTCACTGACCTGAAAACTGTCCCAAAGCTCCACAGTTCCGATTAGGCAGGGAGGAAAGAAACCTCATGGCTGGCAACAGGAGGGTTCTTTTTTCTTTCTGCTCTTGCTACCCCTCAGCTGCCTGATTGGCAGCAGGCTGTACCAATCACAGCTCCTCCTCTACAGGAAGCACTGGGGGAAAGGGCGGAAGGGTTGAAGAGACTTTCAGAAGGAAGGAACCATGGCTTTCTCTTTTGATCAAGCCAGCAACAATGTTTTACAAGTAAATAAAATGTACAAGTAAAATGTAAGTTACCCATTTAAATTTGATTAACAGGATAGGTTATTTTGTAAGAAAATGTTGCTTAAAGTGGGGATAACTGTGTGTAATTAAACTTTTTCTTCCAACTATACTTATCATAACCAAGAGGATTGTTAATGCTGACTTGTTTAAAACAATACAAAGGTTAGGATAATATAATAGGCGTTGATTGCTTACCTGAACGCCTCTTCTCGTACGGTGAGCGGGTACAGCAGTCACATGGGTTGCTCATGTCCAATCCGGTGGAACTGAGCCTAGTGTTAAAAAAGCTTGCTGGATCCGCCCCTTCCCCAGAATTTGCGAATCCATAGACTAGGCTCAGCTGTGAAGCTCTGTAGTGTTCAACTCTCATTGTTAGAGGAAGAAAGGTTATAGGAAGGTAAAGAAGACACATACAAGGGCGGGAAGTGACTGCTGTACCCGCTCACCGTACGAGAAGAGGCGTTCAGGTAAGCAATCAACGCCTATTCTCCGTACTGAAGGAGCGGGTCCAGCAGTCACATGGGACATACCCAATAGATGGTCCCTAGGGTGGGATTAGATTGCTATCGTGAGAGATAACGGATTGGAGTACCCTTCTGCCGAAGGCAGCGTCCGCTGAGGCGTAAGAATCAATTTTGTAGTGCCTGATGAAGGAATTTGGCGAGGCCCAAGTGGCTGCTTTGCAGACCTCCTCCAACGGGGCTTGAGTCGCCCAAGCAGCCGAGGTGGCTGCGCTCCTGGTGGAATGCGCTGTGATGTTCCTTGGAACTGAGAGGGCGGCCGATTCGTAGGCCTTAGATATAGTCCCTCTGATCCAACGGCCTATCACTGTAGAAGACACTTTGGCCCCCATGACTCTGGGATGATAGGCTATAAAAAGTGCTTCCGACCTCCGAAAGGGTCCTGTGCGTTGGATATAGATCCTCAGCGCTCTAATGAGATCCAGGGTGTGCCACCTAATTGCTAAGGGGTGGTCCCGTTGGAGGCAGAAGGAAGGTAAGACAATATCCTGGGTCCTGTGGAACATGGAACTGACCTTGGGTAAGAAGGTGGGGTCCAGTCGCAAGACTACCTTGTCCTGATGAAATTGGCAGAGGTCCTGCCTGATTGAGAGGGCAGCCAACTCCGAAATGCGTCGGGCAGAGGTAATAGCCACCAGGAATGCCACCTTAAAGGATAGGTACCTGAGGGACGCCGATTTTAAGGGTTCGTATGGTGCCTGCGTGAGGGAATGGAGAACCCGTGGCAAATCCCAGGATGGATACCTGTGGACCTTGGAAGGTCTGAGGTTGGCTATACCCTTGAGGAATTCCTGAACTTCTGGAAAGGAACGGAGAGGCTGTCTGCGGGGCCCCGCTAGGACAGAGGAAATGGCCGCCAGATGACGCCGGAGGGTGCTGGTGGAAAGTCCTTTATGGAAACCTTGCATAAGGAAGGAAATGATCCTGTGTATGGGGATGCACAGGGGATAGAGACCCTCCTGTAGACACCACTGGTGAAACTTGGACCACGTATGGTCGTAGATTCGATTGGTCGAACCCCTTCTGGCCTTTAAGATGACCTCCACTGTATCGGGGTCGTGTCCACGCAGTTCTAGGTCTCTCCTGATAACAGCCAGGCGGTGAGGTGGAACCACTCCGGGTCTGGATGGAATGAGGCCCCCTGCCGCAGCATATCCCCCGAAACGGGGAGTCGCCAAGGGTCCTGGACGGACAACTGTTGGAGATCCGCGAACCAGGGCCGGCGGGGCCAATGAGGGGCAATTAGGATTACTCGGGCCCTCTCGGTGAGGACCTTGTGAATCACGTCCGGGAGAATTGGAATTGGAGGGAATGCGTAGAGTAGGCCTGGAGGCCATGGGCTCCGGAGGGCATTGATTGCTTCCGCTCCCGGGGATGGAAATCTGGAAAAAAAGCGAGGGAGTTGGGCGTTCGCATTGGTCGCGAAGAGATCCAGAACTGGTAGGCCGAATCTGAGGCTGATTTGATGGAACAGGTCCTGATGGAGATTCCACTCTCCGGGGTCTATCGTTGCTCGAGATAGCCAATCCGCCTGGACGTTGAGGCTCCCCGAGATGTGGTCGGCTAGGAGCGACCGAAGATGTTTTTCCGCCCAAAGGCCTAACTTGAGGGCCTCCCTCATGAGGGCCTTGGATCTCGTGCCCCCCTGTCTGCAGATATGGCTTTTCGTGGCGATGTTGTCGGTGAGAATGAGAACGTGCCGGTTGGGGATGCGAGGAGAGAATTGCTTCAGAGCCAGGGAGACGGCTCTTAACTCTAGCCAATTGATTGGCTTGGAAGCTTCCTCCGGGGACCACGTGCCCTGGGCTATCATCCCCTGGGCGTGGGCGCCCCATCCCGATAGACTGGCGTCTGTGGTGATGACAAATTGATCCGGGCACCTGAAAGGGGATCCTTTGTCCATGGCCGGAGACTTCCACCACTTGAAGGATCTGCGAACAATTGGTGGAATGACAATGCGACGGCTTGAGTTGCTGTGCCCCGATCTCTGAAAGGGTAATAGGAGCCACTGTAGTTCCCTAGCATGAAGGCGAGCCCAGGGAATGATGCCTATGCATGACACCATCTTCCCCAAAAGGGAAGACAGGGATACTATGGAAACTGAAGGTTGAGATAAAATGCATGAAATTAACTCCCCTATACTGATTTTTCTCTCAGGAGAGAGAAAGACCTGGGAGGATTCTGAATTAATAACGGATCCCAGGTGTAAAATGGATGTGGAAGGTTGGAGATGACTTTTGTCAAAGTTGATGGAAAAACCATGGTCCTGTAGAACTGACATGGTGACAGAAAGGTCTGTTTTCACTTTCTCTAGGGAGTTCCCATGAATCAAAATATCATCAAGGTAACATAAAATGTGGATGGGAGACGCCCGGATATAGGCCGCCAGAGACCCCAAGAGCTTTGTAAAGACTCGAGGGGCCGAGGAAAGGCCAAATGGCATCGCCCTATACTGGAAATGCCTGCCCTGAAAGGAGAAACGTAGAAATTTTCTGTGGCATTTGGCTATAGGAATATGGAAGTAGGCCTCAGTGAGGTCTAAAGAGACCATGAAATCTCCCGGGTGGATGGCGGCCAAAATGGATGATAAGGAGTGCATCTTAAACTTCCTATATTTGATGAATAGGTTCAGCTTCTTTAAATCCAAAATAGCTCTCCAACCTCCGGAGGATTTTGGAACCATAAATAGGATGGAATAAAAACCTAGACCCTTCTGACCGGGGGGAACCGGTTGAATGGCTCTGATGGACAATAAGTGGGAAATGGCCTCCTCCATACGGTTACAATCTGAGGAGGACCTGGAAGAAGGGCAGGAAATAAAACGTTTCGGGGGGGGGAGAAGTAAATTCCAAAAGAAGGCCTGTTTGAACAGTGTCAATGACCCAGGGGTCCTTGGAGGTGAGACGCCAATTAGAGGCGAAATGGGCTAGACGGCCACCTATGGGAATCGAGGAAAAACTACCATCTAGGTTTTTTTGAAGCCCTGTTAGAGGACGCTCCCCTTTGGAAGCGAAAACCTCTGCCCCTGGAGTTCCTACCTTGGGAACGAAAGCGGGGGGAATACTGACCTGGAGATCTCTGATAGGAAGCCGCTTGATCTTGCTGACGCCCTGGGCGACGAAAGGACTGCGTTTTGGCAGCCTTTTTGGTGGTCGGACCCAATACTTTCTTCTTGTCCGTGGTTTCCGTGAGGAGTGGATCCAGAAGATCCCCGAAAAGAAGGTCGCGCTTTAAGGGTCCCAGAGATAACTGCCACTTCTGACGTACTCCTGCTTGCCAAGGGCGAAGCCATAGGAGTCTTCTTGCCGTTGTAGAAGCTGCAATAGACTTAGCAGAAAATCTAGTAGATTGTAAAGTGGCATCAGCCACGTACTGAGCAGCTGCAAAGACCTTGTTGAAGTCTTGTTGACCTCTCAAGTCATCGGGAGGAATATGCTGTTGAAGTTGGCGAAGCCACAGAAGCATGGCTCTGGAGAAAAAGGAAGCCGCTGCAGAACTTTTAATGGCCCAGGAATCTGCGGTGAATCCTCTTTTGAGCATCTGTTCAATCCGCTTGTCCTCTGGGCGGAGGACTTCCTCTGCTTCGCCTGGCACAGCAGCCGCCGAGTGAAGGATCTTGACAGGTTCATCCGGTTTAGGAAAGGAAAGGAGCTCCTCATAGGAAGAGGAGAGTTTGTACAACTTTTTGTCCTTGGTTGTGGGATTGAGCCCAGAGGCTGGGAAATCCCACTGCTTAAGTAAGGCATCTTTAAACAATTTAGGCATAGGAATTACCTCATTATCCTCCTGTTCCTCTGTGAAGTAAGGTAAATTCTCCTCCGGGGGATCAGTGGATGTGGAGGCCTGTTTCTCCTGGGCCGCCAATCCCGTAGAAATTCTAGCTTTGAGGAGGAGAGATTTGAACAATTGAGAGGGAAAAATAGTTATTGGAGAAGGAACCTTTATTTGGGATTCCTCATCATCTGAGAGGCCTTGAAAGGGATCCTCATCCTCCTCCATATCCTCATATTCGTCCTGAGAGGAATCTGATTCATCCTGAATAGGAGCTCTAACCGTTGGGGAAGAACCCAAGGGGCGGGAGGGACGAGGAGGAGGAGGAGGTAAGGGAAGCGCATTGATGGTAGAGAGTTTAGCATCAATGGCCTTGGATAACACAGAAAAAATAGATTGGAATTCAGGAGGTAAACTAGAAATATCAGCAGGAATGGCAGAAGAATCCCTGAAGGCCTGGGAGGATCCTGGCTGGGAGGAATCTTCAATAATATCTGGTTCCTCTGGACCTACTCCCCATAGGTTAGGTTGGGGTCTGTCTAGGTTTGGCTCATCCAGAGATAACACAGTGACCCCAGAAGAAGGCAGATTAGAAGCCTCTGGGGGGTCATGACTACTGAGTACTTGGGCCTGTACTTTCAAACGCTTTGCTGATTTGTCATGGATTTTTTGTAGGGCTAGGTCCCTTCTCTTCTCGGCCCTGGTGACTTTGGTCGAGGGGCGGGCCCCTGAAGAAGAGGAGGTTGAGGCCTGGGGGATACTGGTAATCTCATCGCCTGTAGGCCTGGCCTCTCTGGGACCTTGAGTGGTGCCTCTCTTGGGAAAAGTAGCCATAGTCTGACAATTAACAGAAGACAAGGCTGAGCCAATAACTGAATAATTAGGGAGAAGAATTTCAAAGACTTCCCAAGAGGAATGGATCCTGCTCCGAGGCCTCGGAGCTGCTGAGACTTGAGGGCAATCTGGGCAAACCCAGAGTTCGTGTCCCCAAATACAGCGTGGCCAGCCTCCCTAAACTTTAATTAAAGTAACCAAGGCACTCTGGTTGGAGGCTTAGCCGGTGGAGAATTAAGCCTGAGCGTCCCAAAGCCCACTCCGGGATCCAAGCGGTGGACTGAGGCCTACGCGGCTGGCAGAAGGCCAACACGAGAGGCCTAAATTTAAAAAGGGCGCGAAGGCCTTCGCGCCGAAAAATCGCTCCGTAATAGAAATCTTAAAGGGGAAGCGATCGACTAAGTCCAGGAGACTAAAACAAGCGTCTCACTCCGCAGGAGGTATTTCTTAAGCCCTTTAACAATAATACTATAATAAATCAATGAAGCAATACTTGCACCAAGACCTCCAGGCCAAAGGATTAAAGGAATCCACAAGCGGCAGCGGGGATCGTAAACGGCAAAACAGCCGGGGGAAAACGAAACCGCAACTTCTCCCAAAGGAAAAAAGCCGAGCCACAAACGGCTGGCGCTATTAGTGCAAGTAAACAAATAAGGATAAACAATTCTTACTACTTTTGAAGGAAAGATCGAAGGGAAGGTGTTAGAATGTTGAACGAGCTATCACAATACAACCGCAGGATATGCGAACTGAGCGAATTCTGGGGAAGGGGCGGATCCAGCAAGCTTTTTTAACACTAGGCTCAGTTCCACCGGATTGGACATGAGCAACCCATGTGACTGCTGGACCCGCTCCTTCAGTACGGAGAATAGTATGGATTTTGTCATTAATCATTTGTTCTACATAATTAATATGAATAAATTTACCTTTTTTAAGAGTATGGTTTCTCCTTATGCAAGATAAATATCATGTGGAAGAAAGATTTTACAATTAATGATTGAGTAACCCTCAATTGTTATTTACTGATCTATTGAGATAGTAATAATGATTTTAACTTATGAAATACGTTTTAAATGGAAAATCTGAATATTTATCATATGGAAGTTTGATTTAAGCAATTGTTTTGAAAGAATATATGAAATCCCAATTATTAAGAAAATTATAATGATATTGTAATGAAGATTAAGATAACAGTTTTAAGATTAAGATAACATTCCTAAAGATATTTTAAGAGGTTTTTGGAATTTAAAAAAAGAAAGATTTTGGAAGGGGAGGAAGAAAGGTGCAAGAAATAAAAAAAACATTTTGGAAGGAAAAAAGTTACATAATATAATAATAACAACAGGGTTGGAAGGGACTTTGGAGGTCTTCTAGTCTAACCCCTTGCCTAGGCAGGAAATCCTACACTACTTCAGACAACTGGGTATCCAACATTTTCTTAAAAACTTCCAGTGTTGGAGCATTCACAACTTTTGGTAGCAGGATGTTCCACAGATTCATTGGTAATTAAATAACATAAATCTAGGTTAATGAGTCTAGTGACAGATGAGAGAAAGACAATTTACAAGGTCAGAATATACAAAAGTTTGATAGACCAGTATTGTGAAAACTGTCACAGGAAGCACAAAAACACACCAAATAGAAGTCCTTTCGATGGACTTCTATTAACCCTAACCAGGGGCCATAATATCCATGATCATATATATGGAAGCAAATAGGAATATACACAGTTTTCTACCTTCCCTCTAAATGTGAAACTGATTGACACAGAGAGAAAATAAAGCCTCTTCTCTTGATCTATCATTTTTCTAACTATTCCAGAAATCTCCGTAGAAAAGACCCAGCAACCATAGCATCTACACTGTGCATTAATTGGTAAATTGACTTCTGTTCTAAAAAGACTCTGCTACTCGGGCTTCAGAAACAGGTAAAAACATGGATAGGTTTAATGGAACAAGCAAGTAGAAGAAATACAGGGAAATTTAATGCATTTACAATGGATCTCTAGAAAGTATCTAAAGACCACTTCTGATTTTAGAATCATAGGATCACTTTCTGAAATTAATAGAATAGATATTGTTCTGTCTGGGTTCCCCCAGACCTCAACACCAACTGGAAAAAACAGCCAGACACTCTGGTAAAAGCCAACAGTAGTTTATAACTGGAAAAAATAAGCACAGAGGAAAACCTGTTCTTCCCAACAGACAGGATATAATACGGTACAGCAGGGTCCTGATGTCCAGACAATACAGCAAGCTTCTTGCTGGCACCCCCCCCCCCCAAGGTTTCAATAGTCAAAGGCACAAACCAGGATTCCAAGACGCCAAAGTTCACAGTCAGGTCCCACGACTCTCAAAGATAAAACTCCACAAGCCAGGAAGGGTGGGTCTGCCTTTTAGCCTTTCCCAAGAGCACCACACCCAAACCCAGCTGCTGCCACTTTAATGCTGAAAGTATTTAGCCAATTGACTCCGTCTCTGATTAGCTCTTCGTTGTCGCAGATCAATTATGGCTTGTGCACTTTCCTCTAAGGAATCCAGGCTGCTTGCTGAGGAGAGCTCCCCCTGGTGGGACTCTGGCTATCCTCCCTCTTCTTCAGCCTGGGATTCCTCCTCGTCTGTCTGCACCTCCTGTTCCTCAGCCTCTCCCTCTGAGCTGGAAACCGACAGAAGGTCAGCCGTTCCCGGAGGGGCCTCAGACGGAACCACAACAAGATATCAGTGTAAGAGGTGGGGAAAATACATAAAAAAACTCCATCAACCATCAAAAACCATATAAATTATAATTGGATCTAGAATATTTTATCCTATTGAAACAATTCCTTAGCATTTATTCATTAGATAGTTTTCTCTAATTTGACATCAGCAAAAATGTCTCTCCCAAAGAGTATGAAAAAAATTCCATGGCAGAGTTTTTTTTTCATATATCTACTAATATTCTGCCTGTTTAAATGCTGGTGCAAATCTCTTAGCTTGTTAAGGGCCTTTATTTTTTTTTTCAAAAAGTCATTTCCTAGGGAAGTTAAAGTGGTTTAATCTCCCTGAAATTCCTCTGGGACTTAAATAAGTGCCTATCATCATTCCTGAAATTATGAGTTGGCTACCTTTGCATATTTAAGCCATGTGTAAAACATGATTGAAATTGCCTTCTGTAAAAATGTGCATATGGAAGCATGCCAAGACAACTACAATTACTGGTAGTAGAGAGACTACAGAAATAATGGGAAAGGATTATGAGAAAATATTATGCTGAATTACCCAGATAGCATCATAATACCCAGTTTCAAACAGTTGAACAAAACTTCTTGTCCCTTGCCAGAATTTAGATCTATCTGGCCCAGCTTATTCCTTGCTTTAGGACAGAGGTCCCCAACCTTTTTTGCACCAGGGACCGGCTTTCAGCTAGACCAGTTTTCCATGGCCCGGTGGGGGGGGGGAGCTAGCTGTCAGCGGCGCCATAAAAGGGGCGATCAAGAGAGGAATGGGTGAATGAATGGACGGAGGGTGGGAAGGAAGGAAGGAAAAAGGGAAGGTACAGGAACAGAAGAAGGGTGCAAAGAAGCAAAGAAAGGTGTGAAAGGGGAGAGTAAGAGAGGAAGGAGTGAAAGAAGGGAATGAGGGAGGAAAGAAGGGAGGAAGGAAAAGGAAAGCAAGAAATGGAGGGAGGAAAGGAAGGGAGGAAAGGAAGGAAGGAAGGAAGAAAGAAGGAAAGAGGGAAGGGACAGGAACAGAGGAAGGAAGCAAGGAAACTTATGAAAGGGGAGAGTAAGAGAGGAAGGACTGGAGGGAGGGAGGGAAGAAGGTAGGAAGGAGAAAGAAAAGAAATAGAGGAAGGAAAGGTAAAAGAGAAAGAAAAAGAGCAAGAAAGAAAGAAAGAAAGAGAAAGAAAGAAAGAAAGAAAGAAAGGCAACTTCAAAGAAAGGCTCACTGAGCATCTCTCACTCTCTCTCTCTTTCTATCCCTCTTTCTTTCTTTCTCTTCCTTTCTCTCTCTCCTCTTCCTTTATCTCCTCTTTCTCTCCCCCCTCTCTCCCCCTTTCCCTCTCTCTTTCTCTCTCCCTCTCTTGCTATCTCTCCCCCCTTTCCCTCTCTTTCTCCCTCTCTTTCTCTCTCTTCCCCCTCTCTCTTTCTCTCTCTCTCCCCCTCTTTCTCTCTCTTCTTCTCACTTTCTCTCTCGTTTTCTTTCTGTCTCTTTTGCTTTCTCTCTCTCTCACTCTTTCTCTCTTGTTTTGTTTCTCACGCTCTTTCTCTCTCTTGTTCTCTCTCTCTTGCTATCTCTTTCTCTCCCCCCTTTCTCTCACTCTCTCTTTCTCACTTTCTCTCTATCTTGCTGTCTGTTGCTTTCACTCACTCTCGTTCTCTCTCCGTTCTTCTCAGCGGTGACGCGCGCACGCCCTGCCCGCCTCACATTTGCCGAGAGGACTTTCGCCCCGGGCTCTCAGCAAGGGGGTTTGCATGAGAGGCGGGGCCGGCAGAAGGTGATATTCAATGTCGGGGGCGCACGGGCGGTTTTGCGCGCGCTCCCTATCTCCCTGCTAGCCCACTCGGAATACGTATTCAAAATAAGAAAAGCCTTTGCCGGCGAAGGCTTTTCTTATTTTGAATACAGTATTCCGAGTGGGCTAGCAGGGAGATAGGGAGCGCGCGCAAAACCGCCCGTGCGCCCCCGACATTGAATATCACCTTCCGCCGGCCCCGCCTCTCATGCAGCCCCCTTGCTGAGAGCCCGGGGCGAAAGTCCTCTCGGCAAATGTGAGGCGGGCAGGGCGTGCGTTCCGGGTGCGGGAGGAGCTGCGGTGAAAGGCAGGAGGTGGCAGAGGAGCAGAGGGGGCAAATCGGGCGGGCGGTGGGCAGCGCGGAAAGGCCGAGGGGGCCCTGGTGCCGCGGACCGGCTGAAAACCCCCAACGGCCCGGTCCCGGTCCGCGGACCGGCGGTTGGAGACCCCTGCTTTAGGAGAACCAAGTAGTCTGTGATTTGACATGGATAAAGTTTAGCTGGAGTATCCAACAGTCCCTAAACTTGTCACAAAAATAAAGGTCTCCAATAGGTGGGTTGTAAACTGTAAATAAACTGCCACCACTGGCCTTGCCCAGGTTCCAAAAACCCATTTCACTTGACCCGCTGGGGCTCATAAAATAACAAAACAAACAGCAAGCTCACTAGCAGGAATCTGGGAAACTCGCCAATCTCATTATGGTGGAAGCAGCATTAAGCTTTGGCTTTTTTAGAGCAGACAGAATCCCCTTTTTTTCCAGAGTCAGTTATAGCTGTGACTGGCACACTGGCACGTTGCTGGAGAAAAGATGGGGAGGGGTTTCATAGCCACAGAGAACACAGCACTGAATATCACCCCACAACTCTCTCATATACATGCAATGGCACGCCTCCTTGCAATTGGTAGCAGAACTAAAGTTTTTCTACATCTCTGAAAGAATCAGGCTTGAATCACAATGACCAAATGCTAGTTTCATAAACAAGCACAGAGTTTTCAGTACCCTTTGTTTGTTCTTTCATCTTAAGCTGTGCTTTCCTACTAGAAAACTGTGCTCACCAAAGCCAGGAAGTTAAATATTGTCAGTTTGCTTTTATTCCAAAAATAAATCATCCTAAATGATTTTTTTACATGGAAAACCTTAACCCTTTCTATAAAATATTGGAGGTGGTATGGACACAAAAAGGAATTATCCACGAAAGTGATCCATTATATTCACCAGAGGTCCAGGATTCTAAGCTTCTTTTGTTAAAGGAGGTGGCTGGGTAGGAAAGAGAATAAAACAAAGAAGACATTATGGGAAAATGTGGGATGATAGGAAACCCCACATTTATAAGGAGCAGGACCCTATTTGTCAGATGTGGCAACTCCACAAAAGTTTCAATGAAACACCAACAAGAACTAAGTCTACTTTCCTTGAGAATGAAACAAAGTAAGTTGGATGAAATGGTAAATTTATTAATTTTTAGGTTTCAGAATTAAACTTTCATCTTCATTCTTCTTTTCCTCACATGCATTCAGCTTAAACACAGTAAATCCCAATACAGTAATATTAATAATAATTTATAGACTTGTATGCCGCCCCTCTCCGGAGACTCGGGGCAGTATGGTGTACCTAAAGCGCTGTTGGTATCAATAATGAATTTTTAATATTTATTTATTTTCTTCCAATATTGAGGCTATTTTTACCAGGATGGATGGATGGATGGATGGATTTATTTAGATATTTATTTATTTGTTTGTTTGTTTGTTCGATTGATTTATATGCCACCCCTCAAAAAGGATTCAGGGTGGCTTACAACATATAAAAACAATTAGCTTTAAGATGAAATGTTTTGCGGTTAAATTTATGCAGATACACCATTTATCAGGATATGATATACAGAGCCTACACTAGGGAAGCTCTGCTGTTTTTTCAGCCACAGTTAGATGTTTTTGCAATATAGACGCTAATAGAGAAAAATAAATAGATTAGTAATGAGGATTTCACAGAAACTGACTAATCGATTAAGAGGAAGTCACATATTGCCCTAGGAATGCAATGTTCCTAGTGATGAATCCTCCAAAGACACAGAGCTATATTTAAAAAATGATATGGTCAGAATCAGCTTTCCAAATCCTTTTCAGCAAGAAAATTCCCATAGGGCAAAAAGAGGAGGAGGGAACCCATTCAGCAGAAGACCATAGCTAATGGATTATTCTGGCAATCACTGTAGCCAGATCTGAACTCTTATTGGCTCAGACTGGATATCAAGTAATAATTCTTAAAAGTGTGTTTAGATTTTACACGTCATTTGTATACCATAACGTTTTAAGACTGGCAAATTCTTAAAAATCTGTAAGTACTGCAATTCTTTTACATGGAGAAATCATTGGCCCAACTCAATATCTTCATTTTTAAATGAATTTACCCTTATTTGAATGGCACATTTGTGCTATTTCTGGAAATTTCCGCAAAACTCAGAGTTTCTTCCCACAACTAAAATGTGGAGATGAGAAAATTGGCAATTTCAATCAGAGTCACTGGTTAGTGAGAGCCAAGTCCCCCTGCCCCCTGCCCAGATTCCTCACAATGGGTTGCTTAATTCCTGCTTTGAAAAACATGATTCTCCGTACTGAAGGAGCGGGTCCAGCAGTCACATGGGTTGCTCATGTCCAATCCGGTGGAACTGAGCCTAGTGTTAAAAAAGCTTGCTGGATCCGCCCCTTCCCCAGAATTCGCTCAGTTCTCGCATCCAGCGGAGTATATGTGAAATAGCTCGTTCATCACTAACACCTTCCCTTCGATTCTATCCTTCCAAACAGTAAGAAATCCTTTCTATTGAATTTCGAGACTTGCTAATTAACGCCAGCCATCGGCGGCTTGGCTTTTCTCTCAGGGGAGAAGTAGCGGTTTAGCCTTCCGCGGCTCCTCTCGCCGCTGGCTATTCCTGCTGCCGTTTTGGGTTATTTACAATCCTCCGGCCTGGAGGTCATTAGACAAGTCTATTTATTATCTTCAAGGGCTTTACCTCCCGCGGTGTGAGACGCTTCCCTCTCAGTCTCCTGGACTTAGCCGGCCGTTTTCTTTTAAAACTTTTACGGAACGGTTTCATTTTTGGCGTGAAGGCCTTCGCGCCCTGTAATTTAGTACCTCGTGTTGGCCTCCTGCCGGCCGTTGGTGCTTCAGTCCACCGCCCGGATCTTTGCAGTGGGTTTTGAGACGCTCAGGCTTAATTCTCCACCGGCCAGACCTCCAACCAGGGTGCCTTGGTTACTTTAATTGAAGTTTAGGGAGGCTGGCCACGCTGTATTTGGGAACACGAACTCTGGGTTTGCCCAGATTGCTCTCAAGTCGCAGCAGCTCCGAGGCCTAGGAGCAAGATCCCACTCCTCTTGGGAAAGCTTGGAATTCTTCTCCCCCTTATAAATCAGATTTCTTTTGGCTCTAGCCTTGTCTTCTGTAAATTGTCAGACTATGGCTTCCTTTCCCAAGAGAGGCACCACTCAGGGTCCCAGAGAGGCCAGGCCTACAGGTGATGAGATAACCAGTATCCCCCAGGCCTTGGCCCCCTCTTCTGCCATAGCCCGCCCCTTGACCAGAACCACCAAGGCTGAGAAGAGAAGGGACCAAGCCCTACAAAAAATTCATGATAAATCTGCTAAACACTTGAAAGTGCAGGCCCAAGTGCTCAGCAGTCTTGACCCCCCAGAGGCTCCTATCTTGCCTCTCTCTGGTGTCACTGTGTTATCTCTGGATGAGCCAAACCTAGACAGACCCCAACCTAATCTATGGGGCTTAGGTCCAGAGGAACCAGATATCGTTGAAGAATCTTCCCAGCCAGGATCCTCTCAGGCCATCAGAGATTCTTCTGTCACTCCTGCTAATATTTCTAGCCTCCCTCCAGAGTTCCAATCCATTTTCTCTGTGTTGTCCAAGGCCATTGATGCCAAGCTCTCTGCCATCAATGTGCCCTCTTTACCTTTTCCTCCTCCTCGTCCCCTCCGTCCCTCGAATTCTCCTTCAACAGTCAGAGCTCCTATTCAGGAAGAATCAGATTCTTCTCAGGATGATTATGATCAGGATATGGAAGAGGATGAGGATCCATGTCAAGGCCTCTCGGACGATGAGGAATCCCAAATCAAGGTTCCTTCTCCAGTTACTATTTTTCCCTCTCAATTGTTCAAATCTCTCCTTCTCAAGGCTAGAGTTTCCACAGGGCTAGCGGCACAAGAGAAGCAGGCCACTACTTCCACTGACCCTCCGGAGGAGAACTTACCCTACTTCACAGAGGAACAAGAGGATAACGAGGTAATCCCTATGCCAAAATTGTTTAAAGATGCTTTGCTTAAACAGTAGGAGTTTCCAGCATCAGGGCTTAACCCCACCACCAAAGACAAAAGATTGTATAAATTATCCCCCTCTTATGAGGATCTCTTATCCTGCCCTAAGCCTGATGAACCGGTAAAAACCCTACACTCTGCGGCTGCAGTTCCAGGCGAAGCAGAAGAGGTTCTTCGTCCAGAGGACAAGAGGATTGAACAGATGCTCAAGAGAGGGTTCACCGCAGATTCCTGAGCTATTAAAAGCTCCGCATCTGCTTCCTTTTTTTCTAGAGCCATGCTCCTATGGCTTCGTCAACTTCAACAACATATTCCTCCCGATGACTTAAGAGGTCAACAGGACTTCAACAAGGTATTTGCGGCCGCCCAATACGTGGCTGATGCCACACTGCAATCCACCAGATTCGCAGCCAAGTCCATTGCGGCCTCCACCACGGCCAGAAGACTCCTATGGCTTCGCCCATGGCAGGCAGGAGTACGTCAGAAGTGGCAGTTAGCCTTAGGTCCATTAAAACGCGACCTCCTATTTGGAGATCTCCTAGACCCACTCCTAACTGAAACCACGGACAAGAAAAAAGTATTGGGCCCGACTACCAAAAAGACCACTAAAACGCAGTCCTTTCGTCATCCGGGGCGCCAACAAGATCAGGCGCCCACTTACCAGAGGAATCCAGGTCAGTACTCCCCTCGTTTTCGTTCCCAAGGTAGGAACCCCAGGGGTAAGGGATACCGCTACCAGAGAGGAGCGTCCTCTAACAGGGCTTCTAAAAAGCCCAGATGGTAATTCCCCTTCGGTCCCCATAGGGGGGCGCCTGGCCTACTTCTCCTCTAGCTGGCGCCAATCTTCCAAGGACCCCTGGGTCATTGATACAGTTCAAAAAGGTCTCCTTTTAGAGTTTATTTCTCCCCCCCCCAAACGTTTTATTTCCTGCCCTTCTCCCAGTTCTCCCTCTGCTCATTCCCGGATGGAGGAAGCCATCTCCCATTTATTATCCATTAGAGCCATCCAGCCGGTCCCCTCCGGTCAGAGAGGCCGGGGTTTTTACTCCATCCTCTTTATGGTCCCTAAGACCTCCGGAGGTTGGAGAGCTGTCTTGGACCTCAAAAGACTGAATTTATTCATCAAATATAGAAAGTTCAAGATGCATTCCCTCTCATCTATTTTAGCAGCTATCCATCCGGGGGACTTCATGGCTTCCTTAGACCTCACTGAGGCCTATCTCCATATCCCCATTGCCAAATGCCACAGAAAATTCTTACGTTTCTCCTTCCAGGGCAGACATTTCCAGTATAGGGCTATGCCATTTGGTCTCTCCTCGGCCCCTAGAGTCTTCACAAAGCTTTTGGGGTCCTTGGCGGCCTATATCCGGGCCAAGCCCATCCACATTTTATGTTATTTAGATGACATTTTAGTTCATGGAAATTCTCTAGAGGAAGTAAGGGTAAACCTTTCTGTCACCATGTCAGTTTTACAGACCCATGGCTTTTCTATTAACTTTGATAAAAGCCACCTTCAGCCTTCTACTTCCATATTGCATCTGGGATCTATCATTGATTCAGAATCATCCCAAGTTTTCCTCTCTCCTGAGAGGAAACATAATATAGGGGAGTTGATTTCTCACATTTTACCCCTGCAATCAGTCTCCATAGTCACCTTGTCCTCCCTTCTGGGTAAAATGGTGTCGTGCATAGGCATCATTCCCTGGGCTCGTCTCCATGCCAGGGAACTACAGTGGCTTCTATTACCCTTTCAGAGATCGGGGCTCAGCAACTCAAGTCGTCGCATTGCCATTCCATCGATGGTTCGCAGATCTCTCAGGTGGTGGATGTCTTCGGCCATGGACAAAGGATCCCCTTTCAGGTCCCCGGACCAATTCGTCATCACCACAGATGCCAGCCTATCAGGATGGGGCGCCCATGCCCAGGGGATGATAGCCCAGGGCACGTGGTCACCGGAGGAAGCTTCCAGGCCAATCAATTGGCTAGAGTTAAGAGCCGTCTCCCTGGCTCTAAAACAGTTCAAGCCTCGCATCCCCAACCGGCACGTTCTCATACTCACCGACAACATAGCCACAAAAAGCCACATCTGCAGACAGGGGGGCACGAGATCCAAGGCTCTCATGAGGGAGCCCTCAAGTTAGGCCTTTGGGCAGAAAAACACCTTCAGTCGCTCCTAGCCGATCACATCTCGGGGAGCCTCAACGTCCAGGCGGATTGGCTCTCTCGAGCAACGATAGATCCAGGAGAGTGGAATCTACATCAAGACCTGTTCCATCAAATCAGCCTCAGATTCGGCCTACCAGTGCTGGATCTCTTTGCGACCGAAGCGAATGCCCAACTCCCTCGATTCTTTTCCAGGTTCCCATCCCCGGGAGCAGAAGCAACCAATGCCCTCAGGAGCCCCTGGCCCCCAGAACTCCTGTATGCATTCCCTCCAATTCCAATTCTTCCGGACGTGATTCACAAGGTCCTCATCGAGAGGGCCCGAGTAATCCTAATCGCCCCTCATTGGCCCCGCCGGCCCTGGTTCGCGGATCTCCAACAGCTGTCCGTCCAGGACCCCTGGCGACTCCCCGTTTCGGGGGATATGCTACGGCAGGGGGCCTCATTCCATCCAGACCCGGAGTGGTTCCACCTCACCGCCTGGCTGTTATCAGGAGAGACTTAGATCTGCGTGGCCACGACCCCGACACAGTGGAGGTCATCTTAAAGGCCAGAAGAGGTTCGACCAATCGAATCTACGACCATACATGGTCCAAGTTTCACCAGTGGTGCCTACAGGAGGGTCTCTCTCCCCTGTGCATTCCCATACACAGGATCATTTCCTTCCTTATGCAAGGTTTCCATCAAGGCCTTTCCACCAGTACTCTCCGTCGTCATCTGGCGGCCATTTCCTCTGTTCTAGCAGGGCCCCGCAGACAGCCTCTCTGTTCCTTTCCAGAAGTTCAGGAATTCCTCAAGGGTATAGCCAACCTCAGACCTTCCAAGGTCCACAGATATCCATCCTGGGATTTGCCACGGGTTCTCCATTCCCTCACGCAGGCACCCTACGAACCCCTAAAATCTGCGTCCCTCAGGTACCTATCCTTTAAGGTAGCATTCCTGGTGGCAATTACCTCTGCCCGACGCATTTCGGAGTTGGCTGCCCTTTCAATCAGGCAGGACCTCTGCCAATTCCATCAGGACAAGGTAGTCTTACGACTGGACCCCACCTTCTTACCCAAGGTCAGTTCCATGTTCCACAGAACCCAGGATATTGTCTTACCTTCTTTCTGTCTCCAACGGGACCATCCCTTGGCAATTAGATGGCACACCCTGGATCTCATTAGAGCGCTGAGGATCTATATCCAACGCACAGGACCCTTTCGGAGGTCGGAAGCACTTTTTATAGCCTATCACCCCAGAGTCATGGGTGCCAAAGTGTCTTCAACAGTGATAGGCCGTTGGATCAGAGGGACTATCTCTAAGGCCTACGAGTCGGCCTCCCTCTCAGTTCCAAAGAACATCACATCGCATTCCACCAGGAGTGCAGCCACTTCGGCCGCTTGGGCGACTCAAGCCCCGTTGGAGGAGGTCTGCAAAGCAGCCACTTGGGCCTCGCCAAATTCCTTCATCAGGCATTACAAGATTGACTCTTACGCCTCAGCGGACGCTGCCTTCGGCAGAAGGGTACTCCAATCCGTTATCTCTCACGATAGCAATTTAATCCCACCCTAGGGACCAATCTATTGGGTATGTCCCATGTGACTGCTGGACCCGCTCCTTCAGTACGGAGAATAGGCGTTGATTGCTTACCTGAACGCCTCTTCTCGTACGGTGAGCGGGTACAGCAGTCACTTCCCGCCCTTGTATGTGTCTTCTATACCTTTCTATAACCTTTCTTTCCTCTAACAATGAGAGTTGAACACTAAAGAGCTTCACATCTGAGCCTAGTCTACGGATTCGCGAATTCTGGGGAAGGGGCGGATCCAGCAAGCTTTTTTAACACTAGGCTCAGTTCCACCGGATTGGACATGAGCAACCCATGTGACTGCTGTACCCGCTCACCGTACGAGAAGAGGCGTTCAGGTAAGCAATCAACGCCTATTTTACCATATATTTTCGACTATAAGACACGCCAGTGTATAAGATGCACCAAGATTTCAAAAAGGCAAGTAAGAAAAAACATTTTGTTGTCCTTGGCCCCCAGGAACATTCTGCAAGCATCCCAAAACCACTGTGTGCCCCATTTTTTGCAAAAAACAGGGCATGCAGTGTGCGCCTGGGGGTTGGGGCAAGGCAAAAATGCCAATTTTTGCAAGAAAGGTCCATTTCCCCCCCCCCATTTTTTCCAAAAATGGAGTGCACAGAGAGTTTGGGAGATCTGCAGAATGCTCCTGGAGGTTGGGAGTTGTTTTTGCAAAAAAAGAGCCAATTGCCCACCAGAGATAATCCATCAGCGCAACCAAAGCAGTTTCCATGCTGTAGCCGGGCCTGAATCCTGACTGCTGAGGGCCTCTACTTCTAATAATTCTGGTTAACACCATTATCGGGTTCCTAATGGTATGGCTGAGGATGCCACACCAGTAGTAAAATTGGAGTTGCACGGGCAGCTTCCAGACTCTGGCGTGCATGCATCCCACCGATATTTTGCTTCATGAGATTCTGCTACCTGTGCATGTGCAGAAGCAAAATCTCACCAGGACTCATGTGTGTGCACACCAGAGACCCAAAGCTGTGCGCACCACGCACCGGGAGCAGTGGGGGCTGCAACTCCCGCCTGGTTAATACTAGATAGATAGATAGATAGATAGATAGATAGATAGATAGATAGATAGATGGATGGATGGATGGATGGATGGATGGATGGATGGATGGATGGATGGATGGATGACAGACAGATAGGTTTTTTAAAAATTTATACTTTTGTTCATATTTTTTTAGAATTTTAGAATTTGTTCTAATTCCCAACAAATATTTCCTCACTTCTTGAATGTTACAGGCATTAACAGGCATTCCATCTTTTTATATAGTACTCTAGAACAGTATTTCTCAATCTCAGTAACTTTAAGATGGGTGGACCTGAACTGGCAAGAGGAATTGGGGGAATTGAAGTTTTTTAACCCAAATTTGATGACCCTATGTGACTTTGTAATGACAGCAACAGCAGCCTAATTCCTATAAATAGACCTTGCATCAAAAATGCATCTGTTTAAAAAGTTTCCACTATAAAAATGCCATCAGGGATTAAACCATCCCAAAATGAGCAGTCCTTTAGTAATCCTACATAATTAATAGAACAAATTTTCCCTTGGAACATTAAATTACCAAAATCCACATACAAACTACTCTCTTTAAGTGCATTTTAAAGTATAGACTTACCAGCTGAAACTGCAGTAGCCTAAGTACACCCACATATACACTGATACCACATACTATTGAGCTCCAATATGCATGTGTGTGCTGGCCATCTGATTTTTGGCTCGCTCAGAGGCTCTGAGAGGGTGTTTTTGGCTTCCAGAGATCCTCCCGGGGATGGGGAAAGGCATTTTTATCCTACCCTAGCTCCATGGAAAGCTTTGGAGCCTAGGGAGGGCAAAACACAAGACTGTGGGGGCCACCAGAAGTTGGGAAACAGGCTGTTTCCGGCCTCCAGAGGGCCTCCGGGGTGATGGTGGCAGAAGCTGCTTTTGCCCTAGGCACTGAATTATAGTGTGGACACTCGCACATGTACGATAGCATGCCCGCATGCTCTTTCGGCACCCAAGGAAAAAAAGGTTTGCCATCACTGCTATAGTCTCTCGAGACTGAAGTTTGCCATTGTATTGAATTTATTGTCTCATATATATATATATTGTCGGCTATCAATAAAATTAACTGCCTTGTAAATGGCCCTGGGTTGGGCCGAGAGGCAAAAAAGGAGCTGTGATGTTCCTTCAATATACCAGGGTGATTCGACACAAAATGTAACCCTTCCCTGGTACAGAGCTGAAGGGATTGGATACTGTAGCCTAGAGGATAATTATCTGCCTTACAAGGCAAAGGTTGCAGGTTCAAGTCCCAGTGGGTATGGCTAGCTGATGAGGCCAAAATAAGGCCGAAATAGATCTATCCTAGTCTCCCTTAATTTTCAAATTCAGCTTAAACATGTGACATATATATATATATATATATATATATATATATGTTAAATGTTTTTAGCTGGAATTTTAAAATTAAGGGAGACTAGGATGGTCCCATACAGCATGGAAAAAAGGAGCTGTGACGTTCCTTAAAATATACCAGGGTGATCCGACATAAAAAAACATATACCCCCTCCCTGGTACAGAGCTGGAAGGGTTCTGATCTGATAGCTCTAACTGCTAGTTCTCTGCTTTACAAGGCAGAGTTCACCAAATCGAATCCCAGTAAAGGAAAGGGTGTGGCTAGCTGATGAGGCCAGAACAAGGCCATCCTAGTCTCCCTTAATTTTAAAATTCCAGCTAAAAACATTTAACACATACAGAATATAGTTGTCGGCTATAAAATATATTAACTGCCTTGTAGTGGTCCTGGGTTGGGCCTAGAGGCAAAAAAGGAGCTGTGACGTTCCTTAAAATATACCAGGGTGATCCGACATAATATATATATATTATGCAATCTGGGATTCATCCCATGCACCAACTCATGAACTTTTAGTCTAGTATCACTTGATTTTATTGGGAAGGTGGTGAAAAATGAGCAGAACTGTTTTCCTAGACTAAAACCTGCATGTGTTGTCATATGAATTACAGTTATAACTGGAAAGCAATCCTGTTGGCAGAATTAAAATCGCACAGCCATAATGAGGTTTTCTCAATTTTGTTCCAACATGTCATATAAATGTAAATTTGTGGTTTGAAAATCAGGGCTTTTGCTTTAACATAATGTTTGAGTTCAGCCAATTATTGCTTATTTAAGAAATCACAGCGAAACAAATCACAGCCAAACAAATGATGACCTAGCATGCCCTGTGAATTCAGCCATAACATGCCTAATTCCTTAGTTAAGATTCATTATGTTAGTTAATGTAACAAATTACATTACATTCATTAGTTAATTCATTACATTTGATCGTACTTCCTTCTGTAACTTCTTTTTT
The DNA here is from genome assembly GCF_031021105.1 of Erythrolamprus reginae. Lineage (NCBI taxonomy): Eukaryota > Metazoa > Chordata > Lepidosauria > Squamata > Dipsadidae > Erythrolamprus > Erythrolamprus reginae. The sequence goes on from NC_091952.1 coordinate 61,730,551, forward strand.
CACCTCGTGTTCTGCAACTCCTCCACTACCATATTTGAGCTGCAAAAATCCATATGACCTCTAGATAGAAGCAAAGAGTTCAGAGGTTTTTGTGTTCCTTTGCCGCTGCACAATGATTATCTGAATTTTTAAAACTTTATCCAAAACTCCAGAACAGATTTTTAGATGCATGGAGACTGCATTGGAAGGCAAACAAAGCTGAAAATCACTGTCCTATTCTTTCCTCTACTCCTAAGAGAATATTATCACGACTTATGATTTTATTTTTATTTATTTATTTATTTATTTTGTCATATGAATATAGTATTGTATTGTAGTATGTTTAACATAATATAAGTATAAAGTGGAGATAGAAAAGATAAAAAAGACATTAGGATAGGAACGGTAGGCACAAAGGTGCACTTATGCACGCCCCTTACAGACCTGTTAGAAAAGAGGAGAGGTCTATTGTAGATAATGTAAGGTTGAAGATTTTGGGATTGGGGGAAGAGTCTGGTAGTGAAATCCAGGTGTTGACCACTCTATTGCTGAAATCGTATTTTCTGCAGTCTAGTTTGGAGCGATTTACACCATGATGGTGTATCACAATTCATTTTCAACAGCCAAATGGGAAATGGTATCACTCAGCAATGAGATTATGTCCATAACTGATTGAAATGACCAATTTCCAAACTAAAGCTGTTGGAACGGAAAGTTTAAATTTATATGAGCATCAAATTTACCACAGAGCTTTACTGCTTTACCGTGAAGAAAAAGCCACAATGAATTACTTCTTTGCTTCCTAAGTTTCACAAAAAAAGAACCCTTTGTTTAAAAACAGAAAAATGAAAAATGCCCTTTGGGCAAGTACCCTGTTTTTACAACAAAGGCTATAAGGAATTTTATCTAAGGGGCCAGTTAGTCAGAGGATAAAGTCCATAGAAAGTGCAGAATGGTGAAGAGAAAGATTAGCTTGTAAAGTAGCAATGCCTGAATTACACTACATATTTTTAAAAGGCTACCATTACCAATATTCATTCATGTATTCCTCTTAAGTATTAAAAGGAGATTGCTGTCATAATTAGGATATCCACTGCTAAAAAGAAATGTGAAATCAAGAATGCATGTTTCCAGATTTTAAGAGACATCAGCAGATGATAAGTCAGAAGAAATTAATTACTCTATCCATACTGTACAAAAAATGTGACTAAGCATAAACAAAAGTGCCTTAAAGATATAATATCTTCCAGATAATAGGATAAAAGCATTCAAATGTGATTTTAATACTGAAAATGTGGAAAAGAAAATGTGATTTTAATACTGAAAATGTTTCTCCAGTTTCATAGAATATTTAGTGTATACACACACAGCCTTTCAACCCAGAAATGCTTAGACATCCTAACATAACTGTAGGAATAGTAATGGTGATGTTGTAACAGCATGTATGCAAAAGAATAAGTGCAAATAATTGGGGTAGCCCTGAAAAATCATGTGCCCCAGAGCAGAAAGAGAATCAAATTTACATCTTGTTTGTATTAAAAGAAACTTGTCTTTTAAAAATATAACAATAAAGTGACTATTTAGCAAATGAAGCAGGAATGTTGACTCAGATTAACCCAGGAGTATTTTATAATTTAAAAAAAAACCCACAATAATTTGAATATTTAATTCTTATACACCTTAGGCTTTTGATGTCTGTTTTTGCTGCTTTTAATTTACACACTGGTACCTCTGCAACACTCTTCATTCTCCTTGGCTGCCCTTGCTTCCTGATCATAAAATAATCCATGGTTCTTTATGATTTGGGGAAGCAAAAGTAGCCAGGGAAATCAGAGTTCACTAGAGATATGATTGTATAAGAAAAGAGGTATTTGAAAATCAAACATTCCTCAGATAATTCGAAATTAAAGTAAGGTTAGAAACTCATTGCATGACCAAATGCTCAAAACATATTCTGAGTTCTCAGTTTTCTGAGACCTTTTTGCAAACCAATAAATAATAACAAAATTCTAACTTTTCTTTTTCATAGAACAGCCTTTCTTAACTGGAATTTAGTAAGAGTTTCATGAGAGATTGTGACAGAAAAACAAAATAGAATTTATGTGCCTTAGAGTGTTAACACTCACAATAGTTGGAAATTTTTATGCTGCAATTCAGTTGCAATTTTTATGCTTATCACTTCATTGTTGTTAACAACAATAAATATTTCAAACTTGGATTGAACAGGTTATAAGTAAAATGTTTTGTTAAGTTTTTGCAATTTATTTAGAGATTTCTGGGCCCAAAATAATTTTAAAGATTTTTCCAGAATAAAAAGTTGAAAAAAGCTGTTCTAAAGCAACATATAAATATATATTTAGGCAGAAAAGCCACCTGGGTGACTTTGAGCCAGTAAGTCTCTCTCAGCCCAATCCATTTTACATTATACTAATTGTATGAGATATAAGAAACAAGAGCACTTGTATGCATGCCATCTTGAGTTCAGCAAAAATAAAGTCAGGATAAAAATCTATTACATAAATAGATGAACTGAATATTGGCTGAAAATATGCAAAATAAAACTTTGTAACACCTTTCACTATCAATACTCGTAGAGAAATGAAATGTCTAAAGTAAATAGCTCTCTTACCTTCTTTAACTTGCCACTTTTGGTACCCACAAACACCACACTGTAGCCATTGTAGACATATGATGTAACAGAAGTCATCCGATCACGACTGGATGTATACAGCGTCACCCCTTCTACTGGTATAGAGCCTCCCAGTGGCTGATTAATGTCCAATCCACAGAAGTTGTCATCTATTGGAACTGGCTGAAAGTTTTCAAAAAAATCTGCATTAGGAATGAATGCTGGCCTTCTGAAAATTGGTAAGAAATAGGCCTGTGCAAGTCATTTGGTGAAATAACCTCTTTCTATAACATTGTGAAGAAATTAATTATCAGTTTTCAGTTCACCATAAGCACTCTCTGAATCTCACTAGTTTTTATCTTGAATATAATTATAGTTAAGTACAGTCTGGTAAAGCAATATAATTAATATATTTCCTATTTCTTTTCAATAATTCTCCCCAAAATATAAGTTGATTATTAGTAGGATGTTAAAAGTAGGCCTGACTGATATAAAAAGACAAATTAAAAACTAAAACTGAGATAAATTAAAAACTAACTACCGTAATTTAAGTGAACTAACGCTTAAATCTGGCTTCTCTTTCAGAAGATCTCCTCAAACCTTTGGCCAGGAAGCAAATACTTAAACCCTACAATTTCCAACTGTGATACTGCTAATATTTATTTATTTATTTATTTATTTATTTATTTATTTATTTATTTATTTATTTATTTATTTATTTATTTATTTATTTATTTATTTATTTATTTATTTATTTATTTTATTTGATTTGTATGCCGCCCCTCTCTGTGGACTCGGGGCGGCTAACAACAGTGGTAAAAACAGCATGTAGCAATCCAATACAGTGATACCTCAAGATATGAACCCCTCGTCTTACGAACAACTCGTGATACGAACCCGGGGTTCAGAAAAATTTTGCCTCTTCTTACAAACTTTTTTCGAGTTACGAACCGGCGTTCGGGAGACAGCTGGGAAGCCGCGCGGCTGTTTTAAAAGGTGACAGCCGGGCGGCGGGGCTTCCCAGCAGCCTCCCGAACGCCGGTTCGTAACTCGAAAAAAATTCGTAAGAAGAGGCAAAATTTTTCTGAACCCCGGGTTCGGTTCAGGAGGTTGCTGGGAAGCCCCCCAGCCCGGCTGTGACCTTTTAAAACAGCCGTGTGGCTTCCCAGCTGTCTCCGAACGCCGAACGCGGAAGTTCGGGTTTGGCGTTCGGCTTCGGGAGACAGCTGGGAAGCCGCGCGGCTGTTTTAAAAGGTCACAGCCGGGCTGGGGGGCTTCCCAGCACCCCCCCGAACCCCAAACTTTTGCCGAACTTCCGGGTTCGGGGTTCGGGGGGTGCTGGAAAGCCCCCCAGCCCGGCTGTGACCTTTTAAAACAGCCGCGCGGCTTCCCAGCTGTCTCCGAACGCCGAACGCGGAAGTTCGGGTTTGGCATTCGGCTTCGGGAGACAGCTGGGAAGCCGCGCGGCTGTTTTAAAAGGTCACAGCCGGGCTGGGGGGCTTCCCAGCACCCCCCCGAACCCCGAACCCAGAAGTTCGGCAAAAGTTCAGGGTTCGGGGGGGTGCTGGGAAGCCCCCCAGCCCGGCTGTGACCTTTTAAAACAGCCGCGCGGCTTCCCAGCTGTCTCCCGAAGCCGAACGCCAAACCCGAACTTCCGCGTTCGGCGTTTGGAGACAGCTGGGAAGCCGCGTGGCTGTTTTAAAAGGTGACCGCCGGGCTGGGGGGCTTCCCAGCACCCCCCGAACCCCAAACTTTTGCCGTACTTCCGGGTTCGGGGTTCGGGGTGGTGCTGGGAAGCCCCACCGCCCGGCTGTCACCTTTTAAAACAGCCTGGAGGCTTCTCGGCGGCCTCCCGAACGCCGAACCCGGAAGTTCGGGTTTGGCGTTCGGCGTTTGGGAGGTCGCTGAGAAGCCCCCAGGCTGTTTTAAAAAGTGACAGCCGGGCGGCAGCGGTTTTTTTGCGGGGTTTTTTTTTTTGGTTGCACGGATTAATTGACTTTACATTGTTTCCTATGGGAAACAATGTTTCGTCTTACAAACCTTTCGTCTTACGAACCTCCCCCTGGAACCAATTAGGTTCGTAAGACGAGGTATGACTGTACTAAAACAACTAAAAAACCCTTATTATAAAACCAGACATACATACAGACATACCATGCATAAATTGTAGAGGCCTAGGGGGAAAGAATATCTCATATTCCCCACATCTTCCTCAAAGTAACCCTATTTAAAATACAGTAATCATTCTTACCGCCTTGGTACATTGGACATCTTTCCCTAGTAGCCAGTTGAGTTCCAAGTTGCCTTCCCCCTGGTAGCAAGATTGTAGCCGTTCCTTAATTTGGGTATTGATTGCACGGATGGGAAAAATGCAAAGAGCAGAGTCATCAGGGGGATGGTGATACTGTTTTTGTCCCTTGGAAAAAATGGCAAAAAGGACATCATCCTCGGCAGTGATGTTCAGGGATCTGGCAAGTACCTCCCCTGGCTTAGAAAGGTAAGCTGCCTGAAGTAGTCGGTATTCCACATCACCTTTGACACAACCAAAGGGCAGAGAAACATAGGAATGGAATTTAGGGTCATCCTTGCAGAGACGCACAATCCGAGATGTGTAGAAGAGGTCACTGGCTGAATTGATAGACACACCTTCAGGTGTCTCTGGCTGGACAGTCAGAAAATAAACAAAATTCCCACTGGCAAATCCATAGATATAGAAGATATCAAAGTGAGAGACTAAGGCCAATGTATCTGAAGGGATTTTGATTAGTGATGAAACAAAATCACTGTGAAGCTCATAATCCAACATAGCTGAGGATTCTGGGTCACGAGGCAGCTTTCGGCTAGAGAGGGTGGGGAAGTAATCCTGCTTACCATCCACTGCTGTGCCAATGAACAGCTTCCCGTCTTCTCCCTCGGAACGAACTATAACTCCATACATAGTGCCAGTCTTGTTGACGCTGGAAAGATAGTGTTCTTTCTTGTGGGATGGTTCTACTAAGATGAAGAGGTCATCCAGGCGCAGCAATTTACAGACGCCTTGATAGAGACTCCCACAGGCCAGCAGCCTATTTTCTGAGTAATCAATGATCAGGAGCTTGTTAACATTGTTCGTCAGCGTCAGGATTTCAGTACAGGGTTGCACAATAAGTGGTGGGTAGCAGGACTTGTTGTCTTCCTCGGGGCCCGTCTTGTGATCTACCAAGACAGTCAAGTTTCCAGACAGTTTGTAAACCCGATTGATGGCTCCCACATAGACTGCCCCCGTCGTCCGATGGACTGTCAAGTGATTGAAAGTCCAGTCACGGTTCTCAGGATGAAACGTATTATACATAGGAGTGCTGTTAATGTTCTGTGAAAAGGCTAAGAAAAGAAACACCAGGGCCACTGACCAGCCATCGGAGTCCCATGTCCGAGGCCAGAGCTTTCTCTGTTCCATCCTGTGGAGAAGAGCAAGGAAGAAAGGGAGCATTTATCTCAAAACTCCTCTAGCCACAGCAGCCTTCTTTACATGTTTCTACAGAAAGGAAGAAAAAGAACAATACCAGAACAAAAGATTAGATGGATCTCATCTCAGAATTACAATTGAAACAGACATTTCCATTAAAGACTCTTTGAAATAAAACAAAGACTGCTCTAAATCCATAAGTGACCTTCCCATTTGAGCAAGTAGTACAAGCTTTAGTGCTCTGTTCTGCCTCTGTGTATTAATTATTACACAATTTAACTGCTTATCGTAATTATATGATCTGAGCCATGATTTTAAAAACAAAAATGTTTTACACATTCACCTACCTAAGCAGCAGATCTAAAACACAAATGGGGCAGATATGCCTTTTCCCCTAGTTACAAGAAGATTTTCCCTCCCAGATGGATTACAATTTAATTAAAGAGAAAGACATCAAAAGTAAATCTAGCCCAACTATCCGCAGTAATTCTGCTTTATATACAGCATTCAAATGCACAGAAAATCTGAAGCCTCAGGCTGCACCTGCATTATCAGTGATTGGCCAGTCCATAGGGTGCTAGCATAGTCTATATCAGGGGTGCTTAAATCTGGCCCTTGGGGATGGTCTTGAAATAGAAAAGGACCATCCCACAGTACCTCTAGCAGCTAAAATTGGGTATGGGGATGATGTCTCCCCCACGCTCCATTTTTGGCCTGAACAACCTCTTGGAGACTTGTGCCAGCCAAAATGAGACACGGGAGTATGTGTGTGTGTCACACATTCCCCTGTGCCCTGATTTGGCTGGCAAAGTGCTGCAGGAGGTATCGATCCCATCTCTCCCCACTCCCTGGGTCCCATACTCTGTTTTGGCCAACAAAGTGCTATAGGAGGCCATCCAGGCTGAAAATGAGACACAGGGCCATGCACCCACCCCATGCTCCTTTTGGCTGATAGAGTGCTGCAGAAGATTGTATCCTTCCTCCCACCTTAGCCAGCCTGCAGAAAACTACAATGCTGATCCAGCCCTCTAAGAAATCCAATTTGACACCCCTGGTCTATATTAATAGGCAGGTCAAATATGCATCAGTCACTCTCAAATTTCACACACAAACTCTTTGCATAATATTTAAAAATCTATTAAGCAAATTGTACAGCTTTCATTAATAAGCACCTATCTAGAAAAGGGTCGCTGATTGAGATTAAAAAATGCTTCTGCTACATTATATAGCCTATAATAAGTCTTCTTACATGGCAGCAGTAAAAAGTACAAGCAGAACTTTGGAACAACTTCAGAGTATACTTGTTTTTTATTATTCCAATAAAAGTGAGAGGGATAAAATATTGTTGATTAAGAACACTTGTTAATGTTTTTTTTTTTTACAATATAAGATTCACACAACATAAAACAAGTGTTTTGTGAATTGTGCCCACCACCAGACAAACATTCATACCCCACCACCAAATCGGGGGTGTTTCTTGGTAATGTTTGTGTGGGGGTTTTATTTCCAAAAAAAATTGGCGTTATTTTGTCTCAGAAAGGAAGTTTTCAATTTCCACTTTTAAAGTTAGTTAATCTCTACATAGTTAGAAATGATACATTGGCCAATCTCAGACAAGCTACTTAGATGAGTTCTAGTTACATAATTATTCTTTGGCCTAAAGATGTTTAACTTGACTTGTAGCAGTGATAAGTGCCAGGGATCTCTCTTTTCTTATTACCTGGGCTTTTTCAGCTGAGATTGAATTAGACAGCTTTTGCCTTCCCTACATTCCTTCCCTGTAAAAGGAAGCACTAAAGATTTCACACACAGTGATGAAACCCAACATCTCTTTGTAGAGTCCTTGATGCCTTTTGAGCTTCCTGATGTTTTTGTGCAAATGTTTCATTACCTGCCTAAGTAACATTTTCACTGCTAGAAGGCAGTTGGGTTTGCTCTGTATTTATATAGAGTAGCGTTCCTTCTTATTCCTCTTCCTGCACCACTTTTGTGCTCAGGGTGATTGTTATCTAACCTTTGTCACAATCTGCCAGGATTGCATTAGTCTTCCTCTAGAGCAGGTTTATCCAGTACCAGAAAAATTGTGAGAAAAATACTAGAGTATTTCCAGGGTTGCGCAAGAATCCTTTCAACCTAATTACTAGATGACCTGATCCTAGTGGTTATTATTTTGAGATCTTAAAGTATTTTCCTTCCCCGTTTCAGAATTTTGAGTTAAAAGGGAATAAATCAGGCATCTGTCTCAAAAATCAAACTGAAATATGGAAGTTTTATATTATTAAGATGTTCTGCTCTTATCTGCAAACTCTGTTCTTGCTGTCACAGCAGTCTGTGACAAGTCCTGTATGATTCTTTCAATACTAATTTGCACCTCTTTTTTTATCTGTAGGGTGACCATTCAGTTGGGTGTCATACCTGTCTGGAAAAAAAAAACCCTGAATTGTAAGAGTTGAATTTAGCAGCTGCACTGAAGTCCTCATATCAAAAACATTTGGAGGATGCAAGCAAAACAAGTGCTATTTAGACAGATAAGAAAGAGCTGTGATTCTCAGTCTAGTGGTGATGGACATCAATCTTCATGCTCTGATGCTAATCTATCTAGCACTTAATATATCTATTTCTAATAACTTAAAGTTTAAGGCTCAGTTAAATGTTATAATTATTGCAGATATAATAATTATACCAAATTTACATTCTATATTTACATTCCAGATTTATTTTCAAATCTGGTACCTAATTTTCAAATTAGATTGCCCAGATGTGTGCACTCAGATACTGAGAAATGAATGCATATGCATTTCCTGGAATTATGTATTTAAAGCAGGTTGTTTTTTTAGCAGATAGCAGAATCTAGCTGTTGTCAAAAAAGCTAAGCAGAATTAGGCCTAATCAATATTTGACAGAGGTAATGACTATCTCCATATTATTGTGAAGAAAACAAATCAATTTGTCTATATACTCCCAAGAGATTGATCTAGGCTAAAGGGAATACAATGTATAATTGCCAATCAGATATTAAATGTTCATATAATATTATACCTGTTATGCTAAATTAAAGACCTAAACATGGTGAGTGACAAGGCTTACAGCTAAATCTCTTCTAAATCCTTTCTACTACTTTGAAAATAGCCATGTTAAACAGAATGACAAACCATAAGGCTATTATTTCCTTGGGAAAATAATAGAAAAACATTGGTTGTACAATGCTAATTTATATCAGAAAACCTTTTAATCCCTCTTTTGGAATATGAATTTATTCCAAGATTTTTGTGTGCATCTGGTTGTGTGTGGTGTGTATGTGTGTGTGTGTTTTCCATAAATATCCACCCCTTTCCTCAAGCTATATAAGGAAATGACAAAAACAAGAAAAATGGGATGCAATGTTTTATGCATCATAATCTCATTTTTTTCTTCCAAGAAGTTGCCATTAACCCGAAACACTTTGGAATGCAATTATAGAATATTATTTACAGAACAATAGTAGCCAAGAGAAATCTGAACTTCTTTTATCTTAATCATGTGAATACCCATTAACAAAAGTACTTTTAAAAAGATGATTTCAATATATTCTCATCTGGGTGGGTGATGGAGATTGAGGAGGGTGTGTTTGTTTACATTGTGATCATTTAAGTTTTACTTCATGCATTTAAGTTTTACTTCATGGAATGGTCATCAAATGAACATAAATTATAAATGTTTTTCTATGATAATTACCAGCATAGCCAGTAGATTCTTTGATATGGGTGGTATTTCATCAAAACAAAAGCAGTTCTATTTCTTATTACTGCAATTTTCTGTACTGAACATTTATGTCACCAGCCTCTATTGTTTTGTATGCTACATTTCACAAGTGGGGACTACACTGGATTTTTGAGAAAATTCTCTCTCTCTTTAGCTTGCACATTTCTGCTGGGAATAATTAAGCAGCCAAAAGGGCATTATCACTGTGCAAGGGACTTGGGAGAACTCAAGGCTGTAGAAGTACCCTAAACATGCAAGGACAAAAAAATCTAGATAATGAATTTTTTCCTAATTCCCCAAAAGTCTTGATATGTTGAATGTACTGTATTTTGTGGAGAAAATGTAACAGAAAATCAAAGGAAGGAAAATTCTGTCAACAGTGAAGGAGATCACCATACTGCAATATTTCTTTTAACTCCAGTTTTCTGATTCTACAAAGACTAGTCATTTCCATACTTGCCCTGTGAATGTGACCTTTTTCTAAAGATAATACTGTAGTTGATAGGCACATAGCATGCAAATGATGTAGAAAGTTGATGCTATTATACTGATGCAATAGCAATTCTCCTTTCCTCCTTACATTTGTATAAAATTTCTGAGAAATCACAAGGTGAAACTGATAATTTTGCAGTCAATTTTGGTAGTGTCATATAGATGCTTTGAAAATAGAGCTAAGGGTCCACGTGTCAAATGGAGCACTGTTTACCCCAACTCTGAATGAAAAGCTCTCATCTCCTTAAATATTCATTATAACAGAGAGAAAGTAATCCCAGCATTAATCCAATGTTCTGTTTTCAACAGGGCCAAACTTAGATCATTAGATCAAATCATAACACATGAAAAGAATACTATAGTTTATTGACAGTATCTGACACATAGATATATCTTAGTGATGTAAATGGAAGTTCCATTCAAGTTTAAGTTTTATTGGATTTATAGGCCACTCAACTCCTGATGGACTCTAGTTGTCACAATAAATAAATAAATACTTTATTGTCATTGTATATCCATACAATAAAATTTACATGATGCCTAATGACAAGTCCCAACACACATAACAATAAAAAACATGCCCCACCCACCACAAATTCCCCTCCCCGAACCACCCAAACATCTACAAACAGACCAAGTAATACTGTCCAACAGCTCACAGATGGTGATCCTTTAGTTCATTGTTAAGTGCGAATATAGCTCTTGGATAAAAACTATTCAGAAAACTAATTTTAGCTACAGATACATTCATACAATAATTATACAGTAGTACCTCTACTTAAGAACTTAATTCATTCTGTGACCAGGTTCTTAAGTAGAAACGTTCTTAAGTAGAAACAATTTTTCCCATAGGAATCAATGTAAAAGCAAATAATGCGTGCAAACCCATTAGGAAAGAAATGAAAGCTCGGAATTTGGGTGGGAGGAGGAGAAGGAAGAAGAAGAGGAGGAGGACAGTTACTGCCGAAGGAAGAAGGTGAGGTGAGTGCCCACTTTTGCCTTTCCGCGGCCAGATGCTCCAGGAGGCAACCTTGCACCAGATGTATGGGAGGCAGTGCGAGGGAATCACCACAGTGAAGTGGTTTATTTCCTTGGAAGCGCCCAGACAAAGGAAAACACTCCATTGGCTCTGGACTGCCTAAGCCTACTTCAGCGCCACCGAAAGGCTCCTCTGGCAGCCCAGAAAAGCCTGAGATGGCCGGGATTAAAGAGGGAATGGCAGAAAACTGACCAGGCCTTCATACCGCTCTCAAATTTCCTGGGAAATTTTTCCGGGCTCGGGTTCTTATGTAGAAAATGGTTCTTAAGTAGAGGCAAAAAAAATCTTGAGCACTCGGTTCTTATCTAGAAAAGTTATTAAGTAGAGGTACCACTGTATCTTAATATATCATGATATTGTAATAGGAAATTAAGCACTATCACATGAGCCTACATCCCAACATCTTTTAGGAGGAAACAAATTATATTCATTATTCTCCCCATCATTATTCTCCCCATCATCTTAAAGAACTCAGATCTGTCATTGCTACCCCCCTGACTGATTTGTTTAACCAATCCCTGTTAACAGGAGATGTTCCTGAGGATTGGAGAATGGCCAGTGTTGTGCCTATTCACAAGAAGGGCAGTAGAGAAGAACCTGGTAACTACAGGCCAGTTAGCTTGACATCAGTTATAGTTAAAATGATGGAGACTCTACTCAAAAAGAGGATAAATCAGCACCTAAAAAACAATAACTTATTGGACCCAAATCAGCATGGCTTTACTGAAGGCAAATCATGTCAGACTAATCTCATTGATTTCTTTGACTATGTCACAAAGGTGTTGGATCAAGGTGGTGTCGTGGATATTGCCTCTCTGGACTTCAGCAAAGCCTTTGATACGGTTCCACATAAAGAGCTGATAGATAAATTAGTGAAGATTGGACTTAATCCCTGGATAGTTCAGTGGATTTCAAGCTGGCTGAAGCGTAGACATCAGAGAGTTATTGTTAATGGCGAGTATTCTGAGCAGAGACAGGTTACAAGCGGTGTGCCACAAAGGTCTGTTCTGGGTCCTATTCTTTTTAATATGTTTGTGAGTGACATAGGGGAAGGTTTGGTAGGGAAGGTTTGCCTATTTGCCGATGACTCTAAAGTGTGCAATAGGGTTGATATTCCTGGAGGGGTCTGTAATATGGTAAATGATTTAGCTTTACTAGATAAATGGTCAAAGCAATGGAAACTGCACTTTAATGTTTCCAAATGTAAAATAATGCACTTGGGGAAAATGAATCCTCAATCTGAGTATTGCATTGGCAGTTCTGTGTTAGCAAAAACTTCAGAAGAGAAGGATTTAGGGGTAGTGATTTCTGACAGTCTCAAAATGGGTGAGCAGTGTGGTCGGGCAGTAGGAAAAGCAAGTAGGATGCTTGGCTGCATAGCTAGAGGTATAACAAGCAGGAAGAAGGAGATTATGATCCCCTTATATAGAGCGCTGGTGAGACCACATTTGGAATACTGTGTTCAGTTCTGGAGACCTCACCTACAAAAAGATATTGACAAAATTGAACGGGTCCAAAGACGGGCTACAAGAATGGTGGAAGGTCTTAAGCATAAAACATATCAGGAAAGACTTAATGAACTCAATCTGTATAGTCTGGAGGACAGAAGGAAAAGGGGGGACATGATCGAAACATTTAAATATGTTAAAGGGTTAAATAAGGTTCAGGAGGGAAGTGTTTTTAATAGGAAAGTGAACACAAGAACAAGGGGACACAATCTGAAGTTAGTTGGGGGAAAGATCAAAAGCAACGTGAGGAAATATTATTTCACTGAAAGAGTAGTAGATCCTTGGAACAAACTTCCAGCAGACGTGGTTGGTAAATACACAGTAACTGAATTTAAACATGCCTGGGATAAACATATATCCATCCTAAGATAAAATACAGGAAATAGTATAAGGGCAGACTAGATGGACCATGAGGTCTTTTTCTGCCGTCAGTCTTCTATGTTTCTATTTATCAGCACTGGATGACATCAGTTATGCCATGCAATGGCACCTGAATATAGAAGAAAGGAATATCTACAGGAAGGAGAAACTCCAAATTTTATAACAGGAAAAAAAATTGCTCCTGTTTCAAAAACAGAAAGCCTGTAAATATTTTAAGCACTGCAATGGAATGACCGGAATCCTGAAGACCACTTCTTACCCAATATAGTTGTAGATTAATTGTTTTCTTTGTAATTATAACTTTCCAATTTATTACAGATAGTCCTCGATTTACAATCACAATTAAGCCCAAAATTTATTTTGGGAAGTGAGACATTCGCTAATTGAGTTTTGCCCCATTGGTGACCTTTCTTGCCACAATTATTATGTGAATCACTGCAGCTGTTAAATTTAGTAACATGGTTGTTAAGTGGAATGTGGCTTTCCCATTGAGTTTGCTTGTCAGAAGGTTGCATATGACCCAGGGATACTGCAACTATTGCAAATATAAGCCAATTTCGAAGTATCCAGATTTTGATTATGTGGCCGTGGGACCATGTTGCAACAATCGTAAGTATGAAAAACAGTCATAAGTCAGAGCTGAAGAAGCTTCTTGGATGAGAAGCAAAGTGTCTTCAAGGAAAAAACAAGAAAGCCCAGTTGCCTCCTGAAAAAGCATATTTGGGATAACCATAACCTGGATGACTGAGAATCTCTAAAGCAACGATTTTCAACCTTTTTTGAGCCGCAGCACATTTTTTACCTTTACAAAATTCTGGAGCACACCACCAACCAAAATGACACAAAATGACACTCTAAGACACTCTCCTCTCTTTTTCCATCTCTGTCTCTCCCCCCCCCCCGGTGTGTTTGTGTATACACACTCTTGAACCATTTCCAAAAACAGGTGAGGGCTGGGGGGTTTTCTCTTATTCTTTGGGCGCTTTTCATCATATGCTTTAAATCAAGAGTCACTTCTCTCTCTTTGGTTTCTCTCTCTTTCCTCTCATTCTCTGTCTCAATCATTTTCTCATTTCTCTTTTTTTCCTCCCCTTTTTGCTCATTTTTTTCCTCTCTCTCTCTCCCTTCCTCTCCTTTTCTCTCTCTTGCTTTCTTTCTCTCTTGCTTTCTTTCTCTCTCTTTCTCTCTCTCTCTCTTGCTTTCTTTCTCTCTCACTTTTGCTTTCTCTCTCTTTTCTTTCTCTCTTGCTTTCTCTCTCTCTCTCACTCTCTTTCTCTCTCTCTCTTGCTTTCTTTCTCTTTCTCACTATCTCTCTCAGCAAAAAGTTGCGAGACCGGAACCTGAGCTTCTTTCTTCGCGGCACACCTAACCATGTCTCACGGCACACTGGTTGAAAAACACTGTTCTAAAGAGTCATGTCATTTTTTTCAGTGCCATTGTAATTTCAAAACTCACTAAATGAATTGTTGTATGTTGAGAACTACCTGTATTTTTTTTTGCCTGAAGTAAAAGTGATATTTTATCTTTTCCTATAATCAAGTCACTATCTTTTTCTAGTTTTGAATTACCACGTATTGGGGTACATGGGGATGAACCCTCTAATCTTATATTTCTAAAATTCCTGAACAGCAATAAGATGAATCCTATTAGAAGAGCAATCATTAGTCTGTTGATCCTTTTTAGCAAGACAGAATGAATTAACTCAAATGTTAATGTTTGAGGAATCTGAATGTTTCCTGCAGCACTACAAAAGTAGTAGCCTAATTCAAGTAGCCTAATTCAAGCCTGTAGCTTAGAGCTGTCCCTCTGGCTAGAAGAAAAGCAGAAAGAAGCTGAAATTACAGTACAGCAAGTCACAGTCCAAGATTTAGCGCTTCAAGATAAAGATCATTTTCTGCAATAACCTTATTTTTGCAATTCAGCAATTCTGATGCAAAATAGGTTAAGAAGCTATGTGTAGCAGAGACAGTCAACTTTCTGGAAGTATCAAGTCAATTTGGCTTTCAAAAAAATAGCAGTGAAGACATGCACCCTTTTACTCTGTGAACAATATATATATTAGGATGATATGATAATGGTAGCATTTGGTCTAAATACAATTCACTACAGAAGGAAATGGCAACTAATTTTAGATTTCTGCCAAGATACTACAAAATTAGTTCCCCTTGACTGCCTTATGAAATATATCCACAGAAAAAAAGGAGAGGGCAGTAGTAAGGCTGCTTTAAGATGTGGCTGGATTAAAGTTGAAAAGATGTCTAGCTGCTGATGTGTCCATAGGCAAAATAAAAACTCTATGCACTCTGTGTGTGTGTGTGTGTGTGTGTGTGTGTGTGTGCATGTGCGTGCATTTGTACACACCACAGGAATGTGAATAGTAGAACCATGAACTGATAAAATTTGATGTCACAGCAGAAATGTCAAGAATGAACATCGACATTGTAGGAGTCAACAAACTGAAATTGACTGAAATGGGTCATTTCACATCAGAGGAACATTATATGTTCTGTTGCAGACAAAGAAGGTGAAGAAGAGATTCATTAGCAACCTTTTTTTAACAAAAGGGTGTCAAAAATCTGACCTCAAATACAACCCTTCCCCGCTCTACCCTCCCCCTGATAAGATGATTTCAATTTAAGACCTCAAGCTAATCAATATTATGCTGATTTAGGTCTTTGCTCCTCTCACAGATCCAAAGGAAATAAAAGTTGAAATCTGATAAATGCTTAGAAAAATGGTATCTGAGATAACGGGAAAATTTGATCTCCGAATGTGAAGTGACTCACATATGAACAATGCCAGATGTGCAATATTGAACTCAAACATTTATGTATTCTGCAAGGAAAAGTGAATAGGTTCTTTAGTTAGCACACCTGGTTCTGACTAAAGCTCAAATCATGAATTCCTGGCAAAATTATAATTGCTACCCAGAATCATCAGGCTCAAAACCCAGGTGGGAATATTTCCAAGAGAGGAAACTAACAATTCTGAGCCATCTAGGTTTGAGTAATGCAAGGCATGTTAGCTGCCACAACTATTATTAAATTGCAGATAAGAACATATTTATTTCAGACCAACATAACACCAACTGAAGCTAGAAGCCATCAAGTATCCTGTAGCCTAGACTTGTACAATTGTTGGCAGTCTTGCCAAGTAGACCAGACCAGAAAATCAACTTAACTAGGAAGCTAGTGAGTCTTAGACTGGTTATAATCTTGCAAGCTGGGCACAGGAATTTATACATGGAATATATATACTATGCAATTTTTCTGAATGATGTAGGAGTCAGCTGCTTGAACCTGAGAAAACATTTTGTAGTGCACACTGTAATTAAGATCTGTATGTCAAAACGAATCTAGTGAGTTTCTCTCCTCCCACAAAATTACTGTATTTTAGAGGAATGTCAGCAAGAGACTTTAATTTTTGGGGCTATGGAGATTCTCAGTCATCCAGGTCATGGTTGTTCCACCTTTGGAATGTTAATGTCTGTGCCACTAAAAGATGCATGCTTACCTAAGAATGTTGGGTTCCTAGGAACCATCATGTTAGATTTCCAACAAAACCTACTCTAAGATTCTTTTGGAATTTTAAAATAACTTTTCCAGGCTTAGCTGAAAACCAAGAATGATAAAATTGCATGTAAGAAACGAGTGGTAAGAGCAAGTAGCTGGTGGATGTAGTGGGATTTCTCCCATTTTTAGTATAATGATTTGACTTTGAAAAGCATAGACACAGATTATAGAGAAAATCATACTATAGAACTGGATAAATGGCAATAGCTTTGGGAAATAAATTATAAACTGACAATGGTGACAGCATATAAAGAAAATTTGTATAAAATGTTTTATAGATGGCACACATCACCAGAAAGGATAGCAAAAATGTTTAAAAATAAATCTATGAAATTTTGGAAGTGTCAGCAAACACCAGGTTCATTTTATCATTTGTGGTGGACATGTGCTTCAGCTAAAGTGTATTGGAGCTCAATTCAATTATGGATGGAAAAAATATTTAAACAACGTATGATATTGAAATATTCCTGTTGGGTATATTACCAGAGAAATTTAATAAAGAAGATACACATTTAATTATTCATATACAGTAATTACAGGAGCTAGAATTGCATTTGCCCAAAAATGGAAAGCAACAAAACCCCTTCTGAAGGGGAGGTAATTAAAAAAAGATTGGATTGTGCAGAAATGAATAGATTGACAATGAAAATTAAAGATAAATACCATAATGTATTAGTGAAATGTTATGATTGGTTAAAAATGAACATGTATACAAGACAAGCAATACTGATCAAATTAGAGGAAAATAGAGAAGTGAAGGTGGTAGATCCAGGTGACAAAATTAGGTAGTGGAGGGTGCAGCATTAAGATAGTAGTTACTATACTTAGGAAAATATAAGAAATGTGTACAGATGTGGATACTGGGGAAAATAACAATGAGTTTAAGAATTGCACGGATAATGAAATGGATTTAGCTACCTGTCTGTTAACTGTTTGTTAAGTATAAAATGGATTGTGATTAGATGCACTCAGGAAAGGGTTAAAAGGAAGTAGAGAAGGAAGGGAAGAAAGGGAGAAGAGGGAAATAGGAAAATGGGAGAAGAGAGAGAAGGTAGAGGGAAGAAACGGAGATAGAGTAACATAACATAAAAGCAAAAACGGGTAAGTATTAAAAGTATAAAAGGTGAAAATTAGGATGTTGGTTTGTGTTTTATTGAACAGAAATGTATAATTATGTATATTTATTTATGAATTAAGCTATATGTACAGAGAATAACAATAAAAACTTTATTAAAAGAAAGATTAAAGAGAAAATGCCCTTTGAAATACCTGGAATATACTAATCTTGCACTTTGCTTGCAGAGTTTATTGGATCAGAAAAACATCTCCCAGGTTGCTTGACCATATTGTTTAATCATGTTTTCCTGGCCTTTAAATCATTGTCAGTCAAATATGAAAAGATGACATTTTCAAAATCTTGAGGCATCTCCAACCATGCCATTCTAATTAAAAAAAACCTTCTATTTTTGGCAACACTTAACAAGCTGCAGGGTTAACAGTTTCTTTGATGCAGTTTTAGTTACTACTAAAAGGTAGAGGGTGCTAGTATTTAAGTTTTCTGTTGTACACCTCTCTATTCTTCCTTAGCCTTGTTAAAAAGTCCATAGAAGTTCTCTCAATATATTTTTCTTTGGAATTGAACTGAAGTGTTTAAACCTCGCTCCCCCAAGCTGTAAAAAACTGGAGACAGGACCAGTGAGTGAACAAAAAAAAAAGAGTATTCAAAAATTTGCATTTACTCTTGGTTACCCTGTAATTAAGAAAAGCACAAAAACCTTGCATGGAATGTTGAGGAAAAATAAATTGAAACAATATTCCTTACATCAGCATGAATGAGAATGACTAAAATTTGGCATTTTTAAAACAACACAAGAATAAACCATATATTTATGGTTTTTTGCCAATTATAAAAATGTGCAGCTGCTTCTTACTCTTTTTTACACCAAAGCAAGCAGAGAAATTGGTTTGGATTGTATGAGTCATATAATAATTGGAATATTAACCATTCCCATTCCATCATTTTTTTAAAAAAGAAAAAAGATCTCAAATGGTTCTTTAAGCAAACAGCCCTGCAAATGAAACAGGAAGGACCAGAAGGAAAGAAATAAACCTCTACAGGGGGCTATCCCTCCAGTCAGGTGCCTTTGTAATTATTTTGGAGTTGTTGTTTTTTTTAAATCAAACAAGTCAGTTGCACTTTAATCCTGAATAATAAGATTTCACAATACAGTGTTCCCTTGATTTTCGTGGGGGATGCGTTCCGAGACCGCCTGCGAAAGTCGAATTTCCGCGAAGTAGAGATGCGGAAGTAAATATACTATTTTTGGCTATGAACAGTATCCCAAGCCTTCCCTTAACACTCTAAACCCCTAAATTACAATTTCCCATTCCCTTAGCAACCATTTAGATTATTGCTCACCATGTTTATTTATTAAAGTTTATTTTAAAAATGTTTTTTAAAGGCAGACGAAGGTTTGGCAATGACATATGATGTCATCGGGTGGGAAAAACCGTGGTATAGGGGAAAAAACCGCAAAGCATTTTTTAATTAATATTTTTGAAAAACCGTGGTATAGACGTTTCGCGAAGTTTGAACCCGCGAAAATCGAGGGAACACTGTATATGTTGCTTATATTACACATATTGTATATACTAACAACACCAAGTCATTTACACAACTTCATTAGCAGTCAGTATTAATAAGGTGCACCAGATTATTCTAAGTGGAGAATCTCTTTGACGGACTAAATGTCCGGTAGTGGGTTCTGAATTAGTTTGATACTGATTTGTGCATGTGCTCACACAACACTTCTGTGCTCATGCAAGGGCTGGGTCCCTGACGGTTCAGATCAGATAGCCCAAACCATTAGTGACTTGCTGGTGATGTGATAATGGTGTCACAGATCTGGTTCCGTCAGTGCTGGTCTGTGGGCGCCTCCATGGTTTTTTTAGAATTTTTGGTAGAATTTTTCCATCTTTGGATGGCTTTTCCTCTTCTGCTTGAAAAAAAGTCCTCCTGTGTGTTAATCCTGAGCTTTATTTCTTCACTCAAAAAACAGCTGACCAGCTCCTCAGCTGTATTCTGGGCTCTATCGGGCTAGTGAGTGTCAGGATTAAGCATACCCTGAGGCAATATCTCAATGCAGAAGGAAGGCCTACATAGAGAATGCGGAGTCATTCTGAGGCAATTAAGCATGCAGCAACCTCATCAGGTGAAAAGTATTTAAATATGCAAGAGCTCTCTGTTTGCTGTTCTGTTCATCCACGCTCTCTCTGATATCTGATCCTGCTCTGTATGAAGTGTGCTCTGAAGTTGCTGTATTGATCTGTTGGTTCCTGTGAGTTATTGTACTTGAGTTAGTTGTAGTGAGATACTAATGAGATACTAGTGTGATGTATGTATAGTAAGGATTGTATACAGTAGTAGTTTAAATAAGAAGTAAATATATATTTTCTAAGACTTCCTACTGCTGCTGTGTCTCATTGAAGACTTCAACTCCATAGTTACTGGTCTGTGGCTGGCTGGTTTGGTTGGTTAGTTGGTTGGGCTGGTTTACTGCTTGGGCTGGCTAGCTTCTGAAAGTGCAGCTCTGATAGTGAGCATGTGCCAAGTGGAAATGCATGATGGAATGCATGGGCAACATTGCGATGTGAACAGGTGGTGAAAGTAAGTGGAACCCACCCCTGGCTCATGTGATAGTTCTGTGCATGCACCAAAGCATCCAGGGTGGGTGGGCGGAGCCTCCCGCCTCCATCTCTACAGGTTCTAAAAACAGGTCCAAACTGTGCGCAACCGCTGCATATGGCATGAAAAAGCAGGTGGCAAAAAATATCAGACGGTACCACAACAGAATACAAGTGACAAATGTATGTTTTCTTTGTATGAACTCCACTGTTTATAGAACAGAATGTGTCATTGGTCTTGAAGTGAGTAGTTGCTCCTTTAGTAAAGTATGTGCAGCACAACTGAAGAATCCTGGTCATGTTTCCACATTTGTCTTGCATACAGGCATTTAACACATTTAAACCAGGGGTGGGTTCCACTTACTTTTGCCAATGGTTTGCATTGTGATGTTTTGCATGCATATGCAGGCTCTCTGTTCATGCACATGTGTGTCCACTTGTGCAATTTCACTTCCATGCATGCTTAGTAGCAGGATTCAGCCCGAAACACAGCTGAGGAGCTGATCAGCTATGCTTTGGGTGAAGAAATAAAGGTCAGTATTAACCTGGAGGCAGGGCTCTTTTTTAAGCGGTGGAAGAGCAGAAGCCATCCAAACAGGGAAACATTCATCAAAAATTCCCAAAAGAAAATGGCAGCACCAACCAAACCAGATCCTTGATGCCATCCTCATGTCACTAATGGTTCAAGCGATCTGGTCCAAACCGGGAGGAACCCACCTCCGTTCTAAACTTTCAATTATGTTTAGGGAATTGAGGTTCCTGAAAGCTAAAGTTCCTCCAGCACTGTTATATTCATGTAGAATTGGCTAAATAAAAATGGCTATACAGACTTTGCAAATACAGACTTTACAAACAGTCCGTTTTATTGATTTTGTTTCCCTTATTATTAAAAATAAATACAGGTAGTCCTCTGCTTAGAACAGTTCATTTGGTAACCAATCATAGTTATATCACTGAAAAAAGGGACTTATGTCCACTTTTCATAGTTACAACTGCTCCAGCATCCCCACGATCACATGATCAAAATTCTGATGCTTGGCAACTGGTTCATTTCTATGACAGCTGCACTGTCCCGGGTCAAGTGATCATTGTTTTCTAACCTTCTGGCAAGCAAAGTCAATGGGGAATCCAGATTCACTTAACAGTTTTATTTATTATTTACTTATTTATTATTTAGATTTGTATGCCGCCCCTCTCCGAAGACTCGGGGCGGCTCACAACAAGATATAACAAATCATAAATAATTCAAATAACTTTAAAATATTTAAAAATTTAAAAGAACCCCATATACTAACAGACACACACACAAGCATACCATGTATAAAATTGAACAAGCCCGGGGGAGCTGTTTCAATTCCCCCATGCCTGACGGCAAAGGTGGCTTTTAAGGAGTTTACGGAAGGCAGGAAGAGTAGGGGCAGTTCTAATCTCTGGGGGGAGTTGGTTCCAGAGAGCCGGTGCCGCCACAGAGAAGGCTCTTCCCCTGGGGCCCGCCAACTGACATTGTTTAGTTGACGGGACCTGGAGAAGGCCCACTCTGTGGGACCTAATCGGTCGCTGGGATT